>NC_057814.1:513821101-514150605 GCF_018294505.1 Triticum aestivum
CCCCTACCCATTGGAGTGTTGCTATCTCCCCATGCACACGCAATAATGTCAATGTTCCATGGGTAGGCATGGCATTAGCATCCTTGGGTGTGGAGGCGAAGCCCGGGTAGGTTTGCCAATGGGAGGTGGATGGATGGATGGTCTTCTACTCTTCGTGCTTCATTAATATGTGGATTTATGGAAAGGTGGTTGGCGTGTAGTAGTAGTATCTGCTCGGTGGTTTCTGACTGTCAGGATGGCCGGCAGCCTTGCGATAGAGGTGTCAAATGCCAATCGCTGTGAAAAGATTGGTGCCACCACTCGCTGACGATTCTCCTGTGTGTGTTGATTGAACTGCGTGTGTGCCATTGTCAGCGGATCGCCTTGCTGCTTAAAACATTCTGAACGGTTAATCATGTCGAAAGTTGCAAAAGTGGCCTACCTAATGTTGGCTGGAACATAGCACACCATTTAGGACAAATGACCGACGAGATCGATCAGGATACCAGGCAGCAACTTCTACAGATTAGTTCTGCAATCAGATTTGGCACTGCCTCAGTACTACTACCTTACCTATACCCATAGATGACATGGCTTTCTCGATGCGGCAATTTTGGTTATACCATTTTTCTCTCCAAAGGCTGTTGATGTCGACAGCCTTGCCCTCTAAATACAAATCTGAATTTGACTTTGAGTGGGCCTTCATATTCTTTTTTTCTTTCCTTCCATTACATACATCGTGTAATATGTTGTAAGCCTGTCCTTCATTTGCTATAACTGAGCCAAAATGAGTTACAGTACTTCTCCCTTTTACAAAAAGAATATGATTGACTTAAGCAACAGAGGTTTACTTGATCTGTGGGCTGTATCAGGTATCAGGAACAGCGCTGGTACTGGAGGAGATCATCAATCATGTTCAATCCCTTCAAAGACAAGTCGAGGTAACTGTTGCCCATTGTAAGACCTGTTCAATCATCCTAAATACCGTTTCACCTCACACAAACTTAACACACAATTCCTTTTATATGAGGGTGAAAGATAATAAGATGTTTCCCAATTGGGTTTCCACCCCTCCTAATAGTTTTTTCTTCTTCTTTTGCTAACTGTGGTTGGTCCAGTATCTGTCAATGAGACTCGCAGCAGTAAACCCAAGGGTTGACTTTGGTGGGCTAGACAACCTTTTGGGTACAGAGGTATGCTTATTTTGTCAATCTTTTTCTATCATGAACTTTCCAGAAGTTAGGCCTGCATGGATTCATAGAACAACTATTTTGCGACATATTTTTTCCAAATAACCATTAAAGATCATTGTAAACTGCACTCTGTGCGAAGTCCTTGGTCAAAATTTCCTAATCAGAATAGCCCTCTTCCCTGCATTTAGCTGCTTCATTTATTTTGACTGTTTTCTATTGAGACAATCAACTTATGGAGAGAATCCTATGCCACCCACTACAACGACATTGAAATATGTTACTGTCCTTGTCCGGTTAAAAGGAAATATTTTTACTGAACCCAGCAATTGTAAGCAACTTTACCACTACGAGATGTGTACATGCCAGTTATTGCCCTCCAACCAATGCACACAACAAATGGGGGCTTTTAAATTTGGGAATATAAAATTGCCAATCAGTAGTGCTACCATTTGCCGGCGCTTCCTGAGCTTTATGGTTTCACAAATATTTCCGTGTGCGCGCGTGAAAGTTATCTGCCATTCTTCCGTAGTTGCCTATCGATTTATTGTTACTCCATTTGTAGTTTTGCCTTCAGAGGAAAAAAGACGCTGCTAGTAACAGTACTAGTAAAATATATATTATTGAAACTTGAAACAACGATAAATTGAGAATGCTCTGGACTAAACAATTTTATACCCAGCAATATCATTTGAGCAAATTATATCAGTATATAGATAAAAGTGACTGATGTTGAGGACATATTCCCTCCGTCCTTGAAAGAGTGTATTTCCAACTTTGTTGGAAAGTCAAACTTTTTTATGTTTGACCGTATTTATACAATAATACACCAACATTTATGCCATCAAATTAGTAGCAATAGATTGATGATAAAATATATTTTCATCATATACCTATTTGGTTTCACAAACATTGAGATATTTTTGCACAAACGCGGTCAAACTTTGAGATAGTTTGACACTCCAACAAAGTTGGAAGTACACTCTTTTAAGGACGGAGGGAGTATGAATTAATGTTGCATTTCCAAAATGACCTGTAAAAGCTAATAATTTTATAAGTATATCTTAACTAGTAAATTTGATGAAAGTACTTCATAAGTCCACCTGGACAAAATTTCACCCATCATCCATTTCTAAGTATACTAGTTATTGCTACCGAGAAGTTCAGCACCTGTTCCTCTTTATTCCTCAACCTGCTGTTAATCACAAAATGCTACCTACGCTGTCAGTGTGGAAGGATAACAGGTTTAAACTGCAAGAGTGGAATGGACTTGGAGCAAGTCAGCTGGCCCGACATGGGCGTTCATGGAGCGAGAAATCTCGCGCAGCTACAACAGCAGTTCTGGCATGGTGATTTAGTACATCCACAGCAAGCAGCTTCACCGTGGGAAAAACGGGGGGACGTACAACCTCCTGTCTTTAGCAACACCAGCTCCTCTCTCTTCGGCTACGATCTCGCAAGCTCTGGTAAAATTATCGAGCACACACACCTTTAACCTATTGTCTGACTGAATTAAGTTGCTTGTCATTTACTTCCACGTTTCTCAGCCTCGCGTGGACCACGACCTTTGTCTCTTTCTCTGCCCAGAGTGTTTGAATAGATAGGTGAATGCAAAACGTGTGGTGTAGGCGTGTAGCTCAAAATGTGTGAATAGTGCATTCTACTAGGGAAATAGCTGAAGCTTCACAAAAGATAATCACTGAACACTATGCCCTAGCCCTTTTACGGCCACGATAAGTCTCGGATATCATAGCATTGCTCTGTGCAGAAATGCAAGTTAGGCAAAATAAAATAAATAAAAAACTCGTAGAAACATGTAGTCTTAGTAATTTAAGTTGCATCTCGCTGACATGCTAATGGACGCACCTATCGTATGGAATATGGATTACAGGCTGAAACACATAGCCAATGAACATTCATTCAGTAGCAAAAGGCAGGAGCCTGTAACTTAAATCGAAAGATTTCAGAATGCATTTCGGATCTTGCTCGATTTCTTGGTTGGTCATTCAATCATTATTGCCATCATCACCAGTATTTTGGGTGGTAGGGGCCATGGCTGTGTTCGTCCGGTGGATCTGTTCTCTCTGGCACCGGGCGGACCCAACTGGTTGGTGCGGATGGGCCCAAATCAATAAATGCAGTGTCTAGAAACCCATAGCGCCCCCCGTCTTTCCGTTTGGGCTTGGCTGCATAAGGCCTGTAGATGCAGATCTGGTCCCTTTAGCGCTTCTGACCACACGGACAACTGTGATGGGCCCACCCTTCTGTATGCTGTCCATTACATGTCTGGGGGATCCCCTTTCCTGTAATGGGGGTTGCCAGCTGCAACCACCTTAACCCCGGAGCCACTACCTCCAGCATTGGGCTTTGGTTGCTTCCACTGTAAATGTCTTATCTTCTTGAATTAAAGAGAGTAGTGAAGTGCAAGCATCGAAAGTAAGTGGCAGTAGATTTGGTACGTGCAAGGGTGGCTTGTGAGGCTAGGATTTAGGTACTTGTGGGCCTCGAAAAAAATAAATAAAACCATTCATGTAGATCATGTCAGAACCTGAGCATCTGCGCAAAATCGTGCGAGATTATGATGAAATGTCTGCTGTACAACAGTTTTTCTTTTCTTTTTGCAGCTGCACTGTTCAAATAATGTGAGTACAGCTTTTGTCAATTGATCGTATTCTACAGCTGAAAATGTTTTAACATAATCTGCACCTGTTAGTTTCTTTAGATCTTTTTGAGATGCAAAAGTAGCTAAACCTGAAACCAATGCACCCTCTTGCATCTACAAATACAATTGGCCTATATTGTTTGAGCAATTTTGGCATCAGCTGGCACACACCCCTGCTATCTGGCCAATTTATTCCACTGCCCTGGCAGTTCAAATAGGCTGAATCCAAGTGACACAGAAACTTCCACAATAACTCGTACCATGTAACAATCTTTCTAGTTAAAGATGGAGCAGCATCACTGACTAGATGAATACCGACATCGATCTCGACATCTTGTGGTGGAATCAATTGCGCACGGGGCCATTTTAGAGGTCAATTTAGCTATCTACCATGTGGCTCATGTCCTGGAAACCAAGCGGGTCAGCTCCGTGGTTTAGCAACTTCTGTATGTTGCACTGCTTTTGTTGAGATCGTTACTGCTCTTGTGCTGCCACTAAGAGAAAAGTGAAGGGAAGGCCTAACAGCCTTCACGATCTGCCGTTCGGATCTGGGGCAATCGATATGAGGCTCTGGATCCAAGCAGAGTGCATTTTGGAGACAGGTGCTGTTGGAGGTACAGGCCCAATCATGCAAAGCGTTCAAGAATCATTAAAACCACCACGGACCCCCCCCCCCCCCCCCCTCCCTCCTGACTGATATATGTACTGCATTACGGCTGGCAGAATCTGTTTTCCGCCAGAAATTATTGCAGCTTCTTCGTGTACTGGTGCCTGCTCAAGGATGAGTGGCATACAGCGAGCTTTGTCCAGACTCCAGCCATCATCTTTATCACGTGACCCGCCCTTGCTGCACTGGAGAGACCGAGAGAGCTATCGTTTCCTGACCTCACGTTGAAAATTGCCCTAATTGCTTTGGATTGTTTGTAATTTGATTCTTTCGCTTTGCCTTCAATCCTAAATTGCTATACTAGAAGACAGCAAAAAGGCTTCCTGGCTCCCCTCTATTCCATGTCTGCCAATGCATACTATATTTTGCTTATGTGGCAATATTCTCAAGCTTTTTACACGTGTGGTTAGAAAAATTCCGTCTATCAGTCGTAACGTGCAAAATTGCCTTGTTGAAGGAATTGTTTTGAGAGCTTGGACTTCTCCAGGGTGAAAACCCAAGATCTTGGATCGAGCAACGACGGCGCTTGTGCACTGTTTCCTTCTTGGAGGCGTTGCTTTTGGAGACCTCTTATGTTTTCCGGATGCTATATTTGGTGGTGGTTTGTGTGCTGTTGCTGAGAGGAGTCGGTCACTATGATGGGACCTTTGTTTTTTTTCCTTTCTTTTTATTTTTTTCTTTGGCTGTGTGCATCCTGGCTGTCTTTGCGACATTTTGTAGGTGTAGAGGCTTGGTGTAATTGATATCTTCGCGATATTAATATATTCCCCTTTTCAAAAAAAAAAAAAACTGGTTGACAAGCTGGTTACTCCTGGTGTCCTAGTTACTGTTCCGGGATAATATCCAGCAATACCCACAACTTACATATGCTCCCATTTTGGCAAACGAACTGTCTCAAAAAATCTGATTCTTTTGTGAATGTTCACAAGACATGTGCCTACCTCCCCTATAAAATTCAAAATACACAAAGAGAAAAAATAATGACAAATTCAGCATGAATAGTGTCAATTTTTGTCTTTTGTCTTTTTTACACTATTAATGCTGGATTTTTTTTGTTTGTCTTTGAGTATTTTGAATTTTGGTTTAAATTTTAGGGGATGTAAACACATACCTTGTGAACATTCACAGTTCTTTTTGTTTTTTTCCTTGAAACATGTAAATTGGAGTTTTTCAAAATGGGAGCATGTTAGTAGTGGTATCACCTGATATTATGCTGTGGCTAATATGCTAGTATCCGAGATCGGAAAATTGAACCCTAGCAACTAGCACTGACTTGATTATTTTCCATGTCTTTCTACAGGACCGCAGCAACCGCCAACAAGCAAGCTAAAAACAGAGCTGTGAGCTACATCAGTATATTGCAGGCCAGGAGAGCGAGCTACACATAAGCTGGGGGCGATGAACGGCAGAATGCAATGGGGAGCAAGCAATCAAGACATGATCTGTGGGCGCCGACGATGCACAGTGTGGTGCAGGGACTTGTTTCAACGGCAGCATTTTGAGATGATGTACATATGGAGATGGAGATAGGAAATACTGTTGGTGATGTGGAGCTGAGCTGAAAGGCATGGATGGGTGGATATCAGGTTTCCCTGCTGCCATTCATCTCTATAGAGACGGGCGAGCGATACTGCAGTTTCTGGTCCTTGCTGGTGTATTCTTGGCGTATGCCTTCTGACTATAATGGCTGCATAATCTTAAGGTTGTATGAGCAGCATTGTTTGATGAACAAGGCCCTGTGGTTTTGCACCTCTGTTTGATTGCGTTCTCCAAATGTGGCAAAGCGACGAGCTGCCTTTACTATTTACTGCTCTCCCTTCCTTGAGTGTCAAAAACGAACTTATATTATGAAACGAAGGGAGTAGCAGCCGCCGCCGTGCCTGTGGTTGAGACCGTGCGTACGTATGTGTTGTTTTTCATTTTAAAATGAAAGAAGGGATGGCAGTGGGTTTGAGGCCGAGCTGGTTGCGAACAGGCCCTTGTACATTGTTGTTTATTATCAAGTCCTTCAGCAATAGTTATTCCGTCGTTGTTTTTTAGGGATAGGAGGCGACGCGACTTGCTCCAGCCAGAAGGGAGACTCGCGATTGCGATCTAGCGCCACCGCCGGATCCCTCCTTCACCGCCACCTCATCCCGACGCCTCTTCCTCCTCCACCGCACCTTCCTTCCCTTGCCGTCGCCTGAGGCGCCCTCTGGCAAAGTCCGGATGGCTCTGAGGAAGGCAGCGGTGGGGCTCTTCTCGGGCTGCTCGGCGCTGGTATGGCGGTTGCGATTCATGGATCGGGGATGGCGGTCCCTTTGGCGAGTCTTCCCCGTCCGGTGGTGCGGCAGTGTAGGTGGGTTGCCGGGGATCGGACCGTGTGGCCGGCGATTCACCGGCAGGTTGGTGTCGCGGTTTGATGCCCCGGCGGCCAACGGCGCCGAGCTGCCTCTTCCTCCAACCCATGGTGTGTGCACTCCGTCTTACCGAACATGGCAGTGCTGCAAGCCGGTTACCGGATTGGGACGGAGCGGGAGGTCGGAATCTGGATTGGGATAATTCCCAGGCCGTCCTGCTGGCCGCGACGGCGACGACATCCGTGGGTGCCGTTTTTCTTCTTGGAGACGTCGTTCGGGTCCGCCCTACCTTCTCCCACCTCACGGTCTCTCGGGTGAAAACCTAGGGTGGCGACGACGCTCTTGGCGTCGTGTCCTTGAAGGCGTCGTCGTCAGAGCTATGTGGCGGCGGGCACCGCTTGGTGCGTCGGCAGTTGCAGATGACGTGCCCCTCTTCCTCCAGGTGGCAGCTGTTCCGAGGGGAACTCTAGATCTAGGTGTCGTTCCCCTCCTGGGGGCATCCTCTTGGGGCACTGGTTCACTGGAGAGGCTAACAGGTGGAATGGTGTTTCATCGACCGCATTGATGACGGTGGGTCTCAACGGCGTGGAGCAGTGGAGTCTCGGGGTTGGACGCGATTTGATGGACGCGCGCAGGCTGGTGGCGCTGTCTAGTGTCATGGGGGCGTCGATGGCAGATGGGACTGGCAAGATCTATGCAGTTATTCCTCCTGAAGATGGGATGGCGAAAGATGGCGGCGGCGGATCCTAGAGCGTGCGCAGGCGGTGCACGTTATGGGACGCCTAGACCGGATGGTCTTCAGGCCACCGGATTAGATTGTGTCTGTTATGCGGCCAGAGGCACATCTGTTTATTTGTAGGTGTAGCGACTTTGTTCGCCTAGAAGGGGGCTTGAGGTTGATCCTTGTATTCATTTTGTCAGACTCTGATGAATAATTAATAAAAATGGTTGTGTGCATTATGCTAGTGCAGAGGCTGGGGGTAATCCTCTTTTTAAAAAAAATCCGTCGTTGTTTATTGCCAAGTCCTTGAGCAATAGCTCTTCCACCACTGATGCCTTGTTATTAATGAAAAGGGTAATAGTTAGAGAATGCACCTGTCAGCTGCTATTAACATTAGCTTTTAAATGTGTGCAAATTCATTTAAAAAAGAATGCAATTGATCTGCTCATCACCTAAAATATTCAGGGAACTAAATGGATATTCCATCATGGTCTGCACACTAACAGTAAACCTGCACAAAGGGTATAGATACCTTTGAAGACATGATTTTTTTTTCAAGAATCAAAACCATAGCAATGGCAGGGTTATCATGACGAATAAAAAAATAGAAGCATATGTGAATAATCAAGATCACTCTTTATCTGAAATTCATTTACGTTCTAATTGGTAATCAGATGTAGCTTTTAAATTCCGACTACAACACTTCTAATTCTCTACTCGGCTTTTAGATAATAACTGAAACCTAAAAAATAAAGCTTTATAAAATATTTATTTCACATACATCAAGTGAAACTGAAATGAGTAAGTGGACCAAATTTAGTAGCCTGAGCAGATGTAACAGAGATGGAGCCTACTTTTCTACCTCGCCTACTTCTAGCCCACCTTCCTCCCGTGCAACAAGTTAAGTTGTCATGCACTCTAAACTTTGACCAAGGAAAGTAATTTGGCGATGAAGCACAAATGAGAAGGGCAGTAACTCCTAATAAATTATGTCTCATTGGATTATATCCGTGATAGAAAAAAGCAGAAATACAAACATGTAAATCTGCTCCTGCTCTGTTGTATATCCCAGCCTTTTCTCATTCTGTTATGTATTGTCACTTCAAATAATATAGAAAAAAATTCAACCTGTTCGTTGATCTGTTCCAGACCATGGTTCATCTATCTATGGTTGTAGTTCCTAATGAGAATAACAATAAGCATTGCGCATATTTTTACCATGCATTTGGTAGATGGTTCAATGATCTAATGCCAACATCCTGGTTGAGCTTGTTCAATGGAAATGAATATAACCAAGTGAACTCTCATCCTATATTGATACTACTGGAACAAAATTGCCCTTCATAAAATCTCAAAAATCAAATGAAAATGTTAATGTTCAAGATCAGGTACTTTGTAGTTTTCTTTATTGGTAAAATTTTGACTGAGCTACATTGTTGTTTTTTAATGTTGATGTCATAGTCTACCAAAAAGCCTAGGGTTTGCCTACTCTAACTAAAGGGTTCCAATAAGAATTACCTCAAATTCCCGTGAAAGCCGCTGATAAACTACTAAACTACCGAATGAATAATCTTCTCACGGTCTTTAACAATTTGTGTGCTAACACCTTCAGCATGCAAGCGATTCTTCTACCATTCTAGTCACCTAAATATCACCATGAAAATATTCATTCCACTAAAATCCACATATTGGAGCCATGTAGTCATTTCGAAGAAGTGTAAAATCTTACGATCTATAGGCTGGAGCCATGTCCACTCTTTAAACAAAGAAATTGTTTCACTAAATAAGTATAAGAACGTTCCGGACACACTCATGTCGACATGCCTTTGGAAAATAATGTAAAAGTACGGAAAATGATATAAAAGTATGGCTTCAAAATGTACGGAAAACAAATTCAAGAGAATTTACTTGCATTAAGTGTAGCCCAGAGTGGGTACTTCATGAGCTGAACAAAGAAGATACCGATGTTCCATTTAGTGTAATAAATTAGTTTATCCTTTCAGGCAACTTATCCCTGCAATCTAATTATAGGAGAGCACACAAACAATCAGCTTGGTATTTTTAATGGATGAGATAAACATAAACTCTTTTGTACAAATTCTGATCTTATAATTTAGTGTCGCATGAATTAAACATGAGCTCCAAGATAAGAATCAAGACATGCTGCACAAAGATGTATCAAAACCCCAATGCTGCCATGTAGTAAAGGAGATATCAATATCTAAGCATTTACACCATACTTGAGCCTTTGTACCAATTATAGCTTCAGATTTCTCTTGATAAATGTGTAAAACGAGTATGTATTTTAGGTTTTTAATCTTTGAATCGGTCGCTGAGCCTTGCTCAAATTTTTAGCTCCAGTTTTTATATCTAGTTGAATGTAAGGGTATCTACTTTATAATGAAGTGGATGAAGTCAGCAGTAGCACACACACAGTTGCAGAATTTTGATTCACTTGCTTGAGATTTGCACTACTATGGTCAAATTGGCAAAATGAAAGATACACCAATTTCACGAATACCAACAACTGTATATCTTACTATCAAACTCATGTATGTGGATTTAAGATAATCAATTTTATGATACTAATCATTATTGACTAATTTCTAGAACTTTCACAATCTCAAAATACCCCACTATTATTCTAAACAACCAACAATTGTGAATGTTTGCACTGAAAAAAAGAAGGCACATGTTCTCCCATTTTGTTGAACTTCCGAAGATATGATGTGCACAAGTAAAGTATATGTAACTTCCTGGCAGTAGATAGAATATACACTATTGTATGCTATTTAATTTAACACATACGCAACTCAATATTGATATGACATATTACTTGCAAGTTCTTGAAACAATGATGAGAATTTGTTTCTGTAAGTGCATCAAGTGCCCCCTTAGTGGTTTTCGAGTATTGAAGACAAATAGGTTGAGGAACTAATGTGTTTTTGAGTATACACAGGAGAAAGAGTCCTTGAAGTTTTGGTTTAACACATGGAAGATGACCCCTAAAAATGTTATTCTTCAAGTGAAGAATTTGGTGATGAAATTGGTACGACCTTTGAAGAAATTGATGTGAAGACTTTGAAGCTTGAAGACTTTTGTTTTCGTAGTTTCTTTTCTTCTTATTTGTGTCATAGGAAAAACCGTATTGTTAAAGGGGGTCTAGGTGAAACATATTTCACATTTCCAAAGTGATGCTTAAACTTACTCAAACCTATACTACTCTAGCTGCTTCGAGTGAAGCCTTTGGAAATCCCCAGTACCGCTGACGCATTTGCTAGCGACAGTGACGAAGTTCATATGGCCAGTGGCGAATTTGGTCATGCTGAGGAGTTAGGATTTCGCTAGTGTGATCTGCCTAAAAGTGAGGAAATTGAGTGCCTCGATGAATTTCAGAGTTCAAATTCCGACCATTGTTGCGCCGCGGGCCATCTGTCGAGTGGATCCTTATCCTAACAACAGTCGAATCAGAGAAGGGCATTTATGACAATTCATGTCGGGTAGCCCTAGCTGTAAATAGCCACCCCCACAACCACTTGTTGGTTGGCTGCTCCGAGAGAACTTGACACTTGTCATTTGAGAGCAACCCATCCTTTGACGACTTTGAGAGAACCCTAAGTGAGGACAAACCCAGAGCCAAAAGTGGTTGAGCATCACTGAAGAGATTGATCTGTGTGATCCGACACATGTTACCTTTGAAGACTGTCATTCTTCCAGATGGTTAGGCGTCAAGTTCTGAGTACACCAAGAGTCATTGTGGTGAGCCGGTGAACATGTCTGTGAAGGTTTTGGAAGTCTACCTTGAAGACTTACCACGAGTGATTGGGCGAGGACTAAGTGACCTTAGCTCAAGAGGAATACGGTGAGGACTGTGTGTCCTCTGAGTTGCGACTCAGCCGCCTCAACCAGACGTACAGTTGATACAAAAACTGGAACTGGTCTACCAAATTGCATTGTCTTCATCGAGCCAACCTGGTTTCAAATTCCTCACCCTCTCTTACATTATTCCGCTGCTAAAGAATGTGTGCTATCTTCTGATGAATTTGAACTGAAGAATTTCATCATGCTATATTTCATTTCCTCAGTTCATGTTCCTCATGCTTGAATGCCTATGTGATTGTATGTTCTTCACTCTTATGTATCTTGTATGCATGTACTCTGATTCTATGATGACTTAGTTTCCCTCGCGTTTCTATTTCTTCACTCTGATCTTCGTCAAATTCTTTAGAGTTTAACAAATTTCTTAAAATCACCCATTCACCTCCCCCTCTGGGAGTAAACCTGCGCTTTCAATTGGTATTAGAGCAAGGTACTCCCTTGTTCTTTGTGATTTTGGTTTAACCACCTGGAGTTTTAGTTATGTCGACCGCATGTATGAAGAAGGTATCCACTGCGTGCCCCATCTTCAATGGCACAGACTATCCCAAGTGGAAGGCTATGATATGGAAGTGTCCCCTATCCATGAATAGTGAGTTGTGGACCGTCACTGAGATAGGATTGACTAACCTCTGCAAGATGGCCAATGCTGATGACATTCACAAGTATACTCAGCTGGATATACGGGCAAGGGCTGTCATCTACTCCAGTCTGTCCAGAGATGAGTTTCGGTGTGAAGCTCATTTGGGACCGGATCTCTGATGTCTATGAAGGGCACCGTACCTATCAGGATCCATGGTTCCTCGAGTTCAAGGAGTCACTCAAAATGATGACTTTCGAACATGATTCATCTTATTCAGCATCGTGCTTCATGGCCAAGGGCACCAAGGTACTCAACCGCTCTTCATCCTTCTCAAGTGAAGATGAATCTGATGAAAACATGACTCCTAGCTATTCCAAACTTGCTAATGTTGACAGAAGGCAGCAAACTGCTATGGAAAGGATTCAAAACCTACTAGATAAAAGTGATGATCTGTTGAATGATGAAATGGAACGCACACAAACTCTGACTGATGACCTTGAGCATCTTCAGTCAAAGTATGACGAACTTGAAAGTCGTCATGAGGCCCTCTCAGCCGCACACGAGAAGCCGTCCTATGAATTTATTCAAAGGAAGCAAGAACTCAAGAAGCTAAGAGCGTCTCATGATGATATTCAGAAATACAACGGTTCATTACTTCTCAATAGATCAGCACCACTCTGGAAGAATTTGTTTCTCCATGCTTAAAATGTCTTGAACGTGATAATGCAAATTCTTCAGCTGGATGTTCAAATGCTTCAACTGCTGCTATATCTTCACATGTCTCTGTGGTTTCAATCCCCACATCTGAGGATACCACAAGTGTTACTGACGAAAATGCAGGTCTGAAGGAATTGTATGTCATAGGCATGTACAAAAGCCTCAACGGGCACCAAACTTTGTGTGATGTGCTCAAGAAGCAGATTCTGAACAGGAACCCTAGGAAAGAGGGTATTGCTTTTGAGAGAAAGCTGAACGTAGATGGATCCTACTGCAAAACCTAAGCAGTATCCCAAAACCATATGGGTTGCTGCAAAAGGACCTCCATTTGATCCATCCACTCTATCTGACTACAATTGTGATACTCCACATTCTTCTGATGAGTCATTTGACTCCAACTATAAGCTATTCAAAAATCAGAATGATGAAGTATTTGCTGGATTTGTTGGTACTAACTGCAGGAATGGTCCTCCAGTGAACAAAATCTAGGTGCCTAAAAGTGTTCTTCAAAATCTTCAGGTGAATGTCATCATGACACCACCGAACAAAAGGAACAACCCCAGGGCAAATTCTTCACCTGGACCAAAGTTGTCAAATGGACGTAGGCCAACTCATGCTCGTACTAACCCTTCTTCACAGGGAAACAAACATCGTTCTGATGAATATGTGCATTATTCTTCAAATCACTATGTGTACAAAGCTGCTAAGAATTTCTCTGCTTATTCTTATGAGTACTATACTCCTCCTGTGAAGAGAAATGCATATTCTTCAATGCCTAAATTCTCTATCAATGCCTTGCGTTACATTGCTTCTCAGCCACTGATATGTCTCCATTGTATCTATAATTTTTGATTGTTTCATGCCAATATTATACAACTTTCACATACTTTTGGCAACATTTTATATGATTTATTGGACTAACCTATTGATCCAGTGCCTAGTGCCAGTTCCTGTTTTTTGCATTTTTTTTGCTTCATAGAATATCCATATCAAACGAAGTCCAAACGCGATAAAAATTTATGAAGAATTATTTCGGAATATTTGTGATTTTTTGGAGGTGGAACCAACGCAAACGGGGGCCCACAGCCACCACAAGACACCTGGGCGCGCCAGGCAGCCCATGAGCGTGGTGGTGGGTTGTGCCCTCCTCGAAGGTCGGTTGGAGCTCTACTTCGGGCGCAAGGAAGCTTATATCCGAAAAAATTGTGTTAAAATCTAGCGCAATCGGAGTTATGGATTTCCGGATATTTAAGAAATGGTTTTCGCCAGTCCTCGAGAGCGCAAAACAGAAGAGAACAGAGAGGGAGATCCAATCTCGGAGGGGCTCCCGCCCCTCCGCTGCCATGGATGCCATGGACTAGAGGGGGAACTCTCCTCCCATCTAGGGGGAGGCCAAGGAATAAGAAGAAGGAGGGGGCTCTGTCCCCCTCTCTCCCGATGCCGCCGGAACGCCGCCGGGGCAATCATCGTGTGACGACGGTCTACTCCAGCAACTCCGTCATCTTCACCAACAACTCCATCACCTCCCCCCATCTATTTATAGCGGTCCACTCTCCCGCAACCCATTGTACCCTCTACTTGAACATGGTGTTTTATGCTTCATATTACTATCCAATGATATGTTGCCATCCTATGATGTCTGAGTAGATTTTTGTTGTCCTACCGGGAATTGGTGAATTGCTATGGTTGGTTTAATTTGCTTGTGGTTATGTTGCTGTCCTTTGGTTCCCATCATATGAGCGCGTGTGTCGATCACACCATAGGGTTAGTTGTATGTTGATAGGACTATGCATTGAAGGGCAAGGGTGACACCAACTTCAGCCTAAACATAGAAATTGATACATACGGGACTGAAGGGGGACCAATATATCTCTTACTGCTATGGTTGGGTTTTACGTTAATGAATGTTAGTAGTTGCGGATGCTTGCTAATAGTTCCAATCATAAGTGCATAGAATTCCAAGTAAGGGAGGACATGGTAGCAGAGGCCTCTCCCACATAAAAACTTGCTATCGGTCTAGTAACATAGTCAATTGCTAAGGGACAATTCCGCAAATCCTACCACCACCAATCCACACTCGTTTTACTAAGTTAATTGTTTCTTTATCTAAACGGCACCTAACTTTTATTTTCACGTTCTTTATTTTCTTGCAAACCTATCCTACCACACCTACAAAGTACTTCTAGTTTTATTCTTGTTCTAGGTAAAGCAAACGTTAAGCGTGCGTAGATTTATATCGATGGTCGATAGAACTTGAGGGGATATTTGTTCTACCTTTAGCTCCATGTTGGGTTCGACACTCTTATTTATCGAAAAAGGTTACAAACGATCCCCTATACTTGTGGGTTATCAAGACCTTTTTCTGGCGCCGTTGTCGGGGAGCAATAGCGGGGGTGAATATTCTCGTGTGTGCTTGTTTGCTTTATCACTAAGTAGATTTTATTTTGTGATCTTGTTTTCTATCTTTAGTTATGGGTAGGAAACGCAAAATACAAAAAAAAATAGTTGTACCTACTAAACCAATGGTTGAAGAACCACCCAAAATCTATCATACTGCTGAAGCTTTCTACTTGGATCATCTTCCATCCCTTTGTGCTCGTGCTGAAAACCCAACTAGCTTAGTTGAGGGAAAACCATTAAATGAGCATGCTTATTTTGTGTGACACCGCTTATCTAAAAAAGGGAAACTTCTACTGCATCAAATTAATACTATGCAATGCTATGCTTGGAATTTATGTGAATTATATGATTTTACTTGTTGTTCTGAAGACCCTAAGAAACACCTTCCCTACCAATTGAGTTTAGTGATAATGGAATCTTATCTTCTTATGCCAAGGGTGTTTATAATTACTATGATGTTGAAAAAATTGAAGAATTTGTTGCTTTTAAGGGTGTTTATGAAATTGCTTGTTTGATTGAAAAAGTATGATGCTACTCTTTACAAATCTAAATTTTTTGCCATACTTAAATATTACTATGAAAATTATTCTCCTAATGCTTATATTAAACCATATACTGAGGACTCCTCCACTGTCCAAGAAGAGACTAATATTTTGCAGGAGTCTATGGAAGAAGAAATTGATGAAGCCGTGAGCTCATTGGATGAAAAAGATGATGAGGAGAGCAAAGAACAAACGGAGGAAGAACGGATTAGCTACACATGCCCACCTTCTAATGAGAGTAACTTTTCAAATCATACATTGTTTAATTTCCCTTCGTGCTTACCAAAGGATGAATTCTATGATAATTCCTATGATCCCATTGACTCATTTGAAATATCCCTTTTTGATGAACTTGATACTTGATATGCTTGTGGCCAAGATGCCAATCTGAATTATGCTTATGGAGATGAACTTGCTATAGTTCCCTATGTTAAGAATGAATTTGTTGCTATATTGCACCCACACATGATAGTCCTATTATATTTCTGAATTCTTCAAACTACACTATATCGAAGAAGTTTGCACTTATTAAGGATTACATTGATGGGTTGCGTTTTGCCGTTGCACATGATAATTTTGATGAATATAACATGCATGTGCTTGTTGCTACTAATTTAAATTATTATGAGAGAGGAACTACATCTCCGCCTCGCTACGTTTCGAACATGATAAAATTGCAAGAAATTGCTTATGCTATGTATTGGCCTTTACTTGATGTGCATGAATTGTTCTCGTATGACATGTCGATGCATAGGAAGAGAGTTAGACTTCATCATTGCATGATATATGTTGCTTCATGCTCATTACTAAATGCCAAATCATTGTTAATTAAAATTGGCTTTGATATACCTTGGGATCCGGGTGGATCCATTACTTGAGCACTTTATGCCTAACTTAATGGCTTTAAAGAAAGCGCTGCCAGGGAGACAACCCAAAAGTGTTAGAGAGTCATTTTATTCTTTTTTGTGCTTTTATAAAGTTTAAAAACAAAATAATATAGAGGGGAACTTAAAACTTCATAAAAAGAAAAGTGAAAGTGAGAAGGACGAACACCGTGGAAGTGGGGGAATTCCTTGAACCTTGTTCATGCCCATGGAAACTTTGTGAATCTTGAATTACAGAAACTTTTCAACAAAAATAATTATCCCCTTGTACAAATCCATTGTACTATAAAAATAATGTGCCAAGTTTTTCCTTTAGGATGATTAGATTGCTTGTTGGTATGTGCGGTGCAAAAACAGAAACTTTTGCCGTAGTGCGTGATTTTACATTTTTTACTGGAGTGTGCAAAAATTCTGAATTTTTTACACAATATTTCTATGCAATTTTTTTCCTAACTTTTCAGAATTTTTGAAATTACATAAGTATGGTCAAAGTTTAGATTGCTACAGACTGTCCTGTTTAAGACAGATTCTATTTTTGATGCATTGTTTTGCTGTTTTTGATGAAACTATCGATTTTATCGGTGGTATAATCCATCAAGAAGTTATAATACAAGAGGGATAATGAAAAAATAAATATGAATGGGTTTGCAACAATACTTAAAGTAGTAATTTGCTTTATTATACTAACGGATCTCACCAGTTTTCTATTAAGTTTTGTGTGGATGAAGTGTTCAATGATCGAGGAGGTCTCGATATGAGGAGGAGGAGAGGCAAGAGTTCAATCTTGGGTATGCCCAAGGCACCCCAAGTAAATATCCAAGGAGACTCAAGCGTCTAAGCTTGGGTATGCCCCAAAAGGCATCCCACCTTTCTTCAACAAGTATCGGTATGTTTTCGTTTTCGTTTCATTGGTGTCATATATGTGTAAATCTTGGAGCGTCTTTTGTGTTTACCTTTACACTTTTTATGCACCATGCTGGTATGAGATAGTCCATGGTTGATTTATAGAATGCTCATTGCACTTCACTTATATCTTTTGAGTATGGCTTTATAGAATGCTTCATTTGCATCATTTATATCATTTGAAGTTTGGATTGCCTATTTCTCTTCAAATGGAAAACCGTTATTTGTAGAATGCTCTTTTGCTTCACTTATACTTATTAGAGCATGGTCTTTTTAGAAGGAATTAAACTCTCATGCTTCACTTATATCTATTTAGAGTGTTAACAGGAATTGGTCATTTGCATAGTTAGTCATAAAATCCTACATAAAACTTATGGATCACTGAATATGATATGATTGATTCCTTGCAATAGTTTTGCGATATAGAGATGATAATATGTGAGAGGTACTAGTAAATGGTTGTGGTTAGTAGGAGTATTGGTGTTAAGGTTTGTGATTCCCGAAGCATGCACGTATAGTCTCTCGTTATGCTATGAAGTTGGAGCATGTTTTATTATTGATTGCCTTCCTTATGGGTGGCGATCGGGGACGAGCGATGGTCTTTTCCTACCAATCTATCACCCTAGGGGCATGCGTAGTAGTACTTTGCTTCGAGGGCTAATAAAATTTTGCAATCAGTATATGAGTTCTTTATGACTAATGTGAGTCCATGGATTATATGCACTCTTACCTTTCCGCAATTTGCCAGCCTCTACGGTACCGTGCATTGCCCTTTCTCACCTCGAGAGTCAATGCAAACTTCGCCGGTGCATCCAAACCCCGAGATATGATACACTCTATCACACATAAGCCTCATTATATATCCTCAAAACAGCCAGCACACCTACCTATTATGGCCTTCCCATAGCCATTCCGAGATATATTGCCTTGCAACTTCCACCGCCTCCGTTTTGATGACTTGAGCATTCATTGTCAAATTGCTTTGCATGATCGTAAGATAGCTAGCATGATATTTCCATGGCTTGTCCGTTTTTTGATGTCCTTGCTATGCTAGATCATTGCACATCCTGGTACACTGCCAGAGGCATTCATATAGAGTTATACTTTGTTCTAGGTATCGAGTTGTAATATTGAGTTGTAAGTAAATTGAAGTGTGATGATCATCATTATTCATTATTAGAGCATTGTCCTAGTGAGAAAAGGATGATGGAGACTATGATTCCCCACAAGTCGGGATGAGACTCCGAACAAAGAGAGAGAAAAAAAGAAAAAGAAAAAGAAAAAAAATAAAAAAAGAAAAGAAAAAAGATTAAAAAGAGAGAGAAGGGGCATGCTAATTCCACACTTGTGCTTTAAAGTAGCACAATGTCTTTCATATAGAGAGTCTCCTATGTTGTCACTTTCATATACTAGTGGGAATTTTTCATTATAAGAGTTAGATGCACACCCACTTAGTTTCCATATTGAGCTTTCATACACTTATAGCTCTTAGTGCATTAGTTGCATGGCAATCCCTACTCCTCACATTGATATCAATTGATGGACATCTCCATAGCCCGTTGGTTATCCGCATCGATGTGAGACTTTCTTACCTTTTTGTCTTCTCTATATTTACTCCTATCATCATACTCTATTCCACCCATAGTGATATATCCATGGCTTGCGCTCATGTATTGCGTGAGGGTTGAAAAAGCTGAAGCGCGTTAAAAAGTATGAACCAATTGCTCGGCTTGTCATCGGGGTTGTGCATGATAAATACTTTGTGTCAAAAAGACAGAGCATGACAAGACTATATGATTTTCTAGGGATAGATTTCTTTAGCGTTCATATTTTGAAAGACGCGATTATTTGTTGGGATGCCGGAGTATTAATGTCTTTGTATCAAATTATAGACTATTGCTTTGAATCACTCGTGTCTTAATATTCATGGCATGATTAGACATATGATCAAGATTATGCTAGGTAGCATTCCACATAAAAAAATATTCTTTTTTTATCATTTACCTACTCGAGGACGAGCAGGAATTAAGCTTGGGGATGTTGATACGTCTCCGTCGTATCTATAATTTTTGATTGTTTCATTCCAATAAAATACAACTTTCACATACTTTTGGCAACATTTTATATGATTTATTGGACTAACTCATTGATCCAGTGCCCAGTGCCACTTCCTGTTTTTTGCATGTTTTTTTGCTTCACAGAATATCCATATGGAACGAAGTCCAAACACGATAAAAATTTATGGAGAATTATTTTGGAATATTTGTGATTTTTGGAGGGTGGAATCAACGCAAACGGGGGCCCACAGCCACCACAAGACACCTGGGCGCACCAGGCAGCCCAGGTGCATGGTGGTGGGTTGTGTCCTCCTCGAAGGTCGGTTGGAGCTCTACTTCGGGCGTATGGAAGCTTATATCCGGAAAAAAATCGTGTTAAAATCTCAGCGCAATCGGAGTTATGGATCTCCGGATATTTACGAAACGGTTTTCGGTCAAATCTGGAGAGCGCGAAACAGAAGAGAATAGAGAGGGAGATCCAATCTCGGAGGGGCTCCTCTCCCTCTGCCGCCATTGAGGTCATGGACCAGAGGGGGAACTCTCCTCCCATCTAGGGGGAGGCCAAGGAAGAAGAAGAGGGGGGGGGTCTCTCCCCCTCTCTGCCGGTGGTGCCGGAACGCCGCCGGGGCAATCATCGTGTGACGGCGATCTACTCCAACAACTCTGTCATCTTCAGCAACAACTCCATCACCTTCCCCCATCTATTTACAGAGGTCCACTCTCCCGCAACCCGTTGTACCCTCTACTTGAACATGGTGCTTTATGCTTCATATTACTATTCAATGATATGTTGGCATCCTATGATGTCTGAGTAGATTTTTTTTGTCCTACCGGTAATTGGTGAATTGCTATGGTTGATTTAATTTGCTTGTGATTATGTTGCTGTCCTTTGGCTCCCATCATATGAGCGCGCGTGTGGATAACACCATAGGGTTAGTTGTATGTTGATAGGACTATGCATTGGAGGGCAAGGGTGACAGCAGCTTCAGCCTAAACATAGAAATTGATACTTACGGGATTGAAGGGGGACCAATATATACCTTAATGCTATCATTGGCTTTTACCTTAATGAACATTCGTAGTTGTGGATGCTTGCTAATAGTTCCAGTCATAAGTCCATAGAATTCCAAGTAAGGAAGGACATGGTAGCAGAGGCCTCTCCCACATAAAAAATTGCTATCGGTCTAGTAACGTAGTCAATTGCTAAGGGACAATTCCGCAAATCCTACCACCACCAATCCACACTCGTTTTACTAAGTTAATTGTTTCTTTATCTAAACAGCACCTAACTTTTATTTCCACGTTCTTTATTTTCTTGCAAACCTATCCTACCACACCTACAAGGTACTTCTAGTTTTATTCTTGTTCTAGGTAAAGCAAACGTTAAGCGTGCGTAGAGTTGTATCGATGGACGATAGAACTTGAGGGAATATTTGTTCTACCTTTAGCTCCTCGTTGGGTTCGACACTCTTATTTATCAAAAAGCCTACAAACGATCCCCTATACTTGTGGGTTATCAGCCACCCATTCAGATGTGGGTGGTTAAGAAGAAGAACTAATCTCTTCTGCAGGGTCAGGTCTTCACACACAATGAATGTCTGATGAAGTTGCTGAAGACCTGACATATTGCTTGTTGGGATGCAAGCTAATCATGATGAAATGAATTCCTCATTTCGCACATCCCTATGCTGCTAGTTATATTCTTACTGATGAAATTTCACTGATTAAATTGATCATCATATTCTTCAAACTAAAGTATATGAACTTGTAAGTGAGACTAATGCTTCTATAGGATGATACTCCAAAAGCTACTGAATGGGTCCTGGAAAGTGGCTGCATGGATCACATGACTGGTGATAGGAATCTCCTCACCAATGCTCCTCTTACTCTGTCTCATCTGAAGCATATCACCTACGCCGACAAAGGAAAAAAAAGCAAGGTATTGTGTCTAGGTAAGGTTGCTATCTCAAAGGATCAACACATGGAAAAGGTGATGCTTGTCGAGTCCCTAGGATACAACCTCACGTCTGTCTTAATGCTTTGTGATCTTGATATGATCGTCATCTTTGGCAAATATAGATGCATTGTGCTATTGGAATCTGACAAGTCCAAAGTCTTCGAAGGCTTTAGGAGAGGTGATTTGTACATTGTAGATTTCTCTCTAGGTCCTCAACTGGCTACGTGTCTACTGGCAAAAGCTTCAGAGTGCTGGTTGTGGCATCGACGACTTGGACATGCTGGCATGAGAAATTTGAGCACACTCGTAAATAAGTAGCATATCATTGGCGTCGAGGGCGTCAAATTCGTCAAAAATCACCTTTGCGGTGCTTGTGAGGCTCGAAATATGACCAGATCCAAGTGCTCCGCGAAGACAATCATGACCACTACTCGTCCCTTTGAATTACTTCATATGGGTCTCTTTGGTCCTACTCATTATGCCACACTAACCAATGTAGCATCACTCTACGGATTCATCATTGTTTAAGATTATTCTTGTTACACCTGGGTGGATATCATTACCTTCAAGACTGAAGTGCAGGGTGTCTTCAGACGGGTTGCAAATCGGGCCATGATGAATTATGGCATCAAGATCAAGCATATCAGAAGCGACAACGGCACCGAGTTCAAGAACACAGGCCTTGATGACTATCTAGACTATCTTGGTATCACTCATGAGTTATCTGCTCCATATACTCCTCAGCAGAATGGAATTGCTGAACGCAAGAATAGGACACTCATTGAGATGGCTCGCACTATGCTTGATGAATACAAGACTTCTTGTCGATGGTGGCCTGGAGCAATTGATACTGCTTGTCACATCATCAATCGGGTATATCTTCACAAATTCCTCAAGAAGACCTCATATGAGCTTCTCACAGAGAAGAAACCCAATGTGAGTTATTTCAAAGTCTTCGGTGCTAAATGCTGGATTATAGATCCACATCACAATTCCAAATTTGCACCGGAAGCACATGAAGGTTTTATGCTTGGTTACGGAAAGGACTCGCACACCTACAAAGTCTTCAACACCTACCACAACAAGGTTGTTGAAAATGTAGACGTGTGGTTCGATGAAACTAACGGCTCGCAAAGAGAGCACCTGCCTCCTGTGCTAGATGAAATGCCTCCTTTGGAATCTATCAAGCTGATGGGCACTGGTGAAATTGTGCCCAGTGAAGAAATAGCCGAAGAAGAAGAAGTGATCATTCCCCATCGTGAAGAAACTGCTGATCCTGAAGGAAATGACTCTAAGGAAAATGCTCAACCTCAACAAAGTCGTCGTCCAGCTCATCCTCGAGTGGCAAATGAAGTGCGGATTGAGAAGATCCTCGACAACATCAATGCACCTGGTCTCCTCACATGCTCAAGAGCTTCACATTTAGCTAACTTTTGTGGGCATTTTGCATTTGTCTCTATCATAGAGCTCACCAAAGTTTATGAAGCATTTATGGAGCTTGAATGGATTCAAGCCATGCAAGAAGAATTGCAACAATTCGAGCTCAACAATGTGTGGGAGCTTGTGAATTGTCCTGATCCACGAAAGCACAATATCATTGGCACTAAGTGGATCTACCGCAACAAGCAAGACGAAAATGGCCAAGTGGTAAGAAATAAGGCCAGTCTTGTAGCACAAGGCTACACACAGGTTGCGAGTATTGATTTTGGTGAAACATTTGCACATGTTGCTAGGTTTGAAGCTATTCGTATATTGCTTGCATATGCTAACCATCGCAATATTCTCTTATATCAAATGGATGTGAAAAGTGCATTCCTCAATGGTAAGCTTGAGGAAGAAGTATATGTTGCTCAACCACCAGGTTTGAGGATCCAAAGCATCATGACAAAGTCTTCAGACTGAACAAGGCTCTCTATGGCCTCAAGTAGGCCCCACGGTCTTGGTATGATACTCTGAAGGAATTCCTGAAGAAAAAGGGATTCAAACCCGCTTCACTTGACCCTACTCTTTTCACAAAGGCTTATGATGGTGAACTATTCATATGCCAAATATAAGTTGATGATATTATCTTTGGTTGCACTAACAAGCGTTTCAGTGATAAATTTGCATATATGATGCATGAAGAATATCAGATGTCTATGATGGGAGAATTGAAATTCTTCCTTGCTCTTCAAATTCGTCAACAACCCAATGCATGGAATATTCATTTGTCAAGAGAAATACCTCAAAGACTTCCTGAAGAAATTCAGGCATGCAAGATTGCAAAGGCCTCAAAATTCCAATCCCTACTAATGGTTAACTCGGCACTGACAAAAATGGTAAAGATTTTGTTCAGAAGGTATATTGCTCCATCATCAGTTCGATGCTTTACTTATGTGCATCTAGGCTAGATATTATGCTTAGCGTTTGCATGTGTGCCCGATTTCAAGCAGCACCGAAGGAATCACACCACCAGGCTGTGAAACGAATTCTTTGATATTTAGCTCACATACCAACGCTTGTATTATGGTATTCCAAGGGCTCATCTTTTGATCTAGCTGGATTTTATGATTATGATTATGCTAGAGATCGTGCGGATCACATGTCTACATCAGGAACATGCCATTTCCTCAAACGATATCTTGTCTGTTGGTCCTTAAAGAAGCAGACCAACGTTGCACTTTCCATAGATGAGTTTGAGTACATTGCCGCTGGCGCTTGCTGCCTATAGTTGCTATGGATGAAGCAAACCCTCAAGGACTATGGTGTCAGTGTGAAGAAAGTCCCTCTCTTCTGCGACAATGAGAGGGCTATCAAGATTGCCTACAACCCAGTGCAACATTCCAAGACGAAGCATATTCAAATTCGTCACCACTTTCTTCATGATCATGTGCTGAAGGGAGACATTTTCATCGACCACGTGAAGACTAGCTTGCCGATATCTTCACTAAGCTCTTGGATGAAAATAGTTTCTGCAAGTTGCGGTGTGAGCTAAACATTTTAGAATCTTCGAATGTCCTCTGCAGTGGACACACATTGTAACACTTATGCATTCTTGATGACTTTGATGCACAACACATGAAGTAACATATTTCTTCAATCAATGAAGACTTACCCTCTAAGTGTGAAGAAATTAATGAAGAACTTGACTCTCAGAACCCTATGACAATTGTACGCGATGTCTATAGTCATCATAGTTCTTATACGGTGGGTAACGCCACCACCTCTTCATGATGTTCTTCAAATTTGAGTTTTTTGTCATTTGCAATTTCGTCAAACTTTTTCAAATTTTTCATTTGATGTTATTCTTCATTACTTGAGCTGATCATATATATATATTAGAGCTTTTCAAATTTGTCATTTGATGTTATTCTTCATTACTTGAGTTGATCAAATATATATGTATATATATATATATATTAGAGCTTTTCATGTCCTCAACAACATCCACATATTGCTAATTCCTCGGATTGATTTATTCATCTATGTGGATATGATCGGACCCGCTCCCCTCTATGCTAAGCCCAACCCACTCCGTTCACAAATTCTTCATATGCGTTCTACTTGACATAGTTCAAAGTCTTAACTGTGTCCTTGACAGCTAAAGAAATTGCGAACACATTTTAAAATCTCAAAATTATTTTTGGCGGTTGCCACAATAACTTCATACGCGTGGATAAGGGTGAAAATGCATGTGCGACGCGTGTCACCGAGATGCGAACAGTCAGGGGCTTATCCATCCAATTTTTTTGGACCCCTCAGCTTTCACTGCGGCTATAAATAGCCTTGACCCCATCAACCTTAATTCACTTTGCCTCTCCGCTCCCGTCGCTCTCAAACCTCAAACCCTAGCGTCACCGCTGGATTTCATCACTGCCGGAGAAGAAGAGCTTCACTGCCTCGACTTCTTTGTCGTCTTACTCACGCCGGACGCAGATGTCTTCACCTCCGCCGCCCTAGCCGTCTTTCGTCGCCAAGTTAGGGAGCGAAAGATCTGAACTGACGATTTCCTTCATTTTGCCGTCTAGTTCATCGAGTTCATCTCTGGGGTAATTAAATTCTATTTTTACTGCCCCATTTGATCTTCACTCTACTGGAAAATCTTCAAGTGTTGTTTTTACCACTCTTCCAATTCTTCAGCACTTCCTTTTGGCCAGTCTTGTGTATATCTACTAAGTTATGCTTAACAACTAGATTCCTCAATTGTGCAATTGCTTCAATTTGTACAACTCTGGAACCTAAGTCAAGAACACTTATTGAATTGCGTCAAGACGATAAGGGTCAATTTCCTCAACTGGTTTATGTTTTAAAAATATATCTGAAAACGCACGTGACTCTTCCCAATTTGCTCGCAACTATACTCTGTTCACAGGTACAATGTCTACCAACGAATCACTTGGTTCTCATCAAATTAATTCATTTGCAGCGTTGCTTGAGGAAAATCTTCAAACTTCATCAGAGTCCTCACATGTTCAAAAACCTCAGTTGAAGAAAATGGCTGAAGAAAAGAGGCCTCAGAAAGGAGGAAAGAGGAGCAGACTGCTTTCAAAATTCCTGACGACTTATATGCAGGGTACTGTACACCAGATGAAAATCTTCATGGCCCAGAAACTAAGAAACAACACAAAACACGCACACAGAAAATCAAGAGGTACCGGGTGTACGAATGGAGAGTACAGATATGTCACTCGCAAGTATATAAAGGACTTTGGTGTGAAGCCTCCATGCAATAGGCCACCGCTTGCTCCTGGTCAACTGGCTGATCCTACAATTACCAGAAGGGGTGAAGAATTCCTCAAAGAATGGGAAAAGCGTCAAGCTAAACTGGCAAAACAGGCCAAGAAAGTCATTGAAGAATTCAACAGGGCTACAAAGGCGTCAACTAAAGTTGGTGCAAGTGGCAGTGACAGTGCTGGTGCTCCCAAGAAGGCTATGCAAAAGAAGCCTGCTACTATGCCCAAGCCGCCTGCCCCAAAGCCCTCAGCGGCCAAGCCAAAAGCTTCAAAGGCCTCAACACCCAAGATTGCAAAATCTACAGTGCCTCCTCCTGCTTCAAGTTTCTCAATGTCAGTAGCAAGAGCTTCAACACTGACCGTGCTCACATCTTGCTAGCGCATCGAGGGCTTCTCAATAGCCTTAATTCCTGCATCAAGTGCCTCAGCTAGTGGGCAACCATCTTCTTCCATTCCCAAGCTGAAGCAAAAGGTCACTGCTGGCCGTGGAACTAGGCCAAGCTCCAAGAGCAAGGCTGTTGTGCCTCAGGTTGATGAACATGGGCTGGCAGATGAAGATGAGCTCGTAGAATTCCTCAGAAGGAAGGAAGAGCAAGCTGCAATTGCAAAGAATTCTCAGTTCCATTGCTGTTGGACCCCAAGAAGCTCCTGGACTTCATTGAAATCTGGTGCACCAAGCTAGATACTCCTCTTAATGATTTCAATTTGCCTCCAGGCCCAAGCCATGTGCTTTCTGCATTCATCTTGGATGAGAAGCACAAAATAGCACAAGCAAAGCTAGTGAGTAAACAGAAACTGCAAAAAGAGAAGGAGTTGCGGAAGAACATGCTCTCTATAACTCCTCGACATCTTGTGACTTTACAGTCCAAGATTCAACAACTATCTGAAGAGTTTGAATGATAGTCAAATCACTGCTGTGGTGTGCGTGACAGGTTCATCACTGCATCCAACAAGGTTGTTGAAGACCACAATAAGCGTGAGGCAGCCAAGTTTGGCATAGTGCCACCCTCGAGTTCTTCAGCTCCTCCTCCTACTGCACAGTCCAGTGAGACTGTGCCTTAATCTCCTCCTCGTGAGACTGCCAGGGCAACTAAAGAAGTTGTGCCTGAAGAAACTGCCAGGGCAACTGCATCAGTCGTTCCTGAAGTAATTGAACCATCAAGTTCCTCAGCAGTAGCGCCACCAACGACTTCGTCTTTGAAGATCACCACCCTTCCTTCTGCATCAGAAGTGAAGAAGACCAAGGATGCTGAGAAGGAAGCTAGAACGAGAAAAGCGTCAGCTCCTCCCACTGCTCCAGGATTTGTGAAGAAATTGAAAATGGCAACCTTGCCTTCAATTGTTATTCCCATTGATGTTATTCCAATCTCATTAGCGCCCCTTGCTCCTGCAAATGATGATCATCAGATTGTTCCGTATTGGGTGGAATATGAAATCCCTCAGGCTAATGAAGATGATGATGACAACCACTCCGGCGCTACCACAGAGCAAGTGGATGAGGAAATCAAAGTTGAAGAAGATGCTTCGCTTCACCAAGTTTTGTCACGGAAGCCCTCACATGCTCCGTTGACTAAAGAACACGCCTCTACTTCATCTGGAAGTAGTGAAGCAACTGAAGAGGACGTGGACATATACGATGCTAGAACGCCCGTTCTACATGATGATTTTTGGGAAACAACTCACCCAAATTCACCTCTCACCACTCCCCTCACACAAGAGCCTCAGTCGCCGCACAAACTAAAGAAATTCATACATGCTCTAAGGAAAGGCAACCATCACTTCAAAGCATTCCTGAAGAAATTCCAGCTGCAGCAGCTGATGAAATTTCTCAAGATGATCCAATAGTTGATGTCGTCAATACATCTGCTTCACATGCAGACTCAATTCCTTTAGCAGACATAGATGTTGTTCCAACTTCCACAACTAAGGAAATTGCTATAGCTCTTTCCATGACCGATCCAAATGGTTCCATTGGGTCTCCACGACTAGTGTTTGATGTTCAACCCAAGAAGCAAATTTTTCAACCTGTTCCTGTCATGCCAAAGATTGGCAGAGTTCTTAGGCGACCCCAGTTTGACAATGCCAAATTCTTCTAAGAGAAGAACTTCTTCATTGGTGAGTCCCCATATGACTTAGCTTAGATTCGATGCCTGTGTTTTTGGAGGAAGACACTGATGAACTACTATGCTTCACTTCTGTTTGACAAGAACAAAGTATTCCCACATTGCCATATTCCTCATGTCTATATGAAGTCTATTCCTTGCTTCCGACCTATTTTGGTTGTTCTTCATGATGCTGGACTGCTCAACTTCTGCTCTGACGTCTATGATTGGAATGAAGAACTTATTCTTCAATTCTATGGAACAGTACACTTTTTTGGCAACGCTGACGACACTACTACATGGGTTCTGGGCTGGATGAGTGAAGACACTCACTACAAAGCACAAATTGATGAACTTATTCATGCTCTACTAGTTGATCCACCCCAAGAAGAAGCAAGAAAAAATTATGAAGAAACTGAGCTGCCAAACCACCTGATGCAAGTGCTAATGAAGCCTATGGTTGAAGGAGAAGCCCCATGGACAACCTTTCTTGTGAAGGATTTGCTCTATGTGCCTAAGACAGTTTATCGCATTCTGGCCAAGACCCCCAGTCCAACTAAAGGTCACAACTCCAATACTGAAGAAGTTGTGGGAGTTATGAAGAATTTGTTGTTCCACATCTTTCATGGTACTCCCATCAACATTCACGATTTCTTCCTGAGGACTTTGGTCACTGTGTCAGAGTCACCATTTGAATTGAAGCCGCATGCTCCATGGAAAATGAGATTCATTAGATCCCGGTCTTCAGTTCACTACAAGGCTGAATGTCAGAATCATCTGAGCTATTTTCCTGAAGTTGAAATTCTTCAAAGCACTCTGTCCATAGTTCCTGGCAAGGTCAAGACCGTTATTGATGAAGGAATTCGTCCCCTCAATGGACAATTCCATCATCCTATCTCAAGCTCCAATGCTAATGAATCTGCTAGCCAGGACACTACGACAAAAGCTTCAAGGCCATCTTCTTCACCTGAAGCACCATGTGTCATGAATGACCGTGAGTTTCTCATAAGTTTGCATCAGAAGGTTGACAAAAATCACCGATGGGTTAAGCGTCAGTTTGCTGCTATTCAAGCCAACATGACTGTGACACATAACACAGTCTGCAAGAACATATATTATGTCCATGAGATATTTGATCGCACTTGGGGCCATACTCTCTCACTTCAAAACAGATGAAAAACTTGCAGCTATGGATTTCCAAATGAACTTTAACTGGGCTAATCCGTGAAGGAAGAAGTTCAAGAAAACCCAAGTTCCTCCTCTTATGCCAAGTTCAGAGTCTTCATCATGCACAACTGATGAAAATGAAGCTGTTGAAGACACTGTTGCTGGTCCATCTGCATCACGCGACCCCGACAATGCTGGTGCTCCCTCGACTTCACCATGATATTCTTCAGGGGTGTTAGTCCTCAGCTTCACCTCCTTTTGGTCATATGATGACAAAGGGGGAGAAGTTTGAGTTAGTCTTCAAGCGGGTCTATATATGGGTTGTTTTTGCTTAAGTTGCAACTCTTGAACTTCTCTGGATTTGCTCTTTGATGAGTTGTAACTTAATAACTCTTGGTCATCTGACTCTCTTGCTACGCTTGATATGCATGCTCTGACCCTCAATTTATATCTGCTCATGCATGCGCAATTTCTTCAGACACCAATTTTCTTCATGCATTCATATTCTTCAAATATCTTATGATCATGCATGATTGGATTCCACAATATAGGGGAGATCTTCACAATTTCAACCTGCCATGTGCATTTGCAATCCAAAGCAAAATTCCTCATATGCACATCTTCAGGGGGAGTTCCTCAATATCTTGTAACCAATTTCTTCAAACTCTGTACTTACACTTCAATTATTTTACTCCCATTGAAATCCTAACCAGTTTGTCATTAATCACCAAAAAGGGGGAGATTGTAAGTGCATCAAGTGCCCCCTTAGTGGTTTTGGAGTATTGAAGACAAATGGGTTGAGGAACTAATGTATTTGTGAGTATACAGAGGAGGAAGAGTTCATGAAGATTTGGTTTAACACATGGAAGATGACCCCTAAAAATGTTATTCTTCAAGTGAAGAATTTGGTGATGAAATTGGTACTGCCTTTGAAGAAATTCATGTGAAGACTTTGAAGCTTGAAGACTTTTGTTTTCGTAGTTTCTTTTCTTCTTATTTGAGTCATAGGAAAAACCGTACTGTTAAGGGGGTCTAGGTGAAACATATTTCACATTTCGAAAGTGATGCTCAAACTTACTCAAACCTATGCTACTCTAGCTGCTTTGAGTGAAGCCTTCTTAAATCTCCAGTACAGCTGACGCATTTTCTAGCGACAGTGATGAAGTTCATCTAGTCGCTGACGAATTTGGTCATGCTGAGGAGTTAGGATTTTGCCAGTGTGATCTGCCTAAAAGTGAGGAAATTGATTGCCCTGACGAATTTGAGAGTTCAAATTCTGACTATTGCTGCGCTGCGGGCCAGCTGTCGAGTGGATCCTTATCCTGACAACGATCGAATCAGAGAAGGGCATTTAGGAAAATTCATGTCGGGTTGCCCCTGGCTATAAATAGCCACGCCCCACAACCACTTGTTGATTGGCTGCTCCGAGAAAACTTGACACTTGTCATTTGAGAGCAATCCATCCTCTAACGACTTTGAGAGAATCCCAAGTGAGCAAAAACCTAGAGCCAAAAGTGATTGAGCATCGTTGAAGAGATTGATTTGTGTGATCCGTGATACGTCTCCAATGTATCTATAACATTTTATTGTTCCATGCTATTGTATTATCAATCTTGGATGTTTTATGTACATTTACAAACAACTTTATATCATTATTTGGGACTAACCTATTAACTTAGTGCCCAGTGCCAGTTGTTATTTTTTTGCTTTTTTTGACTTCGCAGAATATCAGTACCAAATAAAGTCCAAATGCCACGAATTTTTTTGAAGATTTTTTTCTGGCAATAAGAGACCCTGGAAGCTTCGGGAAGGAACGAGAAGACGAAGGAGTGGCCCACTAGGCACCAGGGCGCGCCCTGGTACATAGTGGGGCCCACAAGCCTCCATTTGACCTAACTCCGCCTCTATAAATACTCTAAAATCAGAAAACCTACCAGGGAGTCCACGAAATACTTTTTCCGCCCCTGCAAGTTCCAGAACCACGAGATCCCATCTAGAGGCCTTTTCTGGCACTCTGCCGGAGGGGGAAACGGTCACGGAGGGGTTCTTCATCATCCTTGCTGCCCCTCCGATGATGCGTGAGTAGTTTACCACGAACCTATGGGTCCATAGTTAGTAGCTAGATGGCTTGTTCTCTCTTTTTGATCTTCAATACAATGTTCTCCTCGGTGTTCTTGGAGATCTATTTGATGTAATGACTTTTTGCGGTGTGTTTGTTGGGATCCGATGAATTGTGAGTTTATGATCAGATCTATCCATGAATATTATTTGAGTTTTCTCTGAACTATTTTATGCATGATTGTTATAGCCTCGTATTTCTTCTCCGATTTATTTGTTTGTTTGGCCAACTAGATTGATTTATCTTGCCATGGGAAGAGGTTCTTTCTGATGGGTTCGATCTTGTGGTGCTCAATTCCAGTGATAGAAAGGGACATGACACGCATGTTCGTTGCTATTAAGGGTAACAAGATGGGATTTGTCCCATACATGAGTTTATCTTGTCTACATCAGGTCATATTGCTTAAGGCATTGCTCCGTTCTCTCATGAACTTAATACACTAGATGCAGGCTAGATAGCGGTTGATATGTGGAGTAATAGTAGTAGATGCAGAATCGTTTCGGTCAACTTGCCTCGGACGTGATGCCTGTATACATGATCATTGCCTTGGGTATAGGCATAATTATTTGCTTTTCTGTCAATTGCCCAACAGTGATTTGTCTACCCACCGTATGCTACTTTTATGAGAGAAGCCTCTAGTGAATATTATGGCCCTCGGGTCTATTTTCTATCATATATTAAAACCAAAAACATATTGCTGCAATTTTCTTTTATTTATTTTATTTTGTATTTTTGTTTGATCTATCTATCAAAAACTATATCGTTTAATCTTGCTCGTAACCATTGCCGGATTGACAACTCCAACACCTGCACAAAAACAACAAATACTTGCAACCCAATGCGTAGAGGAGTTGTCAATCCCACAACGGTTACGAGCAAGATTAAACGATATAGTTTTTGATAGATAGATCAAACAAAAATACAAAATAAAATAAATAAAAGAAAATTGCAGCAATAGGTTTTTGGTTTTAATATATGATAGAAAATAGACACAAGGGCCATAGTATTCACTAGAGGCTTCTCTCATAAAAATAGCATACGGTGGGTAGAAAAATCACTGTTGGGCAATTGACAGAAAAGCAAATAATTATGCCGCTATCCAAGGCCATGATCATGTATATAGGCATCACGTCTGAGACAAGTAGGCCGAAACGATTCTGCATCTACTACTATTAGTCCACACATCGACCGCTATCTAGCATGCATCTAGTGTATTAAGTTCATGAGAGAACGGAGTAACGCCTTAAGTAAGATGACCTGATGTAGACAAGATAAACTCATGTATGAAACAAATCCCATCTTGTTACCCTTAATAGCAATGATGCATGTGTGTCATGTCCCTTTTTGTCAATGGAATTGAGCACTGCAAGATCGAACGCATCAGAAAGCACATCTTCCCATGGCAAGATAAATCAATCTAGTTGGCCAAACCAAATCAATAAATTGGAGAAGAAATACGAGGCTATAACAATCATGCATAAAATAGTTCAGAGAAAACTCAAATAATATTCATGGATAGATCTGATCATAACCTCACAATTCATCGGATCCCAACAAACACACCGCAAAAAGTCATTACATCAAATAGATCTCCAAGAACACCAAGGAGAACATTGTATTGAAGATCAAAAAGAGAGAAGAAGCCATCTAGCTACTAACTATGGACCCATAGGTCCGTGGTAAACTACTCACGCATCATCGGAGGGGCAGCAAGGATGATGACCCCCTCCCCCCGTGATTGCTTCCCCCTCCGGCAGAGTGCCGGAAAAGGACTCTAGATGGGATCTCATGGTTTTGGAACTTGCGGCGGTGGAAAAAGTATTTCGTGGACTCCCTGGTAGGTTTTCTGATTTTAGAGTATTCATAGAGGTGGAGTTAGGTCAAACAGAGGCTTGTGGGCCCCACTATGTACCAGGGCGCACCCCGGGACCCTGGCACGCCTTGGTGCCTGGTGGGCCACTCCTTCGTTTTCTCGTTCCTTCCCGAAGCTTCTAGGGTCTCTTATTTACAGGAAAAAAAATCTCCAAATAGTTTCATGGCATTTGGACTTCATTTGGTAGTGATATTATGCAAAGTCAAAAACAAGCAAAAAACAACAACTGGCAATGGGCACTAAGTTAATAGGTTAGTCCCCAAAAAATATAAAGTTGCTTGTAAATGTATATAAAACATCCAAGGTTGCTAATATAATAGCATGTAACAATAAAATAATTATAGATACGTTGGAGACGTGTCGAGCATCCCCAAGCTTCATTCCTGCTCGTCCTCGAGTAGGTAAATGATAAAAACAAATTTTTTTACGTGGAATGCTACCTAACATATTCATCATATATTCTTTTCTTTGTAGCATTGACATTTGGACTTGAATGATTCAAAGCAATAGTCTATAATTTGCCATGAAGACATCAATACTCAAGCATATCAACAAGCAACCATGTCTTTCAAAATATCAACGCTAAATAAAGTTATCCCTAGCCCATTATGCTCAATCATTGATCCATTCATGGAACACAATCAAATATTAGCTACATCCAATACTCAAGTATGACAATAGTGTTCCCTCGTTGGTGCTTTATAAGAGAAGATGGAGACTCAACATAAAAATAAAAATTGCATAAAAGTAAATAGATAGGCCCTTCGCAGAGGGAAGCAGAGATTTGTAGAGGTGCGAGAGCTCATAGCTTAAATTAGAGATAAAAAATATTTTGAGAGCCATGCTTTTCCTGTCAACGAAAACAACCTAGGATTCCCAATATCTTCCATGCTAGACAAATTATAGGCGGTTCCCAAACAGAAAGTAAAGTTTATTTCCTTTCCACCATTCTTTCACAATCCATGGCTAGCCGTATCCACGGGTGCCTTCCATACCAACACTTTCCAAGGAATTTATTTATCATAGTATTTATTTTTTAATTTCGGGACTGGGCATCCCTATTACCCGCCACACTCTCGTGCAATGACTAGTGAATAAACACTAGTCGTGAGAATAAAATACCTAGCATGGAAAATATTGGCCACCCCCTGCCACTTCATGAGCGGTACGGGAACACAAAACGGAAATTTATTTTGAAAATTAGAGTTGGTACATGAAAATTTACTTGGAACGACATGGAAATACCGCATATAGGTAGGTATGGTGGACTCATATGGCACAACTTTGGGTATAAGGAGTTGGATGCACAAGCAGCATTTCCGCTTAGTACAAGTGAAGGCTAGCAAATAGATTGAGAAGCGACGGACCAAAAAATGAAAACGGGCATAAACACGCATTGAACATAATTAACACTGAATAATGCACCACAAGTAGGATATAACTTCATTGCATAACTATTGACTTTACGTGCATGCATAGGGAATCACAAACCTTAACACCAATATTCTTACTAAAGCATAATTACTCACCAACATGACTCACATATCACTATCTCCATATCGCAAAACTATTGCAAGGAATCAAGTTCATAATATCCCATGATCTTAATTAAAGTTTTTATTATATCCCCTTGGATATCTATCACTTTGGGACCAAATTTGTATCTTGTGCAAATTACCATTGCTATTATCAACTCTCAAAAAGATATAAGTGAAGCATGAGAGCAAATTTCTTTTAAAAATCAACTCTCAAAATAATATAAGTGAAGCATGAGATCATATTTCTTTAAAAAAAAATCAACTCTCAAAATGATATAGGTGAAGCAAGAGAGTTTATTTCTTTAAAATATAACCACCGCCGTGCTCAGAAAGATATAAGTGAAGTACTAGAGCAATTGCCTAGCTCAAAAGATTTAAGTGAAGCACATAGAGTATTCTAACAAATCATGATATGCGTGTGGCTCTCTCAAACAAGTGTGTTCAGCAAGGATGATTGTGGTAAACTAAAAAGCAAACAAAGCAAAGACTCGTATAATAAACGACACTCCAAGCAAAACTTATGATATGCGACGAATAAAAATATAGCTCCAAGTTAAATTACCGATGGTCGTTAGAAGAAAGAGGGGGTGCCTTCCGGGGCATCCCCAAGTTTAGTTGCTTGGGAGTCCTTGAATATTACCTTGGGGTGCCTCAGGCATCCCCAAGCTTAGGCTCTTGCCACTCCTTATTCCTTCATCCATCGTGATCTCACCCAAAACTTGAAAACTTCAATCACACAAAACTAAACAAAACCTCGTGAGATCCATTAGTATAATAAAGTAAATCACCACTTTAACTATTATTGCAAACCCATTCATCTTTTGTTATTACATTATACCTACTGTATTCTAACTTTACCATGGCTTATACCCCCGATACAATCCATATATTCATCAAAATAAGCACACAATGCAACAAAAACAGAATCCGTAAAAAATAGAATAGTCTGTAGTAATCTAAAAATTGACCATAATTCTGTAACTCCAAAAATTCGGAAAAATTAGGACAACATGGGAAATTTGTATATCATGTACGTTTAAAAAATTCAGAATTTTATCACACTCCAGCAAATTTTAACAATTATGCTACTGGACGCAAAAGTTTCTGTTAATGCACAGAATCAAATCATCTATCACCCAAATCATCCCAAGGGCTTTACTTGGCGCAAACACTAATTAAAACACTAAAACACAATCATAAAAGTAGAATAATTGTATATTTATTAAAACAACAAGGAAAACAAACAATTAAAAGATAACTATTGGGTTGCCTCCCAACCCACGATGAGTGTTTATTCGCTTATCATTGCACGAGAGTAAGGTAAAGGTTTTAGGGACGCCCAGTCCTGAAATGAAAAAATGAATTTACTTTATGTTGTCAAATAATAAATTCCTTGTAAAGTGTTGGTATGGAGGGCAACCGTGGATACGGCTAGCCATGGAAAGTGAAATTATGGTGGAAAAAGGAATAAACTTTATTTTCTGTTTGGGAACTGCCTATGATATATCTAGCATGGAAAGTGTTGGGAACTCTAAGTCGTTTTCGTTGGTGGGATGGATGCACCTCCCAAAATGTTTGTATCTCTAAGTTTTTCGCTTTGAGCTCTGGCACCTCTACAAATCCCTACTTCCCTCTGCGAAGGGCCTTTCTTTTACTTTATGAAATTTTTATTTTCAAATTTGAGTCTCCATCTTCTCTTACAAAAGCACTAACTAGGAGGCAGTATGATCGTACTTAAGTATTGGGTGTAACTAATATGTGAGTGTGTTTCATGAATGGATCAATGGTTGAGCATGATGGGCTAGGGATATTTTATTTTAGCGTTGATATTTTGAAAGACATGGTTGCTTGTCGATATGCTTGAGTATCTAAATTATCGTGTCAAAACTAGACTATTGCTTTGAATCACATAAAAGTCCAATTGTCCATGCTATAAAGAAAGAATATGATATGACATGTTAGGAAGCATTCCACATCAAAAATACTGTTTTTATCACTTACCTACTCGAGGACGAGTAGGAGTTAAGCTTGGGGATGCTGATACGTCTCCAACATATCTATAATTTTTGATTGTTCCATGCTGTTATATTATCAATCTTGGATGTTTTGTAATCATTTTATATCATTTTTTGGTACTAACCTATTGACATAGTGCCAAGTGCCAGTTGCTGTTTTCTGCATGTTTTTTACATCGCAGGAAATCAATATCAGACAGAGTCCAAACGCAACGAAACTTCACGGAGATTTTTTTGGACCAGAAGGAACGTAATGGGCCCTGGCTGCGCCTGGGGGGGGTGCCCCGAGGGGGGCACAACCCACCAGGGCGCGCCAGGAGGCCCAGGCGTGCCCTGGTGGGTTGTGCCCACCTCGGGTGCCCCCCGAACCACCTCTTTGCTCTATAAATACCCCAATATTCCAGAAACCCTAGGGGAGTCGACAAAATATTCATCCAACCGCCGCAGAGTCCAGAACCACCAGATCCAATCTAGACACCATCTCGGATGGGGTTCACCACCTCCATTGGTGCCTCTCCGATGATGCATGAGTAGTTCTTTGTAGACCTTCGGGTCCGTAGTTAGTAGCTAGATGGCTTCCTCTCTCCCGCCGAATTCTCAATACAGTGATCTCTTGGAGATCCATATGATGTAACTCTTTTGCAGTGTGTTTGTTGGGATCGATGAACTTTGAGTTTATGATTAGTTCTATCTTTTTATATCCATGAAAGTATTTGAGTTTCTTTGATCTCTTTTATGCATGATCTCTTATAGCCTCGTATTTCTTCTTCGATATTTGGGTTTTGTTTGGCCAACTTGATCTATTTATCTTGCAATGGGAAGAGGTGCTTTGTAGTGGGTTCGATCTTACGGTGCTTGATCCCAGTGACAGAAAGGGAAACGACATGTATGTATCGTTGCTACTAAGGATAGAACGATGGGTTCTATCTCTACATAGATAGATCTTGTCTACATCATGTCATTGTTCTTATTGCATTACTCCGTTTTTCCATGAACTTAATACACTAGATGCATGCTGGATAGCGGTCGATGTGTGGAGTAAAAGTAGTAGATGCAGGCAGGAGTCGGTCTACTAATCTTGGATGTGATGCCTATATAATGATCATTGCCTAGATATCGTCATGAGTATTTGAAGTTCTATCAATTGCCCAACAGTAATTTGTTCACCCATCGTTTGCTATTTTTCTCGAGAGAAGCCACCAGTGAAACCTACGGCCCCTGGGTCTCTTTCTCATAAATTTGCCTTTGCGATCTACCATTTCCTTGCATTTATTTTCAGATCTATTAAACCAAAAATACAAAAATACCTTGCTGCGTTTTATTTCTATTTATTTTATTTGGTGTTCGATCTATCAATCTACTACAAATTTATCTCACGTCCGTTTGTACCTTGAGGCGATGTACCCCGGAAGGGATTGACAACCCCTTTAACATGTCGGGTTGCGAGGATTTGTTATTTGTGTGCAGGGGCTGTTTACGTTGTGTTGCTTGGTTCTCCTACTGGTTCGATAACCTTGGTTTCATATCTGAGGGAAATACCTACTGCCGCTGTGCTGCATCATCCCTTCCTCTTTGGGGAAATACCGACGTAGCTTCAAGCGACATCAAACACTCCGGCCACTTGTCGTATACTCCTGGCATAGCACTTCTTCGCCATCGATGATCTATGTACCTGCATCGTCACATGAGTCGATAATATGCAACACATATAGTTGAGCAATAGAAAGAGACAGACTTGGCAAAAATAGAAGCAACATATCATAATAATAAATAACAAAGTTCATCGTACCCAAAATGCCCTAACTAGAGTGATCTTAGCTAGTTGAGGAGGACGGTTTAATTACATCACAAATAAAGTTTCGTCATGCATAACTCAAAGTTTCGTCATAGAGAAAGTATGGACTAAACGGACACTTTGTCATATATCGTCAATCACTCCAACATGTCGTGCCACCCATCCAAGTCAGGGAGATAGTCCCCGACCGCAGTTAAAGGCTTCAGGTGGAGACGCTGAGCCGATACGCGTGTTCGGACGTTTTCCCGTGACATATGCCCTTCTTCGTAGAACATCGCTGTTTTTTGACGACCTCCTTCATGATGATTTGGGCAAGTTCACGTTGGATGTGATAGAACTCAGCTCGTAGTCGATGATCCGGGATATCTCCTAGGTTCTTTGCCCATTGCAGAATATGGGCATCGCCGGATCTAGGTGACATGTGAAGGTTCTGCTGATCCCGTCTGTACTCCAGCATGTGGTGGAGGACATAGAATCCATCACTGAGAGTACCACTCGGTTGCTGGATGCAGTAGAAGTCGGTCTTATGGCCGAAGCCGGGTGTGCGGTTCTTTGTCTTCTTGAGCATGATCTCTCCACCCCGTAGGACGTAGGTAAAGATAGCACTATCGAGAACAGACTTGATGTGGTGTAATCCTTTTTCTTCATGTTCTTCGACGATTCAAAGTAAAGAGCGTGGGAGAATCGGGGGTAAAGGGTGATGAGGACGGCGCGCCCGTCGCTGCGCTAAATAAGTACACCTCAAATTAGCCTCCACGCGTGCAAATGAATGATTGAAATCGAAGGAAGGATATCCGCGCGGATGACTTACATGGGATGATAAGGCACGAGAATCGTCTCCTTGTCCTTATTGCCGACCATGAATTCGACGATCTAGTTACTCGCGTATTCACGGTGCTTTGGGCGGACTGCCAAGAAGCCCTCGTGCATGAAGTACGGCTCAACGACACAGATATAAGGTATCTGCTCAATCCTGATAATGTAGTTCATGTACAAGGCAAAAAGGCGGACACACGTAAAATCTAGTTTTTTGAAGTGAAACATGCCGAAGATGTAATCGAATCGAAGGAAGAACTTCTCCGCGGGGAATGTGTCGACGTACGACCTTTGCTGCGGCACGTTAACCATGTAGAGCGGGTATCCTGGATTTTTTGAGGCCATCAGGCTTTTGTCTCTCCGCAACACATCGTCATGAAGTCTCCTTAGATCGCCGTATATGTCCTCTATCGCTGCCTTAGGTAGGATCGGATCACCGGGGATATGACATTTTGCTGCACCGGGGATAGGTATGCGGTCTTGAACTCGAGGCTGATGAGGCGGCTGGATCATAGAAGCAGCTTTGTTGCCTTTCCTCGGTCTCTTGCTATGCTTCTTTGCTACTAGAAGTGAGCCTATAATAGGTTCATCCTCCAGCAATTCAGGCACCAACTCATCGCGTTCAAACCCTGAGTACTCATACTGCTGAGCCATCAATCCTCCGTCGTCATAGGCGCCGGTATTGAGATACTGTAGAGGGTCATTGTCATCCTCGTCGACGGCATCATGCATTGCTTCTTTGACGGCGGCGACGTCATCAGCCACTAATGGAGCTTCTTCCTCACCCGGCACGACAGGCGACGCTAATTGGGTAGGTGGGGTGTTGGTGTTCATACCTTGCTGAGGCTGCTTGGTCGTGGGCGGACTCTTCGGCCACAACAGGACCCAACGCTTGCAATCACCAAGCCGCCGTGGGGCCTCGTCATCATCTCCCCCTAGTGCTACCAGAGGAGCCAAATTCTCGTGGCCCGGTTCGACACTGGCCACGGAAACCTTGAAGAGGTCAGGGAGGATCAGCCGGTTGTGGAACAATTGTTCCTTCGACTTCACTATTGTCACCTTTCCCACGTCCAACTTCTGGCCGTCGATGGTGTACAATATGGTGCACGGGGTTACGTCGGCCTGCAAAGACATGTCTGCGACGTGAGACATCTGAAAGGCAACAGAAATGGGAGCTTATACATATATTGAAGAGGGCCAGTGTGACAGGTACCGTGAGGGTGTTGTGTTTAGCCAAAGACGAAGCCCCGCCGAGCATGCCAGAGATGAAGGACGGGCTGCTAGCGGGTGCGGGAACAGGTGGGCTAAACGAGCTGCTCCCCAAGAAGTTGGAAAGGGGAAAGTCCGCTGCCTCTTTATTTGGATTTTGCTTGGTCTAGTTGATGATAGCCGGAACCAAGGCACTATACGAATCTGCCATCTCCTCTTTTGCGGCAGCTACCGCTGCTTTGACTGTCTCAGCTGATTTCTTATCAACCGCGATCCCAACTTTCTTGTCAATGTTTTCTTCATTTAACCTCCGTCTTTCCTTTCTCTCCTCTGTGGTCTCACAATAGTACTTCTTCCACGTGGCGCCGTCTCCAACGTCGTGCACGCGTCCATACAACGGCCGAGTGTCCACCGGGAGTCCTTTCAATATGTTCCCGGCCCGGTTGAATGGGGTGTCCCACTTGGGCCTCGCCAATGCCTCAGCCGGCGAGTCACTTTCAGCCGCGATCCTATGCTGCTCTTTCTGCAAAAGGAACGTGGATCGTTTACAAATGTGACTAAATGTGCAGTCGAATTGATCAGAAGCTAAAATTAGGGGGTAAATTATTAATTACCAGTAGTCTCATGAACTCCTTCGTGACTGTGTCCGTATCAAAAACCTTGTTGACTAGGTCCCAACGTTACCGAGCCCTGATGACATAATTGAAGGAAATATGCCCTAGAGGCAATAATAAAGTATTATATATTTCCTTATATCATGATAAATGTTTATTATTCATGCTAGAATTGTATTAACCGGAAACATAATACATGTGTGAATACATAGACAAACAGAGTCACTAGTATGCCTCTACTTGACTAGCTCGTTAATCAAAGATGGTTATGTTTCCTAGCCATAGACATGAGTTGTCATTTGATTAATGGGATCACCTCATTAGGAGAATGACGTGATTGAAATGACCCATTACGTTAGCTTAGCACCCGATCGTTTAGTATGTTGCTATTGCTTTCTTCATGACTTATACATGTTCCTATGACTATGAGATTATGCAACTCCCGTTTACCGGAGGAACACTTTGTGTGCTACCAAATGTCACAACGTAAATGGGTGATTATAAAGGTGCTCTACAGGTGTCTCCAAAGGTACTTGTTGGGTTGGCGTATTTCGAGATTAGGATTTGTCACTCCGATTGTCGGAGAGGTATCTCTGGGCCCACTCGGTAATGCACATCACTATAAGCCTTGCAAGCATTGTGACTAATGAGTTAGTTGCGGGATGATGTATTACGAAACGAGTAAAGAGACTTGCCGGTAACGAGATTGAACTAGGTATCGAGATACCGACGATTGAATCTCGGGCAAGTAACATACCGATGACAAAGGGAACAACGTATGTTGTTATGCGGTCTGACCGATAAAGATCTTCGTAGAATATGTGGGAGCCAATATGGGCATCTAGGTCCCGCTATTGGTTATTGACCGGAGAGGTGTCTCGGTCATGTCTACATAGTTCTCGAACCCAAAGGGTCCGCACGCTTAAAGTTACGATGACAGTTATATTATGAGTTTATATGTTTTGATGTACCGAAGGTTCTTCGCAGTCCCGGATGTGATCACGGACATGACGAGGAGTCTCGAAATGGTCGAGACATAAAGATTGATATATTGGACGACTATATTCGGACACCGGAAGTGTTCCGGAGAAGTTTCGGATTAAACCGGAGTGCCGTAGGGTTACCGGAACCCCCCGGGGAAGTATTGGGCCTTGGTGGGCCTTGAGGGGAGAGAGAGGGCAGCAGCCAGGAGGTGGCGCGCCCCCTCCCAGGAGGAGTCCTAGTTGGACTAGGAGAGGGGGGCGCAGCCCCCTTTCCCTCTCCCTCTCCCTCTCTTTCCTTCCCCCCTTCTTTTCCTAGTAGGACTAGGAAAGGGGAGTCCTACTCCTACTAGGAGGAGGACTCCCCCTCTCCTTGGCGCGCCTAGGGTAGCCGGCCTCCCCCTTGCTCCTTTATATACGGGGGCAGGGGGGAACCTCAATACACACTTGATATACGATATTTTAGCCGTGTGCGGTGCCCCCCTCCACCATATTACACCTCGATAATACCGTTGCGGAGCTTAGGCGAAGCCCTGCGTCGGTGGAACATCATCATCGTCACCACGCCGTCGTGCTGACGAAACTCTCCCTCAACACTCGGCTGGATCGGAGTTCGAGGGACGCCATTGAGCTGAACGTGTGTAGAACTTGGAGGTGCCGTATGTTCGGTACTTGATCGGTCGGATCGTGAAGACGTACGACTACATCAACCGCGTTGTGATAACGGTTCCACTGTCAGTCTACGAGGGTACGTGGACAACACTCTCCCCTCTCGTTGCTATGCATCACCATGATCTTGCGTGTGCGTAGGAATTGTTTTGAAATTACCACGTTCCCCAATAGTGGCATCCGAGCCAGGTTTTATGCGTTGATGCTATGCACGAGTAGAACACAAGTGAGTTGTGGGCGATATAAGTCATACTGCTTACCAACATGTCATACTTTGGTTCAGCGGTATTGTGAGATGAAGCGGCCCGGACCGACATTACGCGTACGCTTACGCGAGACTGGTTTCACCGTTCGGAGAACTTGTTGCTTAAAGGTGACTGGCGGGTGTCTGTCTCTCTCACTTTAGTTGAACCGAGTGTGGCTACGCTCGGTCCTTGCGAAGGTTAAAACGGCACCAACTTGACAAACTATCGTTGTGGTTTTGATGCGTAGGTAAGAACGGTTCTTGCTAAGCCCGTAGCAGCCACGTAAAACTTGCAACAACAAAGTGGAGGACGTCTAACTTGTTTTTGCAGGGCATGTTGTGATGTGATATGGTCAAGACATGATGTGATATAATTTGTTGTATGAGATGATCATGTTTTGTAACCGAGTTATCGGCAACTGGCAGGAGCCATATGGTTGTCGCTTTATTGTATGAGATGCAATCACCATGTAATAGTTTTACTTTATCACTAAGCAGTAGCGATAGTCGTAAAAGCAATTAGTTGGCGAGACAACAACGATACTACGATGGAGATCAAGGTGTCGCGCCGGTGACGATGGTGATCATGACGGTGCTTCGGAGATGGAGATCACAAGCACGGTGCTTCGGAGATGGAGATCACAAGCACAAGATGATGATGGCCATATCATATCACTTATATTGATTGCATGTGATGTTAATCCTTTATGCATCTTATCTTGCTTTGATTGACGGTAGCATTATAAGATGATCTCTCACTAAAATTTCAAGATAAAAGTGTTCTCCCTGAGTATGCACCGTTGCGAAAGTTCTTCGTGCTGAGACACCACGTGATGATCGGGTGTGATAGGCTCTACGTTCAAATACAACGGGTGCAAAACAGTTGCACACGCGGAATACTCAGGTTAAACTTGACGAGCCTAGCATATGCAGATATGGCCTCGGAACACAGAGACCGAAAGGTCGAGCGTGAATCATATAGTAGATATGATCAACATAGTGATGTTCACCATTGAAACTACTCCATCTCACGTGATGATCGGACATGGTTTAGTTGATTTGGATCACGTAATCACTTAGATGATTAGAGGGATATCTATCTAAGTGGGAGTTCTTAAGTAATATGATTAATTGAACTTAAATTTATCATGAACTTAGTACCTGATAGTATCTTGCTTGTCTATGTTAATTGTAGATAAATGGCCCGTGCTGTTGTTCCGTTGAATTTTAATGCGTTCCTTGAGAAAGCTAAGTTGAAAGATGATGGTAGCAATTACACGGACTGGGTCCGTAACTTGAGGATTATCCTCATTGCTGCACAGAAGAATTACGTCCTGGAAGCACCGCTAGGTGCCAGGCCTCCTGCAAGAGCTACGCCAGAAGTTATGAACGTCTGGCAGAGCAAAGCTGATGACTACTCAATAGTTCAGTGTGCCATGCTTTACGGCTTAGAACCGGGTCTTCAACGACGTTTTGAACGTCATGGAGCATATGAGATGTTCCAAGAGTTGAAGTTAATATTTCAAGCAAATGCCCGGATTGAGAGATATGAAGTCTCCAACAAGTTCTATAGCTACAAGATGGAAGAGAATAGTTCTGTCAGTGAGCATATACTCAGAATGTCTGGGTATAATAATCACTTGATTCAACTGGGAGTTCAACTTCCAGATGATTGCGTCATTGACAGAATTCTTCAATCACTGCCACCAAGCTACAAGAGCTTCATGATGAACTATAACATGCAAGGGATGGATAAGACAATTCCCGAGCTCTTCGCAATGCTAAAGGCAGCGGAGGTAGAAATCAAAAAGGAGCATCAAGTGTTGATGGTCAGTAAAACCACTAGTTTCAAGAAAAGGGGCAAAGGGAAGACGAAAGGGAACTTCAAGAAGAACAGCAAGCAAGTTGCTGTTCAGGAGAAGAAATCCAAGTCTAGACCTAAGCCTGAAACTGAGTGCTTCTACTGTAAGCAGACTGGTCACTGGAAGCGGAACTGCCCCAAGTATTTGGCGGATAAGAAGGATGGCAAGGTTAACAAAGGTATATGTGATATACATGTTATTGATGTGTACCTTACTAATACTAGCAGTAGCACCTGGGTATTTGATACTGGTTCTGTTGCTAATATTTGCAACTCGAAACAGGGGCTACGGATTAAGCGAAGATTGGCTAAGGATGAGGTGACGATGCGCGTGGGAAATGGTTCCAAAGTCGATGTGATCGCCGTCGGCACGCTACCTCTACATCTACCTTCGGGATTAGTTTTAGACCTAAATAATTGTTATTTGGTGCCAGCGTTGAGCATGAACATTATATCTGGATCTTGTTTAATGCGAGACGGTTATTCATTTAAATCAGAGAATAATGGTTGTTCTATTTATATGAATAATATCTTTTATGGTCATGCACCCTTGAAGAGTGGTCTATTTTTAATGAATCTTGATAGTAGTGATACACATATTCATAATGTCGAAGCCAAAAGATGCAGAGTTTATAATGACAGTGCAACTTATTTGTGGCACTGCCGTTTGGGTCATATCGGTGTAAAGCGCATGAAGAAACTCCATACTGATGGAATTTTGGAATCACTTGATTTTGAATCACTTGGTACTTGCGAACCGTGCCTTATGGGCAAGATGACCAAAAACACCGTTCTCCGGAACTATGGAGAGAGCAACAGATTTGTTGGAAATCATACATACAGATGTATGTGGTCCGATGAATATTGAGGCTCGTGGCGGATATCGTTATTTTCTCACCTGCACAGATGATTTGAGAAGATATGGGTATATCTACTTAATGAAACATAAGTCTGAAACATTTGAAAAGTTCAAAGAATTTTAGAGTGAAGTTGAAAATCATCATAACAAGAAAATAAAATTCCTACAATCTGATCGTGGAGGAGAATATTTGAGTTACGAGTTTGGCCTACATTTGAAACAATGCGGAATAGTTTCGCAACTCACGCCACCCGGAACACCACAGCGTAATGGTGTGTCCGAACGTCGTAATCGTACTTTATTAGATATGGTGCGATCTATGATGTCTCTTACTGATTTACCGCTATCGTTTTGGGGTTATGCTTTAGAGACGGCTGCATTCACTCTAAATAGGACACCATCGAAATCCGTTGAGACGACGCCTTTTGAACTATGGTTTGGCAAGAAACCAAAGTTGTCGTATCTTAAAGTTTGGGGTTGCAATGCTTATGTGAAGAAACTTCAACCTGATAAGCTCGAACCTAAATCGGAGAAATGTGTCTTCATAGGATACCCAAAGGAGACTGTTGGGTACACCTTCTATCACAGATCCGAAGGCAAGATATTCGTTGCTAAGAATGGATCCTTTCTAGAGAAGGAGTTTCTCTCGAAAGATGTGAGTGGGAGGAAAGTAGAACTTGATGAGGTAACTGTACCTGCTCCCTTATTGGAAAGTAGATCATCGCAGAAATCAGTTTCTGCGACACCTACACCAATTAGTGAGGAAGTTAATGATAATGATCATGAAACTTCAGATCAAGTTATTACTGAAACTCGTAGGTCAACTAGATCAAGATCCGCACCAGAGTGGTACGGCAATCCTGTTCTGGAGGTCATGTTACTAGACCATGATGAACCTACGAACTATGAAGAAGCGATGGTGAGCCCAGATTCCGCAAAATTTCTTGAAGCCATGAAATCCGAGATGGGATCCATGTATGAGAACAAAGTATGGACTTTGGTTGACTTGCCCGATGGTCGGCAAGCCATTGAAAATAAATGGATCTTCAAGAAGAAGACTGACGCTGATGGTAATGTTACTGTCTATAAAGCTCGACTTGTTGCGAAAGGTTTTCGACAAGTTCAAGGGATTGACTACGATGAGACCTTCTCACCCGTAGCGATGCTTAAGTCTGTCCGAATCATGTTAGCAATTGCCGCATTTTATGATTATGAAATTTGGCAAATGGATGTCAAAACTGCATTCCTGAATGGATTTCTGGAAGAAGAGTTGTATATGATGCAACCGGAAGGTTTTGTCGATCCAAAGGGAGCTAACAAAGTGTGCAAGCTCCAGCGATCCATTTATGGACTGGTGCAAGCCTCTCGGAGTTGGAATAAACGCTTTGATAGTGTGATCAAAGCATTTGGTTTTATACAGACTTTTGGAGAAGCCTGTATTTACAAGAAAGTGAGTGGGAGCTCGATAGCATTTCTGATATTATATGTGGATGACATATTACTGATTGGAAATGATATAGAATTTCTGGATAGCATAAAGGGATACTTGAATAAGAGTTTTTCAATGAAAGACCTCGGTGAAGCTGCATATATATTAGGCATTAAGATCTATAGAGATAGATCAAGACGCTTAATTGGACTTTCACAAAGCACATACCTTGACAAAGTTTTGAAGAAGTTCAAAATGGATCAAGCAAAGAAAGGGTTCTTGCCTGTACTACAAGGTGTGAGATTGAGTAAGACTCAATGACCGACCACTGCCGAAGATAGAGAGAAGATGAAAGATGTTCCCTATGCTTCAGCCATAGGCTCTATCATGTATGCAATGTTGTGTACCAGACCTGATGTGTCCCTTGCTATAAGTTTAGCAGGGAGGTACCAAAGTAATCCAGGAGTGGATCACTGGACAGCGGTCAAGAACATCCTGAAATACCTGAAAAGGACTAAGGATATGTTTCTCGTTTATGGAGGTGACAAAGAGCTCATCGTAAGGGGTTACGTTGATGCAAGCTTTGACACTGATCCGGACGATTCGAAATCGCAAACCGGATACGTATTTACATTAAACGGTGGAGCTGTCAGTTGGTGCAGTTCTAAGCAAAGTGTCATGGCGGGGTCTACGTGTGAAGCGGAATACATAGCTGCTTCGGAAGCGCCAAATGAAGGAGTCTGGATGAAGGAGTTCATATCCGATCTAGGTGTCATACATAGTACATCAGGACCAATGAAAATCTTTTGTGACAATACTGGTGCAATTGCCTTAGCAAAGGAATCCAGATTTCACAAGAGAACCAAGCACATCAGAAGACGCTTCAATTCCATCCGGGATTTAGTCCAGGTGGGAGACATAGAAATTTGCAAGATACATACGGATCTGAATGTTGCAGACCCGTTAACTAAGCCTCTTCCACGAGCAAAACATGATCAGCACCAAGACTCCATGGGTGTAAGAATCATTACTATGTAATCTAGATTATTGACTCTAGTGCAAGTGGGAGACTGAAGGAAATATGCCCTAGAGGCAATAATAAAGTATTATATATTTCCTTATATCATGATAAATGTTTATTATTCATGCTAGAATTGTATTAACCGGAAACATAATACATGTGTGAATACATAGACAAACAGAGTCACTAGTATGCCTCTACTTGACTAGCTCGTTAATCAAAGATGGTTATGTTTCCTAGCCATAGACATGAGTTGTCATTTGATTAACGGGATCACCTCATTAGGAGAATGACGTGATTGACATGACCCATTACGTTAGCTTAGCACCCGATCGTTTAGTATGTTGCTATTGCTTTCTTCATGACTTATACATGTTCCTATGACTATGAGATTATGCAACTCCCGTTTACCGGAGGAACACTTTGTGTGCTACCAAACGTCACAATGTAAATGGGTGATTATAAAGGTGCTCTACAGGTGTCTCCAAAGGTACTTGTTGGGTTGGCGTATTTCGAGATTAGGATTTGTCACTCCGATTGTCGGAGAGGTATCTCTGGGCCCACTCGGTAATGCACATCACTATAAGCCTTGCAAGCATTGTGACTAATGAGTTAGTTGCGGGATGATGTATTACGGAATGAGTAAAGAGACTTGCCGGTAATGAGATTGAACTAGGTATCGAGATACCGACGATCGAATCTCGGGCAAGTAACATACCGATGACAAAGGGAACAACGTATGTTGTTATGCGGTCTGACCGATAAAGATCTTCGTAGAATATGTGGGAGCCAATATGGGCATCCAGGTCCCGCTATTGGTTATTGACCGGAGAGGTGTCTCGGTCATGTCTACATAGTTCTCAAACCCAAAGGGTCCGCACGCTTAAAGTTACGATGACAGTTATATTATGAGTTTATATGTTTTGATGCACCGAAGGTTATTCGGAGTCCTGGATGTGATCACGGACATGACGAGGAGTCTCGAAATGGTTGAGACATAAAGATTGATATATTGGACGACTATATTCGGACACCGGAAGTGTTCCGGAGAAGTTTCGGATTAAACCGGAGTGCCGTAGGGTTACCGGAACCCCCCGGGGAAGTATTGGGCCTTGGTGGGCCTTGAGGGGAGAGAGAGGGCAGCAGCCAGGAGGTGGCGCGCCCCCTCCCAGGAGGAGTCCTAGTTGGACTAGGAGAGGGGGGCGCAGCCCCCTTTCCCTCTCCCTCTCCCTCTCTTTCCTTCCCCCCTTCTTTTCCTAGTAGGACTAGGACAGGGGAGTCCTACTCCTACTAGGAGGAGGACTCCCCCTCTCTCCTTGGCGCGCCTAGGGCAGCCGGCCTCCCCCTTGCTCCTTTATATACGGGGGCAGGGGGGAACCTCAATACACACTTGATATACGATATTTTAGCCGTGTGCGGTGCCCCCCTCCACCATATTACACCTCGATAATACCGTTGCGGAGCTTAGGCGAAGCCCTGCGTCGGTGGAACATCATCATCGTCACCACGCCGTCGTGCTGACGAAACTCTCCCTCAACACTCGGCTGGATCGGAGTTCGAGGGACGTCATCGAGCTGAACGTGTGTAGAACTTGGAGGTGCCGTACGTTCGGTACTTGATCGGTCGGATCGTGAAGACGTACGACTACATCAACCGCGTTGTGATAACGGTTCCGCTGTCGGTCTACGAGGGTACATGGACAACACTCTCCCCTCTTGTTGCTATGCATCACCATGATCTTGCGTGTGCGTAGGTAATTTTTTGAAATTACTACGTTCCCCAACAATCATGCTCCTGCGGGACGGTGAACTCCACCAATGGGTCTGGGATCCCCTTTCGCATTTCGCATCCTGCATGGCCCATATGGGCCTCTTCCACGCGTAACCACAGCTTCTGAGGTGGTGGCACCCCATGTTCCACTCTTGAAGCCCCTTCATGTACTCCAACTTTTCTTTGGCAGCTTCGGCAACACAAGCTACCTTGAATATTTCAAACTGCTCTTCCGTAATTGTCGGATTATCCTTTACAATCTCGGAGTAGGGTCCCTTTTTGTCGATGATCCGATGTTTCACCCTTACTTTCCAGGCAGACAACGCGCCGCTAAACTTGCCCATGGCGCATTTGTTTATCTTCTTCATTGCTGGGTCTTGCCACGGTTGAGTATATTTGATTTCATCCCGGCCCGGGAACAAGAATACCTGGTGCAGCTTAGTTAGGAGGGAGTGCTCCATATCTGGTATCTTATTTAGTTTCTCATCGTTGATGGTGGCGGTTGTCCATAGGATGCAGCCTATTTGATTGCCGTAGCATGCGCGCGCTTCCGCAGGCTCTTTTGGCTCAAAATTGCCGGAGTCCACCTCCGTGACCACCAGTCTAGTAGAGCTGGTTTGGGCGCCATATCCTCTTTGGTTTCGGTTCTATACCGCCCTCGCCAGTCTCGGTGCCGGTGTCAGTCTTAGTGCCGGTCTCGATGTCGGTCTCAGTCTCGGATGTGACAGGTGGGCCCTACAATAACCGTTGCTCCTCGACAAGGTTCAAATAGTCGACTACCGCCTCATAGACGTTGCAATCACCAGAACCCTATCCTTCATCGTTGCTAGTCATGTTTCCTACGATTAAATCTAGTCAATTAATTCTAGACCTAATAAAATGAATAATGACATAAAAAGGCCCATTTTTTGCAGGAATGTTGATTCATTCCCGTTGCGGCAAATCCCGGGCACTCGATATGTCCTAGTTTGTAGCACAAGTCATGCCGAAATTCACGAAAAATTTCGGCATGAACTTTGCTACAAACTCGACAAATAGAGCGCCTGAAATTTGCCGGAACATAAACGAACCAACATTCCAGCAAAACATAGGCCACTCGGAATCATTCCCTGGAAACAACAAAAGGCCACTTGGGCACAATCGAACCACTTCAATGAAAAGATATAATATAACCACTTCAATGGAAAGATATAATCAACAATAATGGAATATGCAAATGAACATCAATGACATATATCATATAACATCAATTCTGTTTTTTGTTTATAGCTAAATGCCATAGCTACTATTTTCTATCTATAGCTAAATGCTTTTCTTTTTTGTTTAAAGCTAAAAGTCTAGGAAGGGATCATCTTTAAAATAAAACTTGCCTAAATTCTTTTCCTTGGAAAATAGTGGTATTCTCAAAAATCAAAAACCTTTGCAAAATGACCTCACTAAACACTTCTCTGCCTAGGACAGAACCCAAATTCTGTTCTAGCTATTCCTCTCTCTCTCATACACACATGCAAACGCGCGCGCACACACACACACATTATTTTCTCTAACCCTTCTCTGCCTAGGACAGAACCCAAATTGTAAAGGAACTCCATTTTCTCTAACCCTTCTGACCTCACCAAAATTTCCACAACAAGACCTTAGTACCTACACCCAATTTCTTCAAAAATATTCAGGTCCATAGTCCAAACAATTAAAATTTCATTTAAATGAAATTTGGACCAGATTCACGTCCATAGTCCAAATAATTTTTGCTCTAAACCCTACTGCCCTAGTTAAACCTACTGCCCAAACTAAATTTTTGCTCTAAACTAAATTTTTGCTCTAACCTAGCCAACCTAGTTAACCTAGCTTGTTAACCTAATGAACCTAATTAACCTAGCCAGTTAACCTAGGTAATTAACCTAATTAAACTAGTTAACCTAGCTAGTTCTCTGTCAAAGCCCTAACTAATTTTTTGCTCTAACCTAGATAATTAACCTAATTAAACTAGTTAACCTACCTAGCTAGTTCTCTATCAAATGTTTATGCTATGCATGAGAGAGAGAGAGAGGAGGGGTGGGGGCTTACAGAGGATGGCTCCGGTCATGGCAAGGGAGGCAGGGCGTCTCCGGTGATGGTGAGGGAGGCAGTGGTGGCGAGGCAGGCAGGGGTGTCGAGGGTGGCTCCGGTGGTGGCGAGGGCGGCTCTGGTGGCGTTGATGAGGCCGCGCGGTTTCGGTGGCATCGGGGGCGGCTCCGGTGGCGTCGACGGTGCGCAGCTCTGGTGGCTCCGGGGGCGTCGACGTCGGCAGGAGACGTCGGTAGGAGATGACGGCGAAGTGGGGCAATTGGCCGGCGAGGGATTTTGCGGAGAAGTGGTGGCCGGGGGGGGGGGGGAGAGAAACCGCCCGGGGGTTAAGTCAAACGTAGAGGTAGTGATGGTAGGCAAAAAGCATTATAGCTACGTTAGCTATAGCGCTTGTTACAAAAACGCGCTACTCCTATAGGAAGTAGCTATTTATTTTTCTTTTTTCATTTTCATTTTCTATAGCGGGGATCAACAAAACGCGCTGCTGCTATATTATCTATAGCGCCTGTCCTGAACAAACGCTACTGCTATGCCTTTCTCCTTTATTTTTCTTTTTCTTTACATTTTCCTTTTTTTTTCCTTTTTCCTTTTCTTATTTCTTTCATTTTCATTTACTTTTCTATTTATTTTTCATTTTATTTTATTTTCATTAGCAGCAGCGCTTTTCTTAGAAAATGCACTGCTACAATAAGCTTAGCCGTAGCACATTTTTCCGCTACGACTATTCCTAGCCTGCTCGCAATAGTGTGGGAATTTTAGTAGTAGCGCGTTCTCCAGTAGAGGCGCTACTGCTACACTCACATCTGTAGCGCGGTTTATTTACACACGCTACGGGTAAGTAGCAGTAGCGCTTGCTTTTAATAGGCGCTACTGGTAAGATTCTGTGTATAAGGTTTTCCCTAGTAGTGTGGAGTTCCAATCCTAAGTGCATATGATCCAAGAACGAAAAGTATGTTAGCTCATGCCTCTCCCTGTAACATCCCAAAATTCTAAATTTTTGGAATGTTATAATAAATAGATAGATTTGATTGTTAGTTTGATTGTGGTGTGATTGATTGAGTGAAATTCGAAACTTTTTGAAAGTTAAATGAGAGGGAATAAAAGGACTTTCCCAAACTTTCATTTTGCTTTTATGATCTCCGTAAATTCAAATTCTTTTCACCACAAAACCCTAGAGAGAAGATGACATGACTTCTTCCATTTATTTAAATGAAAAGGGGTGTTGAAAATATTTGAATTTCATTTGAAGATATTTCCAATTCTGAAACATTATGCAACTCAATGATTTTCACGAGAGAAGATAAAATGACTTCTTCAAATTATATGAAATATGAGTTGGGAGTTTTAAAAGAACTAAATTCAAAGTCCTTTTGAAATTATTTTCAATTTGGAGTTATTTGGCTTTTATTCAAATTATTTTTCTCCAAAAATAAATATACAGAAATTAGGGTAAAATGATTCCCTACATCGGAAAATTTAGAGAAATAAATTTGAAATCATTATGGTATTTTTAAAATGATTTTTATTGGATTTTATTAAGGCAGTAGCACTGTTTGATTTATTTGAAATTTTGAGGATTTTATTGGACTTTAGAAAAATGTTCATGTTGTAGAAAATCTTTTTCTAAAAATTTCGATATATTATATGCCTATGTTTTTATTTTATTAAGGTTTATCTTTTTTTCTGCTGTCTGTCGTCGTTTAAAACAAAAATCCTCGCCGACTGGGCCGGCCCAGCACCCAGCCAGGCCGCGGCCCAGCCAGCCCAGCCCCGCGCGTCCCCGACCTGCGCCCGGACTCTGGCTCCCGCACGCCAACCGCCGCCGCCATGGACGCCGTGCCGCCTCCGGCCTCCTCTGCCCCCTTCCCCAAGCATCGCCGCCGCCTTCCCCGCCTATATAACCCGAGGCCCCGGCCCCTCTCTCTCTCTTTCCCCGCATCGCGCCGTCGCCGCGGCCTCTCCTTGCCCCGTTCGCCGCCGCACCGCTGCTCGCGCCGCCTGCAGCCGCGCCTCCTCCCGCCGCACTCCACCGGCGCCCGCGCCTCGCCGCTGTTGCCGCTGCACGCCGCCACCGCCGCCGTCTTCGCCGCCCGCGGCCGTGCCCGGAGCTGCCGCCGTTCGCTCCCTCGCCGCCGGAGCTCGCCGTCGCCACTGCCCCGCCTCGCCGGAATTTCCCCGCCGGCGCCGAACCGCTACTGAACCGGTATAAACCGCCGGTCCAATCAAGTTTTCCCTTCAAGTTCGTTTAAAAAAAAACCTAGACTAGATCTGTTTTTTTAGGTTTTATTAAACAGCGAACGTCCACTGTTTAGATCCTATAAATGGACGTTCGTTATTTTAGTCTTTTCGTTTTCTGTTTATTTATGTCAGGGACCTACCCATGAAAATAATTATTTACAGAATTGCCCCTAGTTTTCAAACGACCACAACTCTTTGCTCATTTATCCAAATCCAACGAAACCAATGCCCACTTCTTCGTTATGATCTCCTCTTTCCAGTAAAACAACTTAAACATGTTTTGAAAGTTTTAAATTTTGAATTAGATCAGATTTGTATTTGAACTTCGTTCAACCGTAACTTGAGTTTTACAACTCCGATTTAGTTGATACTTTTTGCAAATTAAAGCTCTCGACCAAAACATTCTGATAAGGCCAAATTCACTTAATTTTGGTACTGTTAGAAATTGTTTTCTGTTGCAAGAGTTATTTGCTTGGTTTTGATGTTTTTGAATTGTCTTCTTCGTTCTATCTAATCTTTTGAGTGATTGCTTATGTGTGGTTACTATTGCTTTCTTACGATAGATTGACCGGAGTGTGACGAGTAGAACTATCAAGAGTTTTGAGTGCGAATCATCTTCATCAACATTGCAGGCAAGTTCACACTTTGATCATATCCCTTCCATACCCAGTTTTTATGCATTAGTTTCACCCTCAAACATTGCATGAGTAGGATTGATAACATGTGGGTGTTGGGAAGTAGATGATGAGGTAGAACTTATTGCCCTGTTTATTATCAAACCCTGGGAGTTACTTCCACGTTTTGCTTATACTGCTATGCTATGCTCGTAGACGTGGATTGGGTTTGAGTGTATTCCATGACAGATGTGAGATTGTTATTTAACGGTTCAACTTAAGGTGGCAACATTAATACACATCTGGGTGGATTGCTAGGGGCACCCTCGGGATATACCAGTGGACTTGCCAGGACACCTGGGGATATACCAGTGTTGTCCTAGGAGATCCCGGGAATATACCGTGTGATCCTCCTATGGTCCGCCACCCAGGCTCAAAGGGATCATAAGATTATTCATGCTAGAAACTTCCGTGTGCAGCCATAAGCTATTATGGGCTCTAGCATAGTTGAGTATGTTACATGACCTCTTCCAGTGGTAGGCTAGCAGATGTAGGGGATGTAGGTTGGTACTGTCTACCCGGGGTTAGAGTTAATGCTTCTGAAAGACTGTGTCTCGGTCATCCGTTTCTCAAACACCATGTAGTGCGAGAATCCCAACGGAGGAGATCGAGTCTTGTGGGGAAAAGTGCACAAACCTCTGCAGAGTGTACAAACTAATCATGGTTAGCCGTGTCCCCGGTTATGGACAATTTTGAGTCTCTGGTCTTTGGATATACATATTGATCTCATCATGTTACTTTAATTAATCTTGTTGGGTTAATGATGATACTTAATTGGGATTGAGATGTTGTCAACCATCTCATTGTTTAACAACCACCATGATAGTCAAATAAAATTTATTCCTTTGCAGTAGGGAAAAATTGGCTTTTCGCAAAAACATTATAACCATAGAGCTCTTCCACCAGCCATATATGCATGTAGTGATAGCCTTTGTTCATCATTTCTCTATGGTATGAATTTGCCAGCATATTCCATGTGCTGACCCGTTTTCGGGGTGCAACGTTTCATGTTGTGGGATTCTTACGACGAGTAAGTGATACGTTAGGGTTACGATTTCTACACTCAACTTTGCCGTTGGTTTTGATGGGAATCCACAACCTTGTTACTTCCGCTATTTGGATTGAGGTAATAGTATTTACGTTACTTTATACATGTGATTTACCTCTGTTATAAATCCTCAAGTACTGTGTGTGTCAGCATACCGATCCAGGGATGACACTTAAGCACAGAGACTTGATCCATTCGGGTCGGGTCGCTACAAGATGGTATCAGAGCACATGTTGACTGTAGGACGTGACCCTAGAAATTGGCAAGCCCATAGGAAGGATTTTCTCTAAAACCTTCTTTTTCAAAAAGATCTTTTACCTCTTTTCTCTTCTGAGCTTATTCAAACATTCCCTTTAAGTGAGACCATACCCCTTTTCCCTTTGGACAACTCGAAGATTCGACGGATGAGACCACTTCAAGAAGTACAAGATATCAGACAACTAAGACCACTTTGGAATGAAGAAGATTTTACCGTGTAAATGGAAACTACAACGGTTGAAGTCTCTGAAGACTAGGAGAATTGGAAGATTTGTATGACCTAGGAATGGCTACTCTTATGGAAGTTGGCAGACTGTGGAAGCCGTCAATGCCTGAGATCAAGGTGTATCGGAGAAAGACCGGAACATAGAGCATTAGAACTCAAAGATTTTATCAAGAAAACCTTAAGGCAAGGGATATCAACTATGGAATGATAGCTCATGGTAATGACAAGGGTAGAAACATGGCTATCCATGATGTTATCGCCCGCTTATGCTATTTTCACCGTGCTGAGTTAAGCATGCATATGCATGGAAGGATTGGATGGTAGAAGGCTGATGGAACACCTATCAGCAAGATGAAGTTTTAACCTTAGCCGGTGTATCACCAGGATCTGGAGTATTACATCAAGAAGTTAAGATGGACCTGCAGGAAACAGTATTTGATAAGGAAGCGTTTCGTGAAGAACTCAGGACCCAGAAGCTGAAAGTAGCCAAGCTAGAGGAGCAAAACCTTGAGACATCAAAGATTCGTCAGGAACTGAAGGACAGTAGGACCATGGTTCATGCCAAGGATGTTGAGACCCAGAAGTTTGAAACACAATTATTAAAGGACGCCACGAGAGACTTCGCGTCAACAGAGAGGGTCTGGCAAAAGAACTTGAGAAGGACAAGCATGATCGGAAGAAGCCCATCGGAGACATGAACAAGACTTGAAGAGTTTGGCGACGTTGAAGATTTATTGACCTTTAGAAGACCAAACCCCTGTTATACCTACGTTAGATGCAACATTTGTGAGCTGTCATTTGTTTGTTGTTTTTCCGACAGCCACAATAAAAATCTGTCTTTTCAAAACCATTGTTTGTATTGTGTGCATCCCTCTCGATCTCTCTTATCCCACCCGAAAACCCATGGACCCAATAGAGGATTAATGGAGATGAACCCATATTTTTCTGGACCGATGATTCAATTGGAGATGGACCGATGGATTCAGAACATGGAGGATCACATGAAGAATAACCCTATAGCCGAAAAAGATATGGCCCAGCATGCTCTTCAGTCTTTTGAAAGAGGTGCTGCTACTTGGTGGAGGATGTACCAAACCATCAACGGATGGCAAGGAGTAACCACTTGGAAAGAATTTAAGTTGACCTTGCCAAAGTCTTGGCTTGTGTCCCAGAAATTGAGGCCTTATGGAAAGGATATGAAGAAACCTTGTGCATACAAGCTTTGTGGAGAAATAGGACACAACCATAAAGAAAACAAGGACGAATACCCTCATAATCGGAGGATTACCAAAGGAGTTAGCCGAGGATCTCAGGGAACTTCGGTTGGAGATTGTTCTCATAGGTTTTGTTGCAGCAAGGGAAGTTCAGTCTACATTGTTGGGAAAGATCCGTGAAGCTCAGAAGGATGACAAAGAGATTGCCGAGATAAAAGAGAGGATGAGCAAAGGAAAGGCCAGAGATTCGTAAGGATGAGCACGACACCTTATGGTTCGAGGACCGTGTATATGTGCCCAATAATGCAAAGATCAGGAAGTTAATACTTCAGGAGGCTCATGACTCACCATAGTCGATTCGCCCTGGAAACACCAAGATGTATTTGGATTCGAAGGAGCGTTTCTGGTGGACTGGTATGAAGAAGGATATTGCGGAGTATGTAGTCATAGGTGATGTATGCCAGAGAGTAAAGGCAGAGTATCAGAAGCCAGCCGGATTACTACAGCCTATGCGGATACCCGAATGGAAGTAGGATAAGCTTGGCATGGATTCCATTACCAGATTTCCCAGAACCCGATCAGGATATGATTCTATCTGGGTAGTAGTTGATTCGCTTGACCAAAGTGGCTCACTTTATCCCAGTGAAAACCACCTATACAAGTGCGAAGTTGGCCAAGATATATTTGACCAGGATCGTATGTCTGCATGGAGTTTCGAGGACCATTGTATCAGATAGAGGAACACAGTTTACCTCAAAGTTTTGGAATCAGCTGCACCAGACTTTGGGTACTAGGCTAGAGTTCAGTACAGCCTTTCATCCGTAGACAGATGGATAGACCGAGAGAGTCAATCAGATTCTGGAGGACATGTTGAGAGCGTGTGCGCTAGATTATGGATCTAGTAGGGATGATAATCTACCTTACGCGGAGTTCTCATACAACAACAGTTACCAAGCCAGTTTGAAGATGGCCCCTTTTGAAGCTTTGTATGGGAGAAGGAGCCAGACACCGTTGATGTGGGATGAAGTTGGAGACCGTCAGTTGTTTGGACCAAATGTGATCAAGGAGTCAGAAGAGAATGTCAAGTTGCTTCGAGATAGACTGAAGGTAGCTCAGTCCAGGCAGAAGAGTTATGCAGACTAAAAACGCAAGGAGGTAGTCTATGAAATTGGAGACAGAGCATGTCTTCGTGTGTCCCCTCTGCGAGGAGTTAAACGATTTGGAGTTAAGGAAAGTTAGCCCCGAGATTTGTAGGACCATACCGAGTTTTGGATCGTATGGGAGAAGTGGCCAACAAGTTGGAGTCACCCGAAGGACTGTTAGGAGTTCATGATGTGTTTCATGTTTCCCAGTTGAAGAAGTGCCATGCAGAGATGGCCAATATTCCCCTGTAAGGACGCTTGACCCTGGAAAGGATAATGATGTTCCACGAAGTGGAGTATGGACTTCATAAGTATAAGTTTTATCTCGGTATGTGGGATATCCCACGAGGATGAAGACGTAAATTACTATTGGATATAAAGGAGGTATGATGTTGGAAATATGGATCAATGGAAATGCCATGATGAGTCTGAGGAATCATGTCCTAGTTTGGTGCCAATAGAAGGAAGGAAGACAGTACAATTGGATGGATTTAAGAATACTAGGAAGTTGGATGTTGGATTAAGGATTAGTTTCCCCAATAATGAGTTCAAGGATTTCAAGTGATGAGATGGGCCATAACCCACAGGCCCCAGGACCTGCCAAGAAGCAAGCACATTCTTGCTGAAGGAAAAATCCTGGAAGAAGTTACGATTTTATCGACAGACGATCTTATAGGAGTTACGCGAAACCTGAGAGTTGTGCAGAAACGATAGATGTTTGTTTGGCTTGCAGAATCAATGGATTTATCCGAACCTAGTTCGTTGACAAGAGAAATTCTACAATGTTTGTGAGGATGACCGAGTGTTAGAATGCGAGATTCGCTAAACCATGTACAAGGTAATGATTTGGGTGCGGGATGGATTGATCACCATACCGACTTACTCTTATTGTTCACCTTGCTATACGGGATGGTAAATCTGAGTGACTTACCTATAGTAGAGAGACGACGGTATTAAACCTTGTTTGAACCTTAGAATGGTATAAGAATGTTTCCCTTGTACACGGCAGTTGTTGCCAATCGTAGGTTATACGGTGAGGATCAACCAGACCCATTTCCTGCAGGAGAAACCATAATTGGAAGACCACCATGAGATATCAATAGTTGTTTAGTATTGGCGCCTGACCCGTCAGCTAAGAAGACCCAGTCATGGAAGGACAAAAGAATTGAGGTAAAGATTATGCCACTACCGGAAGAGCCCAGAGAAGAAATTTTCCGAGAATCTGAGAAGACTGACACTGTCAAAGATAAGGATGGAGTATATGAGTTTTGATGGAACAGTAACAATGTTTCTAAGGGTGGTAGCACCCCAGACCCCCTCTGATGATCGATGGATTTTGAGAAGACCCCAAACCTAACCTATTTCTTGCTAGCTTCTCCGAATCTCGAGGACGAGATTCATTTTAAGGGTGGTACGTTTGTAACATCCCAAAATTCTAAATTTTTGGAATGTTATAATAAATAGATAGATTTGATTGTTAGTTTGATTGTGGTGTGATTGATTGAGTGAAATTCGAAACTTTTTGAAAGTTAAATGAGAGGGAATAAAAGGACTTTCCCAAACTTTGATTTTGCTTTTATAATCTCCGTAAATTCAAATTCTTTTCACCACAAAACCCTAGAGAGAAGATGACATGACTTCTTCCATTTATTTAAATGAAAAGGGGTGTTGAAAATATTTGAATTTCATTTGAAAATATATCCAATTCTGAAACTTTATGCAACTCAATGATTTTCACGAGAGAAGATAAAATGACTTCTTCAAATTATATGAAATATGAGTTGGGAGTTTTAAAAGAACTAAATTCAAAGTCCTTTTGAAATTATTTTCAATTTGGAGTTATTTGGCTTTTATTCAAATTATTTTTCTCCAAAAATAAATATACAGAAATTAGGGTAAAATGATTCCCTACATCAGAAAATTTGAGAGAAATAAATTTGAAATCATTATGGTATTTTTAAAATGATTTTTATTGGATTTTATTAAGGCAGTAGCACTGTTTGATTTATTTGAAATTTTGAGGATTTTATTGGACTTTAGAAAAATGTTCATGTTGTAGAAAATCTTTTTCTAAAAATTTCGATATATTATATGCCTATGTTTTTATTTTATTTTAGTTTATCTTTTTTTCTGTTGTCTGGCGTTGTTTAAAAAAAAACAAATCCTCGCCGACTGGGCCGGCCCAGCACCCAGCCAGGCCGCGGCCCAGCCAGCCCAGCCCCGCGCGTCCCCGACCTTCGCCCGGACTCCGGCTCCCGCACGCCAACCGCCGCCGCCATGGACGTCGTGCCGCCACCGGCCTCCTCTGCCCCCTTCCCCAAGCATTGCCGCCGCCTTCCCCGCCTATATAACCCGAGGCCCCGGCCCCTCTCTCTCTTTCCCCGCATCGCGCCGTCGCCGCGGCCTCTCCTTGCCCCGTTCGCCGCCGCACCGCTGCTCGCGCCGCCTGCAGCTGCGCCTCCTCCCGCCGCACTCCACCGGCGCCCGCGCCTCGCCCCTGTTGCCACTGCACGCCGCCACCGCCGCCGTTTTCGCCGCCCGCGGCCGCGCCAGGAGCCGCCGCCGTTCGCCCCCTCGCCGCCGGAGCTCGCCGTCACCACTGCCCCGCCTCGCCGGAATTTCCCTGCCGGCGCCGAACCGCTACTGAACCGGTATAAACCGCTGGCCCAATCCGGTTTTCCCTTCAAGTTCGTTTAAAAAAACCTAGACTAGATCTGTTTTTTTAGGTTTTATTAAACAGCGAATGTCCAATGTTTAGATCCTATAAATGGACGTTCGTTATTTTAGTCTTTTTGTTTTCTGTTTATTTATGTCAGGGACCTATCCGTGAAAATAATTATTTACAAATTGGCCCCTAGTTTTCAAACGACCACAACTCTTTACTCGTTTATCCAAATCCAACGAAACCAACGCCCACTTCTTCATTATGATCTCCTCTTTCCAGTAAAACAACTTAAACATGTTTTGAAAGTTTTAAATTTTTAATTAGATCAGATTTGTATTTGAACTTCGTTCGACCATAACTTGAGTTTTACAACTCTGATTTAGTTGATTCTTTTTGCAAATTAAAGCTCTTGACCTAAACTTTCTGATAAGGCCAAATTCACTTAATTTTGGTACTGTTCGAAATTGTTTTCTGTTGCAAGAGTTATTTGCTTGGTTTTGAAGTTTTTGAATTGTCTTCTTCGTTCTATCTGATCTTTTGAGTGATTGCTTATGTGTGGTTACTATTGCTTGCTTACGATAGATTGACCAGAGTGTGACGATTAGAACTATCAAGAGTTTTGAGTGCGAATCATCTTCATCAACATTGCAGGCAAGTTCACACTTTGATCATATCCCTTCCATACCCAATTTTTATGCATTAGTTTCACCCTCAAACATTGCATGAGTAGGATTGATAACATGTGGGTGTTGGGAAGTAGATGATGAGGTAGAACCTATTGCCCTGTTTATTATCAAACCCTGGGAGTTAGTTCGACGTTTTGCTTATACTGCTATGCTATGCTATGCTTGTAGACGTGGATTGGGTTTGAGTGTATTCCATGACAGATGTGAGATTGTTATTTAACAGTTCAACTTAAGGTGGCAACTTTAATACACATCTGGGTGGATTGCTAGGGGCACCCTGGGGATATACCAGTGGACTTGCCCGGACACCTGGGGATATACCAGTGGTGTCCTAGGAGATCCTGGGGATATACCTTGTGATCCTCCTACGGTCCGCCACCCAGGCTCAAAGGGATCATAAGATTATTCATGCTAGAAACTTCCGTGTGCAGCCACAAGCTATTATGGGCTCTAGCATAGTTGAGTATGTTGCATGACCTCTTCCAGTGGTAGGCTAGCAGATGTAGGGGATGTAGGTTGGTACTGTCTACCCGGGGTTAGAGTTAATGCTTCTGAAAGACTGTGTCTCGGTCATCCGTTTCTCAAACACCATGTAGTGCGAGAATCCCAACGGAGGAGATCGAGTCTTGTGGGGAAAAGTGCACAAACCTCTGCAGAGTGTACAAACTAATCATGGTTAGCCGTGTCCCCGGTTATGGACAATTTTGAGTCTCTGGTCTTTGGATATTCATATTGATCTCATCATGTTACTTTAATTAATCTTGTTGGGTTAATGATGATACTTAATTGGGATTGAGATGCTGTCAACCATCTCAATGTTTAACAACCACCATGATAGTCAAATAAAATTTATTCCTTTGCAGTAGGGAAAAATTGGCTTTTTGCAAAAACATTATAACCATAGAGCTCTTCCACCAGCCATATATGCATGTAGTGATAGCCTTTGTTCATCATTTCTCTATGGTATGAATTTGCCAGCATATTCCATGTGCTGACCCGTTTTCGGGCTGCAACGTTTCATGTTGCAGGATTCTTACGACGAGTAAGTGATACGTTAGGGTTACGATTTCTACACTCAACTTTGCCGTTGGTGTTGATGGGAATCCACAACCTTGTTACTTCCGCTATTTGGATTGAGGTAATAGTATTTACGTTACTTTATACATGTGATTTACCTCTGTTATAAATCCTCGAGTACTGTGTGTGTCAGCATACCGATCCAGGGATGACACTTAAGCACAGAGACTTGATCCATTCGGGTCGGTTCGCTACACTCCCTCATATAAAATTGCAATAATGATTACCGGTTTAGTTATCGATCACCTAGGGACAAATAACTTTCTTTTGTGATAAAAAGCTCTCTACTAAACAACTAACTTTTATTATCTCGCAAAGTACTCCTAGTTTTATTCTTGAAAGTAGTTCTAGCATCACACCTACGAAATAGTTTCATACTTGTTTTAGGTAAAGCAAACGTCAAGTGTGCGTTGAGTTGTATCAGTGGTCGATAGAACTTGAGGGAATATTTGTTCTACCTTTGGCTCCTCGTTGGGTTCGACACTCTTATTTATCAAAAAAGTCTACAAATGATCCCCTATACTTGTGGGTTATCATACACCAAGAGTCATTGTGGTGTGCCGGTGAACAAGTCTGTGAAGGTTTTCGAAGTCTACCTTGAAGACTTACCACAAGTGATTGGGCAAGGACTAAGTGACCTTAGCTCAAGAGGAATACGGTGAGGAGTGTCCTCTGAGTTGCGACTCAGCCGCCTCAACCAGACGTATAGTTGATACAACAACTGGAACTGGTCTACCAAGTTGCATTATCATCACCGAGCCAACCTGGTTTCAAATTCCTCACCCTCTCTTATATTATTCCTCTACTAAAGAAATTGTGATCTATCTTCTGATAAATTTGAACAGAAGAATTTCATCATGCTATATTTCATTTCCTCAGTTCATATTCCTCATGCTTGAATGCCTATGTGATTGCATGTTCTTCACTCTTATGTATCATGTATGCATGTACTATGATTCTATGATGACTTAGTTTCCCTCGCGTTTCTATTTCTTCACTTTGATCTTCGTCAAATTCTTCAGAGTTTGACGAATTTCTTAAAATCTCCCATTCACCCCCTTTGGGAGTAAACCTGCACTTTCAGTTTCCGTTTCCGTTTTATACAACAGATTCTAACATTCAGAGAACACAAGTCGGTATCTTTGAAATGATGTGTTTTTTTGCTTTTGCTTGGGACTATGATGTTTGGCATCCCTTAGTTCAAATTACCAAATAATAGTTTCATGTTCATCTATGATAATATCTTAGTTCACATTACCATCATAATCCCTGAACCTAACCAGATGTCTGCAATGATAACATCTTAGTTCACATCACTATGATTCTTAAATAACCAAGGAAAAAGGAAATACTTTTAATGAAATCTGACATACCATGGGGCCGAGGAGCCAGCTGAGGCAAGGGAAAGTGACCGAGGGAGGGCGGCGAGGCTAACAGCTCAAATGACAGGGAGAAGCCATGGTGGAGAAGGTGTGGTGTTGTTGGGGGAGATCAGCCGAGTGTGTCGCTATTCGGAAACGTAGTAGAAAACAAAAAATTCCGCACCTACAATCACCCAAGATTAATATGAAGATGCATAACGGGTTGGGATCACGATCGTTACCGTCACTGGGTTGCAGTGGAAGAAGAAAGTGTCATGTGTAGATCGTACTTGAAGTCCCTCGAACCGTTGATGAACGATCCCTCGCACCGTCAATGAACAATCCCTCAAACCAAAGACCGAAATCATGACCTCTCTACTTGGTTGCAAGCGTGCAACCTTCACGATCTGGCAGCGCTTCGTCATCCAGAGCTAATCGTCGCCTAAGAATTAGACGAAAGAGATTAGAACCACACTGGGCTTCTAATTATGAGGACAAGAGGATTATCCTAGCTCTAATTAGTCAACTAGGACCAACTAGAACTAGAACTTGAAGAACTAGATGAGGCTCCAAAACGTGTATGAACAAAAGAGCACAAATCCTCATGTCGGGTAGAGGGACGGCTGCCACCAAGGGGAGAGTTTCCGCCTTGGTGTGCCAGCCAGGGGGAGGAGGAGTTTGACTCCTCGCCCTCCCAATTTGGCCTCCTTCCTTCTAGGAAGAGGCGCCTCCCCTCTTGGGCCCTTGTGGCCCAAGATACATGACTTCCACCTCTTGTCCTTTTAAGGCTCTTGATATTTAAATTAAATATAAAATGTTCTAATACTTATATACCATTTTATATATAATTTAACATCTTCAGAAACATTTTGCACCTATATATAATATATCGGTAATACCCGGCATTACCTGATATTCACCGAAATCCTTCCAGTGACCCCAGTATGCTTCTGGATCCTCTCGGAACTATCCCGTATATTAATGAAACAATTCCGTAGATATTCTCATCACTCTCATCATACTAACACTCAACAAATCATGATTTCCTTAAGCTTGTGACCCTGTAGGTTCGGTAACTTATAGACATGAACGAAACCATTCGTTCAATGACCAACAGCGGAACCGTAGACGTCCATATCGATCCATGTGAGCACACGAATGATATTCGAGTGAACCTTTGGTTATTATGTGATGTTCCCTTTTCTTCTCGATACTTCACAAAAACCTGGATGCATAGGTATCCTCCTGAGTCATCACCATGCTCACGATACCGAAATCCTCGTTATCGGTTTTGTTCTTCTTTCTCGTTATTGTGTTTTGGCATCCTCGTGACATAGTCACCTGTGTCTGGCCAGACGATGGTGGATGGCGTCACACCGAGTGGGCGCTAAGAAAATCTCTCGATCGTTGGAGGAGCAAAGCCCACTCTCGAGCTATCTAGTCCATTGTCAAACTTTCCGATGAACTTGTAAGTTGTCATTATGATCACTGTGTTATAGGTGACGTTTGAGCAACCCCGAAGCCCACCGCACGTTATGAAGTGTCTATGGTACACTCATGGTCTAAGGAGAAAATTCACATGCTAATACTCTGTGTTATTACAATTGATTACAGAAGATATTAACAACAATTGGGATGTACATACGAACGAAAACGTTTGTATGATATTCACTGTGTGGGATGTACATACGAATGGAAACGTTTGTTTGGGATTCACTATGTGGGATGTACGTACGAACGAAAACGTTTGGGCCTGAATAATTGTATGCGACGGCTCGCCCGATCGCACACAAGCCCATTTTGCCCCGCATGTGTGACCGGAGTACCTATCCCCGACGGTTTTTGGGTTTTTTGGGAAGGACCCCCCATCGCACACACAGGCAAGGCGACGGTTTAAAACTCCGTCGCAAAATGGGGTTAAAACCGTTTGTATAGCAGCTCATTGTACCAGCGGAACCTTCATGGGTGGATCCCTCTGTGGACTCCCGCAATCGTTACCCTCCATGAAAGATGTGTGAAGCTAGCATCGGTGTACAGAAAGTAAGGGATGGAATGAAGAACTTGTTGTAAATGGTTACAGAGATGCTAGCTTCATGACTGATATAGATGACTGTAAATCTCAATCGGGTTATGTTTTTACACTTAATGGTGGTGCGGTTGTTCGGAAGAGTTTCAAAGAAAACACTGTTGCGGATTCTATGACAGAAGCAGAGTATATTGCAGCTTCAAAAGCTTCAAAGGAGGCGTTCTAGATCAAGAACTTTCTTGAAGAAATTGGTGTTGTACCAAGTGTGATGAATCCAATGGCTCTCTACTATGATAATAGTGGTGCTGTTGCCCAAGCAAAGGAACCAAGATCACACATGAAGACTAGACATATTGAATGCAAGTATCACATTTCCGACAATATGTTGAGAAGGGCTATGTGAAGATTCTCAAGATTAACACGGATTTGAATGTTTCAAACCCGATGATGAAGGCTCTACCACGAGCAAAGCATGAGCAACACCGGATAGCCATAAGTGTTAAAGAGACTATGTAAACTAGATTAGACCCTAGAAGCAAAACTAATTTTATTATTATATTTCCATATTCATAATTAATAGTTTATATTCTATGCTATAAGTGTTATGATCCTGGAATATGTGATTCAGTGGAAAACTCATATGCACGTGTGGAATGATAAACAGTAAATGAAAGGTTCGTACTCTTGCCTCTAAGACTAGCTCAAGTGTTGTTGGTAATCACGTTTTCCAGATCTTAGGATATCGTTAAGTGTAACAATGATCGTGAAACAACATTGAGATTATGACATTAGAAGAACGATCATATTGAATTGACCCAATCTTGTTTGTTATGAATTGAGTTAATATCATCTGCATTCAATTGTAATAACAAGGAGTGTTAACATGTGATATTGCTCCTTAGATCATGAGAGTATCATGGTCACTTCTTACCATATGGTGGACTTTGGGGTTGCTCAAACGTCACCTGTAACACGGTGATCATAACGACAACTTACGGGTTCATCAAAAGTTTGACAAGTGACCGGATAGCTCAAGAGTGGGATTTTCTCCTCCAACAATGTAGAGATATTATTAGGGCCCTCTCGGTGTGACGGCATCAATCATCGTCTCGCCAGACACATGTGACTTTGTCACGGGGATGGCAGAACACAATAACGAGAAAGAAGAGCAAAGCCGGCAACGAGGATTTCGGTATAGTGAGCATAGTGATGACTCAGGAGGATACCGATGCATCCCGAATTTTGTGAAGTATCGCAAAGCAAAGGAAAGAACATATGATACCCAAAGGTTCACTCTAATATTATTCGTGTACTCATAGGGACCGATACAGACGTCCAAGGTCCCGCTGCCGGTGATTGAACGAAAGGTTGCATTCATGTCTATGAGTTACCAAACCTATGGGGTCACAAGCTTAGGGCAATCACAATCTACTGAGTGTTAGTAGGATGGGAGTCATGAGATTATATTTGTGGAATTGTTTCATGAATATCCGGAATAGTTCTGAGAGGACTCGGAAGCGTTTCGGGGTCACCGGAAGGGTTTCGGTGAATATCGGGTATTATCGATATATTATATATAGGTAGAAAATGTTTCTGGAGTTCTTAAAAAATATAAAATGGTCTAAAAGTATTTAGAACATTTTATATTTAATTTAAATATCAACAATCCTTAAAAGGCCAAGAGGTGGAAGGAGTTATGGGCCACAAGGGCCCATAAGGAAGTGCCCCCCTACCATATGGGGCACCGAATTGGACCAGGGGAAGGAGACCAATTCCCCCTCCTAGGCCGACGCCCCTCCCCCCTTGGTGGCTGCCCTTTCCTCCTCCAACCTATACATACTAGGGGTTTTTGCTCTATTGTTCATACAAGTTTTGGAGCCTCCTCTAGTTCTTCTAGTTCTTGTTCTAGTTGGTCCTAGTTGACTAATTAGAGCTTGGCTAATCCTCGTGTCCTCATAATTAGAAGCCCAGTGTGGTTCTAAGACTGGTACATCGAGGTGCTATACAAACGGTTTTTAACCTCTTTCCGCGACGACATTCTGAACCATCGCCTAGTGATTGTGGGCGATAGGGGGGTCCTTCCCACACGACCCAGAAACCGTCAGGGATATACCATCCTGGCACACACGCTTAGCAAAATGAGGTTGTGTGCGACCGGCGAGTGATCAAATACGGTTATACGTACAGTAGTGCTAAAAAAATACAATTATACAGGTGAAATCGTTTCCGGTCGTAAGTACATCACACAGTCAGTCCCCGCTAAACGTTTCCGTTCGTATATACATCCCACACAGTCGCTCCAAGGAAAACATTTCTGTGTGCAGGTACATCACACACAATTTTCCCCATTAAATCATTTGTGATAGTGATACGTCTTCGTCGTATCTATAACTTTTGATTGTTTCATGCCAATATTATACAAGTTTTACATACTTTTGGCAACTTTTTATATGATTTATTGGACTAACTTATTGATCCAGTGCCCAGTACCAGTTCCTGTTTTCTGCATGTTTTTTGTATCGCAGAGTATCCATATCAAACGAAGTCCAAATGCAGTAAAAAATATGGAGATTTGTTTAGGAATATTTGTGATTTTTGGGAGTTGGAATCACCGCAAATGGAGGCCCACACAGGGCACAATACACCAGGGCGCGCCAGAGGCCCCTGACGCGCGGTGGTGGGTTGTTCCCACCTCGTACGTCGGTTGGACCTCTACTTCGGGCGCAAGGAAGCTTATATCCGGAAAAAAATCGTGTTAAAATCTCAGCGCAATCGGAGTTATGGATCTTCGGGAATATAAGAAACGGTTTTAGGCCAGATCTAGAGAGCGCGAAACAGAAGAGAACAGAGAGGGAGATCCAATCTCGGAGGGGCTCTCGCCCCTCCCATGCCATGGAGGCCAAGGACCAGAGGAGGAACCCTCCTACCATCTAGGGGGAGGCCAAGGAAGAAGAAGAAGGAGGGGGGCTGAGGGAGTCCTGGATTAGGGGGTCCTCGAACAGCCGGACTATATCCTTTGGCCGGACTGTTGGACTGCAAGATTGAAGACTTCGTCCCATGTCCGGATGGGACTCTCCTTGGCATGGAAGGCAAGCTTGGTAATGCGGATATGTAGATCTCCTCCCTTGTAACCGACTCTGTGTAACCCTAGCCCCCTCCGGTGTCTATATAAGCCGGAGGGTTTAGTCCGTAGGACAACAACAATCATACCATAGGCTAGCTTCTAGGGTTTAGCCTCTACGATCTAGTGGTAGATCAACTCTTGTAATACTCATATCATCAAGATCAATCAAGCAGGAAGTAGGGTATTACCTCCATCGAGAGGGCCCGAACCTGGGTAAACATCGTGTCCCCCGCCTCCTGTTACCATCCGCCTTAGACGCACAGTTCGGGACCCCCTACCCGAGATCCGCCGGTTTTGACACCGACATTGGTGCTTTCATTGAGAGTTCCACTGTGCCATCACCGTAAGGCTTGATGGCTCCTTCGATCATCGGCAACGATGCGATCCAGGGTGAGGTTTTCCTCCCCGGACTGATCTTCGTGTTCGGCGGCTTCGTACTGCGGGCTAACTCGCTTGGCCATCTGGAGTAGATCGATAGCTACGCCCCTGGCCATCAGGTCAGGTTTGGAAACTTGCACTATATTGCCGACATTCGCGGAGACTTGATCTTCGACGGATTCGAGCCCATGTCAGGTGCGCCGCACGACCACGACGAGCATGATTTAGCTCTGCCGTCGGACTGTGTTCGGGAGATCACACCTGCAACTACTCCGGCCCTCAATCCGGAACAAATTGCGGCATCCGAGGATGGGTGGATAGACCCCGCCATGGAGGCCGCACTCTCAGTGGCGATAGAGTCGAATACTGACTTCACCCCTTACGAGAGCCGTGTTGCCGAACCATTGGGTTCGTCCCCGGCCACGGGCTCCGAGCCGCCTGCGTCCGTGCCTATCGAATCCGATTGGGCACCGATCATGGAGTTTACCTCTGCGGATATCTTTCAGGACTCGCCTTTTGGCGATGTGCTAAATTCGTTAAGGTCTCTCTCCTTGTCAGGAGAACCTTGGCCGAACTATGTCCGGCTAGAATGGGATGCGGACGACGAAGAAATTCGCTCCCCACCCACCACCCACTTAGTAGCCACTGTCGACGATTTAACTGACATGCTCGACTTCGACTCCGAACACATCGACGGTATGGACGACGATGCAGGAGACGAACAGGAACCACTGCCCACAGGGCGCTGGACCGCCACCTCATCATATGATATATACATGGTGGATACCCCCAAAGAAGGCGATGGCGATAAGACAGCGGAGGATGACCCCTCCAAGAAGCAACCCAAGCATCGACGTCAGCGGCGCCGCTCTAAGTCCCGCCATAGCAAAAGTAATGATACCGGCACAAGAGACAATAACACTCCGGATAGTGCCGAAGACGACGACAATCCCCTCCAGCCAGATTTAGAGCGGGAGGATGAACAAGCTAGCCCTGCAGAACATGCAGCAGATGGAGAAACGGAGGATGACAATTACATGCCTCTCTCTGAAGACGAGGTGAGCCTCGGCGACGAAGAATTTATCGTGCCTGAGGATCCCGTCGAGCACGAGCGCTTCAAGCGCCGGCTTATAGCCACAGCAAATAGCCTGAAGAAAAAGCAACAACAGCTTCGAGCTGATCAAGATTTGCTAGCAGACAGATCGACCGAAGTCCTTGCGGCCGAGGAATACGAACTGGAACGCCCCTCCAAGAGTTACCCAAAGCGCAGGTTGCTACCCCGACTCGAGGAGGAAGCATTAAAACCAACGTCACCAGCATATGACGCGGCTGATCGGCCACCTCGTGGCCGGGACAGAGAGGCATATCAGCCCATAGTCCAGACCGCACCCGCCACCGTTCAACCAAAAACACCAAGGCCCGGGGCAACACGCAGGACCTGCGAGACGTATTAGAAAACAAGGCAAAACATGCAAGATCGATCTACGAATGACGGGGTCGCGCCCCAACGCGAGATGATGATCGTCACGCCGGATATACCAAAAGCAAATCTGGCCGGGCCGAATACAGCAGACAAGACTCGTATGAACTGCGTCGTGATATAGCCCGGCACAGAGGCGCCGCACACCCCCTATGCTTCACTGATGAAGTAATGGATCATGAATTCCCAGAGGGTTTTAAACCCGTAAATATTGAATCATATGATGGTACAACAGATCCCGCGGTATGGATCGAGGATTTCCTCCTCCACATCCACATGGCCCGCGGTGATGATCTACATGCCATCAAGTACCTCCCACTAAAACTCAAAGGACCAGCTCGGCATTGGCTGAATAGCTTGCCAGCAGACTCCGTTGGCAGTTGGGAGGATTTGGAAGATGCATTCCTTGACAACTTCCAGGGCACTTATGTGCGACCACCGGATGCTGATGACTTGAGCCATATAACTTAGCAGCCAGCGGAATCGGCCAGGCAATTTAGGACTCGGTTCTTAACTAAGAAAAACCAAATTGTCGACTGTCCGGATGCAGAGGCCTTAGCGGCATTCAAGCATAACATCCGTGACGAGTGGCTCGCCCGGCACCTCGGCCAGGAGAAGCCGAAGTCTATGGCAGCCCTCACGACACTCATGACCCGCTTTTGCGCGGGCGAGGATAGCTGGCTGACTCGCAGCAACAACACATCAAGGAATCCGGGCACTTCAGATACCAAAGAAAATAACGGCAGACCAGGTCATAACAGACATAAGCGCCGCAACAACGGCGATAACGCCGAAGATACGGCAGTCAATGCCGGATTCAGTGGCTCTAAACCCGGTCAGCGGAAAAAGCCATTCAAAAGAAGTACTCCGGGCCCGTACAGTTTGGACCGCATACTCGATCGCTCGTGCCAAATCCACGGCACCCCCGATAAGCCAGCCAATCACACCAACAGAGAATGCTGGGTGTTCAAGAAGGCCAGCAAGTTGAATGCCGAAAACAAGGACAAGGGGCTGCATAGTGATGATGAGGAGGAGCCCCGGCCGCCGAACACAGGAGGACATAAGAGGTTCTCTCCACAAGTGAAAACGGTGAACATGATATACGCAACCCACATTTCCAAGAGGGAACGGAAACGTGCACTAAGGGACGTCTATGCGATGGAGCCAGTCACCCCAAAGTTCAACCCATGGTCCTCTTGTCCGATCACCTTCGATCGCAGGGACCACCCCACTAGTATCCGTCATGGCGGATCTGCCCCATTGGTCCTTGACCCCATCATCGACGGATTTCACCTCACCCGAGTACTTATGGACGGCGGCAGCAGCCTGAACCTCCTCTATCAAGATACAATGCGCAAAATGGGTATAGACCCCTCGAGGATCAAACCCACTAAAACCACCTTCAAAGGTGTCATCAGGTGTAGAGGCCCATTGCACGGGCTCAATCACACTGGAAGTAGTCTTCGGATCTCCGGACAACTTCCGAAGCGAGGAGTTAATCTTCGATATCGTCCCGTTCCGCGGTGGCTATCACGCACTGCTCGGGCGAACCGCATTTGCCAGATTCAATGCGGTACCGCATTATGCATACCTCAAGCTCAAAATGCCAGGACCTCGTGGGGTTATAACAGTAAATGGAAACACAGAACGCTCGCTCCGCACGGAGGAGCACACTGCGGCCCTCACAGCTGAGGCACAAAGCAGCCTTTCAAGGAAAACTGCCAATTTGGCGATAAAACCCCCGGACACCTTCAAGCGAGTCCGGAGCAACCTGCAATAGGACCGGCTGGCATGTTCAGAGCTTGCCTAGCAATTCGGCCCCCGTCCTAGTCCCAGTCAAGCGACGGAATCTATGCCACGCGTACATAATTACGCACTAGAAATACCATGGGCATAGGCGGGGGCACGACCAGGGCACGTCCCACAATGCGGCTCAACCGCCCCAGGGGCTGTATACCTTTATCATTTGCTCTCTTTCAGGACCTTACTCTCTGGAAGCCCTTTCCGGCAGTCTGATTGCTGGACACATTACGGGAAGGAACACCCAAGGAGGCAAGAAGCTAAGACGTATAAGGGAATCCCCAGATGGTCTCTGATAACAATCGAAGTACCCATTTTTAATACCCATACGCAGCTTATCCTTGGATAGGACATGTCAAATAGTCCTATTTTTTGCTCATTGCACTACTTGTATCAGTACGCTTCAACGTATTATTTAAAAAACAATGCATAGCATTAGTCTATTATTGCATTACCCTTCCTTTTTCTTGTCTGTTTTATTTACGACAACTTGCACCCATACATTCTGGTATGACCAGTACGCCAGGGGCTTCAGTATACCCCATAATACGGCGTGAGAAGTCCGAACACTTTCGACAGTGCGGCACCCCGAACTTATAGCATTATATGCATCAGCTCCAAATCATGTCTTGGGTCAATAGTTGGGTTTGCATGGCTCCCATGTTTTGGTACCTTACGTTCCGCAATATCGGCTAAGGTAGCGCTGGGAGAACTACTGTGATTGTGTCCCGGTTCTTCCGGACGAGCACCTCAGTAGAGAAAGCCGAAAACTGACTGTCATGATAAGGCGAGAGCTGGTCGCTGTTCGAGAGGTCTCAAGTCCTTAAAGACTTTTTCCGCTTCAGGCGAGGAGTTGGCCTTGCCCGACTTAGGCGTATATAGCTCCCCAAATTCGGCCTTCCGAATACTAGGGGCTTCGCCAAAATTTAAAATTGTAGACTTCTATGGCTAAGTGAGAGTGATAAAGCCTTACAGTCCGATTGCCTGGTTCGTTGTGCTGAACACCTCCCTCGAAGGACCCAAAATTGGGATAAAGAGTGCTCAGGTTTATCCCAAACACCTCAGTACTAGTTACATGGCGGCAGAAGCCGATGACTGGCCAACTCTCAGATTTTATAAACGGCCGCACAGAAGGTAATATTATAAATTCAAAAGCGTTGCATAGCGCAAATGAACTCGTTTCATACTACAGGATCGCATGAGTACATTCATTCAAATATTACATCTTTAGCACATTCCTCCGCCACAAGGCGGGAACCCTTCAGGACACTGTCATAATACATTTCGGGGTGGCGATGCTCCTTGCCTTCCGGCGGCCCCTCCTTTACCAGCTTTTCGGCGTCCAGCTTTGCCCAGTGCACCTTCACCCGGGCAAAAGCCCTGCGCGCACCCTCGATGCAGACCGACCGCTTTATGACTTCAAGCCGTGGGCAGGCATTCAGAAGACGCCTCACCAGACCGAAGTAGCTGTCAGCCAGGGGATCGCCAGGCCACATCCGGACTATAAGACCCTTCATGGCCTGTTCGGCGACCTTGTGGAGCTCGACCAGTTGCTTCAGCTGGTCGCTCAAGGGCATTGGGTGTTCGGTCCCAGTATACTGAGACCAGAACAACTTCTTCGTCAAGCTCCCCCTCCTTAGCCTGGTAAAACTCCGCGGCATCCAACACACTGCGGGGAAGATCTGCGAACGCTCCTGGAGAGCTCCAAACTCGGGTAAGTAAAAGGAAAGTTTCCTTCACATGCTTGCTTTGCATAATGAATGCCTTACCCGCTGCTATCTTCTTAACCGCCTCAATCTCCTGGAAGGTCTTGTGGGCTTCAGCCTTGGTGTTTTGTGCGCTTTCGAGGGCCTTCGCAAGCTCGGACTCTCGCGTCTTAGAGTCAAGCTCCAAGGACTCGTGTTTTTTGGCGAGAGCCTGGAGCTCTTGCTGCACCTCGCCTACCCGAGCTTCTTGCTTTTCTCGCTCGATGCGCTCCTTGGCCACTTTGTCTTTGGCCTCGGACAGTGCCTTCTTCAGGGTCGCCACTTCGGTCGTGGCCCCTGGCAAATTCATGATGATCCTACTATTTTACAACCAAATTTCTTTTTAATATATAGACAAGGTATCGCTTACCTTTGTTCTCTTCAAGCTGCCTCTTGGTAAGGCCGAGCTCTTCCTTGGACCGCTCAAGGTCCTGCTTCAGTGCGGTGACCTCCGCAGTACATGCGGCATCGGCTAGCAGTGGAGCCTGCACATGCACATAGACATATTTCCATTAGACTCCTGCGGTTATTATTTGATCCTCTCTTCGGCCTTCTCCGCAAATGCCAAACAGAGCATCAGGGGCTAGTGTCTATGCGGTAACATTCTCTTATAATCTGGTTACTTACCTAAAACCTGTTAGGAGGCTGGCACAGGCTTCAGTCAGTCCGCTCTTGGCGGACTGAACCTTCTTGACCACTGCACTCATGATAGTGCAGTGCTCTTCATCGATGGAAGCGCCGCGAAGCGCTTCCAGCAAGTTGTCCGGTGCCTCTGGATGGACAGAGGCCACCGTCACGGGCGGCTTGCCCCTCTTAACGGGGGGTCGCCTGACAGAGTCCGGAACCACTAGAGGTTCCGGCGCAGTGTTCGGCTGGAGGCCGAATTCGGAGCCCATGGGAGTCTTGCTCCCCTTGCGCCCAGGGTCCGGAACGTCGCCTTGAGGCGCCTCCAGGACAACCTCCCCTCGACTCGGTGCCCTTTGAGACAACACCTCGATGTTTTCCGTAGGGCGAGGGGTGGAGGCGGTCGGAAGTGAATCGCTATTCATATCCGACGGGTCGAAAGAACCATCTGACGACGATACGTCGATATGGGCTCGGGATGGACTGCATAATCATGTTTGGCGTGATGAGAAGCAGTGTAATAAAACATACCATGAATTACTATGGTATCCGGATACTTACGACTTCGCCAGGGGCTTGTCCCTGGGTAACCACTCGTCGTCGCTGTAGGCGGCCGTCGTGGAGCAGTCCGGAAGGAGGGTCCTTCCCTTCTTGGACCCTTCGGCCTCCCCAGTTGGGGCGGCCTTCCTTTTCTTGTCTCCCCTGGCTGGGGGGGGAGAACTTTCCTCTTCCTCCTCGTTTTCTTGAGAGGTGTGCGCCTCGGAGTTATCGGACGATGAGTCCGATATAACCTTGCGCTGGAGACCCTTTTGGGTCCCCGTGGCCTTCTTCTTGGCCTTCTTCATCGGCACCTCGTATGGCGCCGGAACCAGCATATCTGTTAGGAGAGCATCTGCAGGGTCTTCAGGCAGGGGGGCTGGGCAATCGATCTGCTCCGCTATCTCTACCCAGTCCTGTTAACGGCATGGAGGCTTAGATCCCGCACATGATTAAACTGGAGAAAATAAACATCCTGTGAGATATAAAAAACTTACCGGATTGGCATGGCGCTTTGCGCTGAGTCCACGGTCCTCGGTAAGGGGAGGAGGTACCTCGGCGCCCTTGAACAGCACCTTCCAGACGTCCTTGTGCGTCGTGTCGAAGTGCTCTTGCAGCGTCTGGTGCTCGGCCGGGTCGAACTCCCACAAATTCAATGCCCGTCGTTGACACGGGAGGATCCGGCGGAAGAGCATGACCTGGACCACGTTGACAAGCTTGATTTTCTTGCTCATCATGTTTCTGATGCATTTCTGGAGTCCGGTCAGCTCCATCGATGAACCCCAGGACATGCCCTTTTCTTTCCAGGAGGTGAGCCGCGTGGGGATTCCGGATCGGAATTCGGGGGCCGCCACCCAGTTGGTGTCGCGCGGCTCAGTGATGTAGAACCACCCCGATTGCCACCCCTTTATGGTCTCCACATAGGAGCCTTCGAGCCAGGTGACATTAGGCATTTTTCCCACCATGGCGCCTCTGCACTCCGCTTGCTGGCCGACCACCACCTTCGGTTTAACATTGAAGGTCTTCAGCCACAGGCCGAAGTGGGGCCTGATGCGGAGGAAGGCCTCGCACACGACGATAAACGCCGAGATGTTGAGGATGAAATTGGGGGCCAGATCGTGAAAATCCAGCCCGTAGTAGAACATGAGCCCGCGGACAAACGGGTGGAGGGGAAATCCCAGTCCGCGGACAAAGTGGGTAAGGAAAACCACCCTCTCATGGGGTTCGGGCGTAGGGATGATCTGCCCCGCATCTGGCAGCTGGTGTGCGATGTCCGCGGCTAGATATCCGGCTCCCCGTAGCTTTGTGATGTTCTCCTCCGTGACGGAGGAGACCATCCACTTGCCTCCCGCTCCGGACATGCTTGGAGTGGTTTGAGCGAAAAAATGCGAACTTGGGTGCTGGAGCTCGAGTGCGCAAGAATGGATGAGCAAGGAGGAAGAAGGCGTGGGTAAAAAGAGGAATCCTTGTCCCTTTATAGGGGCGGAGGTAACTATACGCCTCCCCACCTGCCTGGTAAAACTCGCTTATTCCCCAAGCGCCGTAATTGATGGCGTGGTTGGGTTACCCACACCCGTATTGATGAGAATCCCGTGATAAGGGGACACGATCTCTACTTTGACAAGACGTGCCAAGGAAACCGCCTCGCGATATGTGCGGTGGCTGGTTGTGAAAAATGGTTCGAATAATGACCGGGCCGTGGTGTGATGTCATACTGCAAAATGCGTCAGCAGATTAGATTTGTGGGAATATTATTCTCTCTGCGGTGGTATGTGGAATTTGTTTTGCAGAGCCGGACACTATCCTTGTGTTCAAAATCTTCTATGGAGTATTCGGAGGAAGAACCCGCCTTGCAATGCCGAAGACAATCTGCGCGCCGGACTCATCGTCATTGAAGCCTGGTTCAGGGGCTACTGAGGGAATCTTGGATTAGGGGGTCCTCGGACAGCCGGAGTATATCCTTTGGCCGGACTGTTGGACTATGAAGATACAAGATTGAAGACTTCGTCCCGTGTCCGGATGGGACTCTCCTTGGCGTGGAAGGCAAGCTTGGCAATGCGGATATGTAGATCTCCTCCCTTGTAACCGACTCTGTGTAACCCTAGCCCCCTCCGGTGTCTATATAAGCCGGAGGGTTTAGTCCGTAGGACAACAACAATCATACCATAGGCTAGCTTCTAGGGTTTAGCCTCTACGATCTCGTGGTAGATCAACTCTTGTAATACTCATATCATCAAGATCAATCAAGCAGGAAGTAGGGTATTACCTCCATCGAGAGGGCCCGAACCTGGGTAAACATCGTGTCCCCCGCCTCCTGTTACCATCCGCCTTAGACGCACAGTTCAGGACCCCCTACCCGAGATCCGCTGGTTTTGACACCACCAGGGGCCTCTCTCCCCCTCGCTTCCGGTGGCGCCGGAGTGCCGCCGGGGCAACGATCGTGATTGCGATCTACATCAACAACCTTGCTACCGTCAACACCAACTTTCTCCCCCTCTATGCAGCGGTGTAACACCTCTTCTCCCTGCTGTAATCTCTACTTAAACATGGTGCTCAACTCCATATATTATTTCTGAATGATCTACGGTTATCCTATGATGTTTGAGTAGATCCGTTTTGTCCTGTGGGTTAATCGTCATCATGGTTGGTATGATTGTATATTTTATTTATGGTGCTGTCCTACCGTGCCCTCCGTTCTCACGCAAACGTGAGGGGCCCCCGCTGTAGGGTGTTGCAATATGTTCATGATTTGCTTATTGTCAGTGTTGCGAGAGTGACAGAAACTTAAACGCGGATAGGTGGGTTATGGCGTATGGGAGTAAAGAGGACTTGATACTTAATGCTATGGTTGGTTTTCACGATCTTAATGATCTTTAGTAGTTGCGGATGCTTGCTAGAGTTCCAATCATAAGTGCATATGATCCAAGTAGAGAAAGTATGTTAGCTCATGCCTCTCCCTCATATAAAATTACAAGAATGATCACCGGTACTTGTTATCGATTGCCTAGGGACAAATAACTTTCTTGTTGACAAAAGCTATCCACTTTTATTACCTTGCAATTTATTCGTAGTTTTATTCTCTCAAAGTACTCGTAGTTTTATCCTTGCAAAATAGTTTCATACTTGTTTCCAGTAAGGGAAACATCAAGTGTGCGTAGAGTTGTATTGGTGGTCGATAGAACTTGAGGCAATATTTGTTCTATCTTTAGCTCCTTGCTACCTCTTGAGCACTGCGTTGGTTTTCCCTTGAAGAGGAAAGGGTGATGCAGCAAAGTAGCGTAAGTATTTCCCTCAGTTTTTGAGAACCAAGGTATCAATCCAGTAGGAGGCTACGCGCGAGTCCCTCGCACCTACACAAACAAATAAATCCTCGCAACCAACGCGATAAGTGGTTGTCAATCCCTACACGGTCACTTACGAGAGTGAGATCCGATAGATATGATAGGATAATATTTTTGGTATTTTGATGATAAAGATGCAAAGTAAAATAGAAAGCAATGAAAATAACTAAGTGTTGGAAGATTAATATGATGGAAAATAGACCCGGGGGCCATATGTTTCACTAGCGGCTTCTCTCAAGAGCATAAGTATTTACGGTGGGTGAACAAATTACTGGTGAGCAATTGACATAATTGAGCATAGTTATGAGAATATCTAGGTATGATCATGTATATAGGCATCACATCCGAGACAAGTAGACCGACTCCTGCCTGCATCTACTACTATTACTCCACACATCGACCGCTATCCAGCATGCATCTAGAGTATTAAGTTCATAAGAACAAAGTAACGCTTTAAGCAAGATGACATGATGGAGAGGGATAAACTCATGCAATATGATATAAACCCCATCTTGTTATCCTCGATGGCAACAATACAATACGTGCCTTGCTGCCCCTACTGTCACTGGGAAAGGACACCGCAAGATTGAACCCAAAGCTAAGCACTTCTCACATTGCAAGAAAGATCAATCTAGTAGGCCAAACCAAACTGATAATTCAAAGAGACTTGCAAAGATAACCAATCATACATAAAAGAATTCAGAAGATTCAAATATTGTTCATAGATAAACTTGATCATAAACCCACAATTCATCGGTCTCAACAAACACACCGCAAAAGAAGATTACATCGAATAGATCTCCACGAGAGAGGGGGAGAACATTGTATTGAGATCCAAAAAGAGAGAAGAAGCCATCTAGCTAATAACTATGGACCCGAAGGTCTGAGGTAAACTACTCACACATCATCGGAGAGGCTATGGTGTTGATGTAGAAGCACTCCGTGATCGATGCCCCCTCCGGCGGAGCTCCGGAACGGGCCCCAAGATGGGATCTCGTGGGTACAGAAGGTTGCGGCGGTGGAATTAGGTTTTTGGCTCCGTATCTGGTAGTTTGGGGGTACGTAGGTATATATAGGAGGAAGGAGTACGTCGGTGGAGCAACAGGGGGCGCACGAGGGTGGAGGGCGCGCTTGGGGGGGGGGGTATGCGCGCCCTTTACCTCGTGCCCTCCTGGTTGATGTCTTGACGTAGGGTCCAAGTCCTCTAGATCACGTTCGTTCTGGAAATCACGTTCCCGAAGGTTTCATTCCATTTGGACTCTGTTTGATATTCTTTTTCTGCGAAACTCTGAAATAGGCAAAAAAACAATTCTGGGTTGGGCCTCCGGTTAATAGGTTAGTCCCAAAAATAATATAAAAGTGTATAATAAAGCCCAATAATGTCCAAAACAGAATATTATATAGCATGGAACAATCAAAAATTATAGATACGTTGGAGACGTATCAAGCATCCCCAAGCTTAATTCCTCCTCGTCCTCGAGTAGGTAAATGATAAAAACAGAATTTTTGATGTGGAATGCTACTTGGCATAATTTCAATATAATTCTTCTTATTATGGCATGAATGTTCAGATTTTATATGATTCAAGATAAAAGTTTAATGTTGACATAAAAACAATAATACTTCAAGCATACTAACTAAGCAATTATGTCTTATCAAAATAACATAGCCAAAGCAAGTTATCCCTAAAAAATCATATAGTCTGGCTATGCTCCATCTTCCCCACACAAAATATTCATATCATGTACGACCCCGGTTTTGGCCAAGCATTTGGTTCATACTTTTAACGCGCTTCAGCCTTTTCAACTCTTACGCAATACATGAGCGCAAGCCATGGATATAGCACTATGGTGGAATAAGGTATCATGGTAGGGGTTATGTGGGAAGACAAAAAAGGAGAAAGTTTCACATCAACGAGGCTAATCAATGGGCTATGGAGATGCCCATCAATTGATGTTAATGCGAGGAGTAGGGAATGCCATGCAACGGATGCACTAGAGCTATAAGTGTATGAAAGCTCAAAAAGAAACTAAGTGGGTGTGCATCCAACTTGCTTGCTCACGAAGACCTCGGGCATTTGAGGAAGCCCATCATAGGAATATACAAGCCAAGTTCTATATATTGAAATTTCCCACTAGTATATGAAAGTGACAAAATGAGAGACTCTCTATTATGAAGATCACGGTGCTACTTTGAAGCACAAGTGTGGTAAAAGGATAGTAACATTGTCCCTTCTCTCTTTTTCTCTCATCATTTTTTTATTTGGGCCTTTTCTCTTTTTTATGGCCTCTTTTTTTTAGTCCGGAGTCTCATCCCGACTTGTGGGGGAATCATAGTCTCCATCATCCTTTCCTCACTTGGGACAATGCTCTAATAATGATGATCATCACACTTTTATTTACTTACAACTCATGAATTACAACTCAATACTTAGGACAAAATATGACTCTATATGAATGCCTCCGGCGGTGTACCGGGATATGCAATGAATCAAGAGCGACATGTATGAAAGAATTATGAATGGTGGCTTTGCCACAAATACAATGTCAACTACATGATCATGCAACGCAATATGACAATAATGGAGTATGTCATGATGAATGAAACGGTGGAAAGTTGCATGGCAATGTATCTCGGAATGGCTATGGAAATGCCATGATAGGTAGGTATGGTGGCTGTTTTGAGGAAGATATAAGGAGGTTTATGTGTGATAGAGCATATCATATCACGGGGTTTGGATGCACCGGCGAAGTTTGCACCAACTCTCAAGGTGAGAAAGGGCAATGCACGGTAACGAAGAGGCTAGAAAATTGCGGAAAGGTAACTGTGCGTATAATCCATGGACTCACATTAGTCATAAAGAACTCATATACTTATTGCAAAAATTTATTAGCCCTCGAAGCAAAGTACTACTACGCATGCTCCTAGGGGAAGGGTTGGTAGGAGTTAACCATCGCGCGATCCCGACCGCCACACAAAGGAAGACAATCAACAAATACTTCATGCTCCGACTTCGTTACATAACGGTTCACCATACGTGCATGCTACGGGATTCACAAACTCCAACACATGTATTTTTCAATTCCACAATTACTCAACTAGCACAACTATGATATTACTACCTTTATATCTCAAAACAATTATTAAGCATCAAGTTTCTCATGATATTAATTAAAGAAAATTTCCATGCTATTTTAAGACTCTCAAAATAATCTAAGTGAAGCATGTGAGATCAACAGTTTCTATAAAACAAATCCACCACCGTGCTCTAAAAGATATAAGTGAAGCACTAGAGCAAAAACTATATAGCTCAAAAATATAAGTGAAGCACATAGAGTATTCTAATAGATTCCGAATCAAGTGTGACTCTCTCAAAAAGGTGTGTACAGCAAGGATGATTGTGGCAAACTAAAAAGCAAAGACTCAAATCATACAAGACGCTCCAAGCAAAACACATATCATGTGGTGAATAAAAATATAGCTCCAAGTAAAGTTACAGATGGAAGTAGACGAAAGAGGGGATGCCTTCCGGGGCATCCCCAAGCTTTGGCTTTTTGGTGTCCTTAGATTATCTTGGGGGTGCCATGGGTATCCACAATCTTAGGCTCTTGCCACTCCTTGTTCCATAATCCATCAAATCTTTTACCCAAAACTTGAAAACTTCACAACACAAAACTTAACAGAAAATCTCGTGAGCTCCGTTAGCGAAAGAAAACAAAAGACCACTTCAAGGTACTGTAATGAACTTCATTATTTATTTATATTGGTGTTAAACCTACTGTATTCCAACTCCTCTATGGTTTGTAAACTATTTTACTAGCAATAGATTCATCAAAATAAGCAATCAACACACAAAAAACAGAATCTGTCAAAAACAGAAGTCTGTAGTAATCTGTAACTAACACAAACTTCTGGAACTCCAAAAATTCAGCCAAAATAGGACGACCTAGAAAATTTGTTTATTTATCAGCAGCAATTTGAATCAATATTTTATCACGTTCTGGTGATTTTTAATAATTATTTTCCCGAACAGAAAGTTTCTGGAATTTTCTGCAAGATCAAATAACTATCATCCAAGAAGATCCTATAGGTTAAACTTGGCACAAACACTAATTAAAACATAAAAACACATCTAACCATAGGTTAGATCAAATATTTATTCCTAAACAGAAGCAAAAAGCAAAAAACTAAAAAAAATAAAATTGCGTTGCCTCCCAACAAGCGCTATCGTTTAACGCCCCTAGCTAGGCATAAAAGCAAGGATAGATCTAGGTATTGCCATCTTTGGTGGGCAATCCATAAGTGGCTCTCATAATAGATTCATATGGTAGTTTTATTTTCTTCCTAGGGAAGTGTTCCATGCCTTTCTTTAATGGAAATTGGAATCTAATATTCCCTTGCTTCATATCAATAATTGCACCAATCGTTCTAAAAAAAGGTCTACCAAGAATAATAGAACATGAAGGATTGCAATCTATATCAAGAACAATAAAATCTACGGGCACATAGTTCCTATTTTCAACAATAAGAACATCATTAATTCTTCCCATAGGTTTCTTAATAGTGAAATCCGCAAGGTGCAAGTTTAAAGAGCAATCATCAAAATCACGGAAACCTAACAAATCGCACAATGTTTTGGGAATAGTGGAAACACTAGCACCCAAATCACACAAAGCATAGAATTCATGATCTTTAATCTTAATTTTAATAGTAGGTTCCCACTCATCATAAAGTTTTCTAGGGATAGAAACTTCCAACTCAAGTTTTTCTTCATAAGATTGCATCAAAGCATCGACGATATGTTTGGTAAAAGCTTTATTTTGACTATAAGCATGAGGAGAATTTAGCACGGATTGCAACAAGGAAATACAATCTATCAAAGAGCAATTATCATAATTAAATTCCTTGAAATCCAAAATAGTGGGTTCATTAACATCTAATGTTTTGATTTCTTCAATCCCACTTTTATCAATTTTAGCATCAAGATCTAAAAACTCCGAATTTTTGGAACGCCTTCTAGGTAAAGGTGGATCATTCAGTCCCATCATTATCAAGATTCATATTGCAAAACAAATATTTAATAGGGGACACATCAATAACTTTTTAGATCTTCATCTTTATTTTAATAGAAATTAGAAGAACACGCTTTCACAAAGCAATCTTTCTTAGCACGCATCCTAGCGGTTCTTTCTTTGCACTCATCAATGGAAATTCTCATGGCTTTGAGAGACTCATTGATATCATTCTTAGGAGGAATAGATCTAAGTTCTAAAGAATCAACATCAAGAGAAATTCTATCAATGTTCCTAGCCAATTCATCAACTTTAAGCAATTTCTCTTCAAGCAAAGCATTGAAATTCTTTTGCGAATTCATAAACTCTTTAACACTAGTATCAAATTCAGAGGGCATCTTATTAAAATTTCCATAAGAATTGTTGTAGGAATTACCATAATTACTAGAGGAATTGCTAGGATAAGGCCTAGGATTAAAGTTTCCTCTATACGCGTTCTTACCAAAATTATTCCTACCAACATATTCACATCCATGGATTCATTATTATTCTCAATCAAAGTAGACAAAGGAATATCATTAGGATCAGAAGAAACACTCTGAGTAGCAAATAATTTTATAAGTTCATCCATCTTTCCACTCAAAACATTAATTTCTTCTATCGCATGCACTTTTTTATTAGTAGATCTTTCAGTGCGGCATTGAGAATAATTAACCATAATATTATCTAGGAGTTTAGTAGCTTCTCCTAAAGTGATTTCCATAAAAGTGCCTCCCGCGGCCGAATCTAAAAGATTTCTAGAAGAAAAATTCAATCCGGCATAAATTTTTTGTATAATCATCCACAAATTCAAACCATGTGTAGGGCAATTACGTATCATTAAATTCATCCTCTCCAAGCTTGTGCAACATGTTCATGATCAAGTTGTTTAAAATTCATAATATCGTTTCTAAGAGATGATCTTAGCGGGCGGAAAATACTTAGATATAAAAGCATCTTTGCACTTATTCCAAGAATCAATACTATTTTTAGGCAAAGATGAAAACCAAGCTTTAGCACGATCTCTAAGCGAAAAAGGAAATAGCTTCAACTTAACAATATCATTGTCCACATCTTTCTTCTTTTGCATATCGCACAAATCAACGAAGCTATTTAGATGGGTAGCGGCATCTTCACTAGGAAGGCCGGCGAATTGATCTTTCATGACAAGATTCAACAAAGCATTATTGATTTCGCAAGATTCAATATCGGTAAGAGGAGCAATCGGAGTGCTAAGGAAATCATTGTTGTTGGTATTGGTAAAGTCACATAATGGGGTATTATCTTGAGCCATCGTGACAAGCAAACAATCCAACACACGAGCAAACGAAAAGCAAGCGAAAAAGAGGCGAACGGAAAAGAGAGGGCGAATAAAACGGCAAGGGTGAAGTGGGGGAGAGGAAAACGAGAGACAAATGGCAAATAATGTAATGCGGGAGATAAGGGTTTGTGATGGGTACTTGGTATGTTGACTTTTGCGTAGACCTCCCCGGCAACGGCGCCAGAAATCCTTCTTGCTACCTCTTGAGCACTGCGTTGGTTTTCCCTTGAAGAGGAAAGGGTGATGCAGCAAAGTAGCGTAAGTATTTCCCACAGTTTTTGAGAACCAAGGTATCAATCCAGTAGGAGGCTACGCGTGAGTCCCTCGCACCTACACAAACAAATAAATCCTCGCAACCAACGCGATAAGGGGTTGTCAATCCCTACACGGTCACTTACGAGAGTGAGATCTGATAGATATGATAGGATAATATTTTTGGTATTTTTATGATAAAGATGCAAAGTAAAATAGAAAGCAATGAAAATAACTAAGTGTTGGAAGATTAATATGATGGAAAATAGACCCAGGGGCCATAGGTTTCACTAGTGGCTTCTCTCAAGAGCATAAGTATTTATGGTGGGTGAACAAATTAATGTTGAGCAATTGACAGAACTGAGCATAGTTATGAGAATATCTAGGTATGATCATGTATATAGGCATCACGTCCGAGACAAGTAGACCGACTCCTGCCTGCATCTACTACTATTACTCCACACATCGACCGCTATCCAGCATGCATCTAGAGTATTAAGTTCATAAGAACAGATTAACGCTTTAAGCAAGATGACATGATGTAGAGGGATAAACTCATGAAATGTGATATAAACCCCATCTTGTTATCCTCGATGGCAACAATACAATACGTGCCTTGTTTTTCCTACTATCACTGGGAAAGGACACCGCAAGATTGAACCCAAAGCTAAGCACTTCTCCCATTGCAAGAAAGATCAATCTATTAGGCCAAACCAAACTGATAATTCGAAGAGACTTGCAAAGATAACCAATCATACATAAAAGAATACAGAAGATTCAAATATTGTTCATAGATAAACTTGATCATAAACCCACAATTCATCGGTTTCAACAAACAGACCGCAAAAGAAGATTACATCGAATAGATCTCCATGAGAGAGGGGGAGAACATTGTATTGAGATCCAAAAAGAGAGAAGAAGCCATCTAGCTAATAACTATGGACCCGAAGGTCAGAGGTAAACTACTCACACATCATCGGAGAGGCTATGGTGTTGATGTAGAAGGCCTCTGTGATCGATGCCCCCTCCGGCGGAGCTCCGGAACAGGCTCCAAGATGGGATCTCATGGGTACAGAAGGTTGCGGCGGTGGAATTAGGTTTTTGGCTCCGTATCTGGTAGTTTGGGGGTACGTAGGTATATATAGGAGGAAGGAGTACGTCGGTGGAGCAACAGGGGGCCCACGAGGGTGGAGGGCGCGCTTGGGGGGGTAGGCGCGCCCTTTACCTCGTGCCCTCCTGGTTGATGTCTTGACGTAGGGTCCAAGTCCTCTAGATCACGTTCGTTCCGAAAATCACGTTCCCGAAGGTTTCATTCCGTTTGGACTCCGTTTGATATTCTTTTTCTGCGAAACTCTGAAATAGGCAAAAAACAGCAATTCTGGGTTGGGCCTGCGGTTAATAGGTTAGTCCCAAAAATAATATAAAAGTGTATAATAAAGCCCAATAATGTCCAAAGCAGAATATTATATAGCATGGAACAATCAAAAATTATAGATACGTTGGAGACGTATCAAGCATCCCCAAGCTTAATTCCTCCTCGTCCTCGAGTAGGTAAATGATAAAAACAGAATTTTTGATGTGGAATGCTACTTGGCATAATTTCAATAATTCTTCTTATTGTGGCATGAATGTTCAGATTTGATATGATTCAAGATAAAAGTTTAATGTTGACATAAAAACAATAATACTTCAAGCATACTAACTAAGCAATTATGTCTTATCAAAATAACATAGCCAAAGCAAGTTATCCCTACAAAATCATATAGTCTGCCTATGCTCCATCTTCCCCACACAAAATATTCATATCATGTACGACCCCGGTTTTGGCCAAGCATTTGGTTCATACTTTTAACGCGCTTCAGCCTTTTCAACCTCCTAAAACCGTTGATGCTGGTTATGTGAAAAGTATTATGCACTACTTTGATAATCCAGAGAAAACCCCATTCAACTTGATAATGGGAGTAACGTTGGATCAACGTGAATACTTTAGGGATTATCGCTTGAGTCATAAAGGGAAATTGTTATGGGATCAAATTCATATGTTGCATTGGTATACTTGGGAATTATGCTTAAGATATGATTATACTTGTTGCTCTAGAATGAATGCTCCACATCTTCCCTTTTCATGTGAATTTAATGATGATGAAACCATGGCTTCTTATGCTAAAGGTATATATGATTATTATGATGTGGAACAAACAGAAGAATTTGTTGCTTTTAAGGGTGCTTGTGAAATTAAATTTTGTTTGAAGAGTATGAAAACTATGATGATGCTGTTTACAGATATGAAAATCTTGCTATACTTAAATATTGCTATTTGAATTATAAATACAATGCCCATATATATGCTTTTATTGAGAAAGTCTCCGCTATCCAAGAAGAGACTAATATTTTGCAGAAGTCTGTGGAGGAAGAAATTAATGACATTGTTAGCTCATTGGATGAAAAAGATGTAGAGGAGAGTGAAGAACAAAAGGAGGAAGAGCGGATTGATCACCCGTTCCCACCTTCTAATGAGAGTATCCCCTCAACTCATACATTTTTTAATGCCCCTTCGTTCTCACCGAAGGATGAATTCCATGATAATTGCTATGATCTCATTGATTCATTTGAAATATCCCTTTTTGATGAACTTGATGCTTGCTATGCTTGTGGCCAAGATGCTAATATGAATTATGCTTATGGAGATGAACTTGCTATAGTTCCTTATATTAAGAATGAAATTTTTGCTATTGCACCCACACATGATAGTCCTATTATCTTTTTGAGTTCTCCCAACTACACTTATCGGAGAAGTTTGCTCTTGTTAAGGATTATATTGATGGGTTGCCTTTTACCGTTGCACATGATGATTTTGATGAATATAATATGCATGTGCTTGCTGCTCCTACTTGCAAATATTATGAGAGAGGAACTACATCTCCGCCTCTTTATGTTTCCAACACGAAAAAATTGCAAGAAACTACTTATACTATGCATTGGCCTTTACTTGATGTTCATGAATTGTTCTTGTATGACATGCCGATGCATAGGAAGAGAGTTAGACTTTGTCATTGCATGATATATGTTGCTTTGTGCTCACTACTAAATTACAAATCATTGTTAATTAAAATTGGCTTTGATATACCTTGGGATCCGGGTGGATTCATTACTTGAGCACTTTATGCCTAGCTTAATGGCCTTAAAGTAAGCGCTGCCAGGGACACAACCCGGAAGTTTGAGAGAGTCATTTATTTGTGTTGAGTGCTTTTATAAAGTTTAAAAACAAAAAAATATAGAGGGAAACCCAAAATTTTTCAAAAAGGGAAGTGAAAGTGAGAGAGACAAGCATTGTTGAAGTGGAGGAGCTCCTTGAACTTTGTTCATGCTCACGGAGACTTTGTAAATCTTAATTACAGAAACATTAAAAAAATAATTATCCCCTTGTACAATTCCATTGTATTATAAAAATAATGTGCCAATGTTTGCCTTTAGGATGTTTAGATTGCTTGTTGGTTTGTGCGGTGCAAAACAGAAACTTTGGCTGTAGTGCACAATTTTTCATTTTTTACTGGAACATCAAACGGTTCTGAAACTTTTTGAACTGTCTTTTCTATACATTTTTCCCTAATTTTTCAGAATTTTTGGAGTACCAGAAGTATGGTGAATGTTCGGATTACTACACACAGTCCTGTTTAAGACAGATTCTGTTTTTGTTGCATTGTTTTGCTTGTTTTGATGAAACTATCGATTTCTATCAGTGGGTTAAGCCATGAAAGAGTTATATTACAGTAGCTACAATGCAAAAACAAAATATGAATTGGTATGCAACAATACTTAGAGTAGTGATTTTCTTTATTATACTAACGGATCTTACCGAACTTTCTGTTGAGTTTTGTGTGGATGAAGTGATCAAAGATCGAGGAGGTCTCGATGTGAGGAGAAGGAGGAGAGGCAAGAGCTCAAGCTTGGGGATGCCCGAGGCACCCCAAGTAAATATTCAAGGATACTCAAGCAACTAAGCTTGGGGATGCCCCGGAAGGCATCCCATCTTGCTTCAACAAGTATCTGTATGTTTTTGGTTTCGTTTCGTTCATGTGATATGTGCAAATCTTGGAGCGTCTTTTGCATTTAGTTTTTCCCTTTATCTTTTGTGCACCATGCTGGTATGAGATAGTCCTTGGTTGATTTATAGAATGCTCATTGCACTTCACTTATATCTTTTGAGTGTGGCTTTATAGAATGCTTCATGTGCTTCACTTATATCATTTGAAGTTTGGATTGCTTACTTCTCTTCACATAGAAAACAGTTATTTGAAGAATGCTCTTTTGCTTCACTTATATTTGTTAGAGCATGGTCTTTTGTAGAAAGAATTAAACTCTCTTGCTTCACTTATATCTATTTAAAGAGTCAAAAAGGAATTGGTCAATTGCATGGTTAGTCATAAAATCCTACATAAAACTTATGGATCACTGAATATGAAATGTTTGATTCCTTGCAATAGTTTTGCGATATAGAGATGATAATATGTGGGAGGTACTAGTAAATGGTTATGGTTAGTAAGAATATTGGTGTTAAGGTTTGTGATTCCCGAAGCATGCACGTATAGTCTCTCGTTATGCTATGAAGTTGGAGCATGATTTATTATTGATTGTCTTCCTTATGAGTGGCGGTCGGGGATGAGCGATGGTCTTTTCCTACCATTCTATCCCCCTAGGGGCATGCGTAGTAGTACTTTGCTTCGAGGGCTAATAAACTTTTGCAATAAGTATATGAGTTCTTTATGACTAATGTGAGCCCATGGATTATACGCACTCTTACCTTTCCGCAATTTGCTAGCCTCTACGGTACCGTGCATTGCCCTTTCTCACATCGAGACGTGGTGCAAACTTCGCAGGTGCATCCAAACCCCGTGTTATGATACACTCTATCACACATAAGCCTTATTATGTCTTCCTCAAAACAGCCACCATACCTACCTATTATGGCTTTTTGTAGGATCGAAAGTATGTCTAGAGGGGGGGGGGTGATTAGACTACTTGACCAAATAAAAATCTAGCCTTTTCCCAATTTTAGTTCTTGGCAGATTTTAGCAACTTAGCACAAGTCAAGCAATCAACCTACACATGCAATTCTAAGAGTATAGCAGCGGAATGTAAAACAATTGCATATGAAGGTAAAGGGAGGAGTTTGAGGGAGCAAACGCAATGTTGACACGGAGATTTTTTATTCGTGGTTCTGATAGGTGGTGCTATCGTACATCCACGTTGATGGAGACTTCAACCCACGAAGGGTAACGGTTGCGCGAGCCCACGGAGGGCTCCACCCACGAAGGGTCCACGAAGAAGCAACCTTGTCTATCCCACCATGGTCGTCGCCCACGAAGGACTTGCCTCACTAGGGTAGATCTTCACGAAGTAGGCGATCTCCTTGCCCTTACAAACTCCTTGGTTCTACTCCACAATCTTGACGGAGGCTCCCAAGTGACACATAGCCCATCTAAGAGACACCACTCTCCAAGAAGTAACAAATGGTGTGTTGATGATGAACTCCTTGCTCTTGTGCTTCAAATGATAGTCTCCCCAACACTCAACTCTCTCTCACAGGATTTGGATTTGGTGGAAAGAAGATTTGAGTGGAAAGCAACTTGGGGAAGGCTAGAGATCAAGATTTATGTGGTTGGAATGGAATATCTTGACCTCAACACAAGTGTAGGTGGTTCTCTCTCAGAAAATATGTGTTGGAACTGTAGTCATGTTCTGATGGCTCTCTCCACGAATGAAGAGTGGGTGGAGGGGTATATATAGCCTCCACACAAAATCTAACCGTTACACACAAATCACCAAACTCAGTGGGACCGATTCAGAGAACTCGGTCAAACCGATTTGGTTCATAATGTGACCGTTAGGCATTTCGGTGGGACCGACACGTCAACTCGGTGAGACCGATTTAATTAGGGTTAGGGCATAACGTAATCTCGGTGAGACCGATTACACAAACTCGGTGAGACCGATTTTGGTAATAGACAAACATAGAGTTGGTCAGGCAAACTCGGTGGCACCGATTCGCTCATCTCGGTTGGACCGAAACGTTACGAAAAGGAAACAGAGTGTTTGCATTGCAATCTCAGTGGGACCGATTGCTCATCTCGGTTTGACCGAAACGTTACGAAGGGAAACAGAGAGATTACAATCCCATCTCGGTGAGACCGAGATCCCTATCGGTGAGACCGAAAAGACTAGGGTTTTTTGGCAGTGGCTATGTCAACTGAACTCGGTGGCTCCGGATATGAAATTTCGGTGGGGCCGAGTTGGACTTTTTGGTTTGGGACATATGTGGATGTGAGAAAGTAGTGGAGGGTCTTGGAGCATATCACTAAGCATTTTGAGCAAGAACCTCATTAAGCAACACCTCATCCCTTCTTAATAGTATTGGCTTTTCCTATAGACTCAATGTGATCTTGGATCACTAAAATAGAAAATGTAGAGTCCTGAGCTTTGAGCTTGAGCCAATCCATTGTCCTTAGCATTTTGAAGGGTCCACTTTCTAATCCATGCCATGCCAATCATTGAGCTTTCCTGAAATATTTATGTTGGAATAGCATTAGCTCAATGAGCTATATGTTGTTAGGAATTACCAAAACCACCCAGGGATAGTTGCACTTTCACTTTTCCATGGCCATTCCGAGATACATTGCCACGCGACTTCCACTGCTTTCGTTTGATGACTTTTAAGCATTCATTGTCATATTGCTTTGCATGATCATATAGCTGACATAGTAGTCGCGGCTCAGCCACCGTTCATCATTTTTCATACATGTTACGCTAGATCATTGCCAGAGGCATTCATATAGAGTCATATTTTGTCATAGGTATCGAGTGGTAATTTTTATTTCTTTTGAGTTATAAGTAAATATAAGTGTGATGATCATCATGATTCATTTTTAGAACAGTGCCCCAGTGAGGGAAGGATGATGGAGACTATGATTCCCCCACAAGTCGGGATAAGACTCCGGACAATGAGAGAAAAAATATATAAAAAGAAAAAAAGAAAAAGAAAGAAAAAGGAAAAAAGGAAAAAAAGAAAAATAAATAAATAAACAAAGAGAGAAGGGGCATTGCTAGTATCCTTTACCACACTTGTGCTTCAAAGTAGCACCATGTTTTTCATATGGAGAGTCTCCTATGTTGTCACCTTCATATACTAGTGGGAATTTTTCATTATAGGATTAGATGCACACCACTTAGTTTCATATTGAGCTTTCATACACTTATAGCTCTTAGTGCATTCATTGCATGGCAATCCCTACTCCTCACGTTGATATCGATTGATGGGCATCTCCATAGCCCGTTGGTTAGCCTCATCGATGTGAGACTTTCTTGCTTTTTGTCTTCTATATATTTACCTCTATCATCATACTCTATTCCACCCATAGTGCTATATCCATGGCTTGCACTCATGTATTGCATGAGAGTTGAAAAGGCCGAAGCGTGTTAAAAAGTACGAACCAATTGCTCGGCTTGTCATCGGGGTTGTGCATGATAAATACTTTGTGTTAAGAGGACAGAGCATGACAAGACTATATGATTTTGTAGGGATAACTTTCTTTAGCATTGATATTTTGAAAGACATGATTGTGTGTTGGGATGCCTGAGTATTGATGTCTTTATGTCAAATTATAGACTATTGCTTTGAATCACTTATGTCTTAATATTCATGCCATGACAACACATATGATCAAGTTTATGCTAGGTAGCATTGCACGTCAAAAATTATCTTTTTTATCATTTACCTGCTCGAGGACGAGCAGGAATTAAGCTTGGGGATGCTGATACGTCTTCGTCGTATCTATAATTTTTGATTGTTTCATGCCAATATTATACAAGTTTTACATACTTTTGGCAACTTTTTATATGATTTATTGGACTAACCTATTGATCCAGTGCCCAGTGCCAGTTCCTGTTTTCTGCATGTTTTTTGTATCGCAGAGTATGCATATCAAATGAAGTCCAAGTGCAATAAAAAAATAAGTAGATTTATTTTGGAATATTTGTGATTTTTGGGAGTTGGAATCACCGCAAACGGAGGCCCACACAGGGCACAATACACCAGGGCACGCCAGAGGCCCCTGGCGCGTGGTGGTGGGTTGTGCCCACCTCGTACGTCGGTTGGACCTCTACTTCGGGCGCAAGGAAGCTTATATCCAGAAAAAATCATGTTAAAATCTCAGCGCAATCGGAGTTACGGATCTCCGGGAATATAAGAAACAGTTTTTGGCCAGATCTGGAGAGCGCGAAACAGAAGAGAATAGAGAGGGAGATCCAATCTCGGAGGGGCTCTCGCCCCTCCCATGCAATGGAAGCCAAGGACCAGAGGAGGAACCCTCCTCCCATCTAAGGGGAGGCCAAGGAAGAGGAAGAAGGAGGGGGGCCTCTCTCCCCCTCGCTTCCGGTGGCACCGGAGTGCCACCGGGGGAATGATCGTGACGACGATCTACATCAACAACCTTGCTACCGTCAACACCAACTTTCTCCCCCTCTATGCAGTGGTGTAACACCTCTTATCCCCATTGTAATCTCTACTTAAACATGGTGCTCAGCTCCATATATTATTTCCCAATGATCCATGGTTATCCTATGATGTTTGAGTAAATCCGTTTTGTCCCGTGGGTTAATCGTGATCTTGGTTGGTATGATTGTATATTTTATTTATGCTGATGTCCTACCGTGCCCTCCGTTCTCGCGGAAACGTGAGGGGCCCCCGCTGTAGGGTGTTGCAATATGTTCATGATTTGCTTATTATCAGTGTTGCGAGAGTGATAGAAACTTCATCGCGGATAGGTGGGTTATGGCGTATGGGAGTAAAGAGGACTTGATACTTAATTCTATGTTTGGGTTTCACGACCTTAATGATCTTTAGTAGTTGCGGATGCTTACTAGAGTTTCCATCATAAGTGCATATGATCCAAGTAGAGAAAGTATGTTAGCTCATGCCTCTCCCTCATATAAAATTACAAGAATGATTACCAGTACTTGTTATCGATTGCCTAGGGACAAATAACTTTCTTGTTGACAAAAGCTATCCACTTTTATTACCTTGCAATTTATTCGTAGTTTTATTCTCGCAAAGTATTCATAGTTTTATCCTTGCAAAATAGTTTCATACTTGTTTCTGGTAAGGCAAACATCAAGTGTGCGTAGAGTTGTATCGGTGGTCGATAGAACTTGAGGGAATATTTGTTCTACCTTTAGCTCCTCATTGGGTTGGACACTCTTACTTATCAAAAGAGGCTACAATTGATCCCCTATACTTGTGGGTTATCAAGACCTTTTTCCGGCGCCGTTGCCGGGGAGTTATAGCGTGGGGTGAATATTCTCGTGTGTGCTTGTTTGCTTTATCACTAAGTAGTTTTATTTCCTGTTCTAAGTTGTTCTCTATCTTTAGTTATGGATATGGAACAGGAAACACCAAAAAATTAGTGGTACTTGCTGCTCATGGAGATGGGGAACCTCCTAAAACCCTCGATGCTGGTTATGTGAAAAATATTATGCACTACTTTGATAATCCAGAGAAGACCCTATTCAACTTGATAATGGGAGTAACATTGGATCAACGTGAATAATTTAGGGATTATCGCTTGACTCATAAAGGGAAATTGTTATGGGATCAAATTCATATGTTGCATTGGTATGCTTGGGACTTATGCTTAAGATATGATTATACTTGTTGCTCTAGAATGAATGCTACACATCTTCCCTTTTCATGCGAATTTAATGGTAATGAAACCTTGTCTTCTTATGCTAAAGGTATATATGATTATTATGATGTGGAACAAATAGAAGAATTTGTTGCTTTTAAGGGTGCTTGTTAAATTAAATATTTGTTTGAAGAGTATGAAAACTGTGATGATGCTGTTTAAAGATCTAAAAATCTTGCTATACTTAAATATTGCTATTTGAATTATAAATACAATGCCCATATTGATCTGTTTATTGAGAAAGTCTCCGCTGTCCAAGAAGAGACTAATATTTTGCAGGAGTCTGTGGAGGAAGAAATTAATGACGTTGTGAGCTCATTGGATGAAAATGATGAGGAGGAGAGCGAAGAACAAAAGGAGGAAGAGCGGATTGATCACCCGTTCCCACCTTCTAATGAGAGTAACCCCTCAACTCATACATTGTTTAATGCCCCTTCGTTCTCACCGAAGGATGAATGCCATGATAATTGCTATGATCCCGTTGATTCATTTGAAATATCCCTTTTTGATGAACTTGATGCTTGCTATGCTTGTGGCCAAGATGCCAATATGAATTATGCTTATGGAGATGAACTTTCTATAGTTCCTTATATTAAGAATGAAATTGTTGCTATTGCACACACACATGATAGTCCTATTATCTTTTTGAATTCTCCCAACTACACTATATCGGAGAAGTTTGCTCTTGTTAAGGATTATATTGATGGGTTGCCTTTTACCGTTGCACATGATGATTTTAATGAATATAATATGCATGTGCTTGCTGATCCTACTTGCAATTATTATGAGAGAGGAACTACATCTCCGCCTCTTTATGTTTCCAACACGAAAAATTGCAAGAAACTGCTTATACTATGCATTGGCCTTTACTTGATGTTCATGAATTGTTCTTGTATGACATGCCGATGCATAGGAAGAGAGTTAGACTTCGTCATTGCATGATATATGTTGCTTTGTGCTCACTACTAAATTACAAGTCATTGTTAATTAAAATTGGCTTTGATATACCTTGGGATCCGAGTGGATTCATTACTTGAGCACTTTATGCCTAGCTTAATGGCTTTAAAGAAAGCGCTGCCAGGGAGACAACCCGGAAGTTTTAGAGAGTCATTTATTTCTGTTGAGTGCTTTTAGAAAGTTTAAAAACCAAAAAATATAGAGGGGAACCCAAAACTTTACAAGATGGAAAGTGAAAGTGAGAGAGACAAGCATTGTTGAAGTGGGGGAGCTCCTTGAACTTTGTTCATGCTCACGAAAACTTTGTGAATCTTAATTATAGAAACTTTTCAACAAAAATAATTATCCCATTGTAAAATTCCATTGTATTATAAAAATAATGTGCCAAGGCTTGCCTTTAGGATGTTTATATTGCTTGTTGGTTTGTGCGGTGCAAAACAGAAACTTTGGCTGTAGTGCTGGATTTTTCATTTTTACTGGAACGCCAAACGGTTCTGAAACTTTTTTCACTGTCTTTCTATACAAATTGTTTATTTTTCTAAAAATTTTAGAATTTTTGGAGTACCAGAAGTATGGTGAATGTTCAGATTACTACAGACTGTCCTGTTTAAGACAGATTCTGTTTTTGATGCATTGTTTTGCTTGTTTTGATGAAACTATCGATTGCTATCAATGGATTAAGCCATGAAAAAGTTATATTACAGTAGCTACAATGCAAAAACAAAATATGAATTGGTTTTCAATAGTACTTAGAGTAGTTATTTGCTTTATTACACTAACGGATGTTACCGAACTTTCTGTTGAGTTTTGTGTGGATGAAGTGATCAAAGATCGAGGAGGTCTCAATGTGTGGAGAAGGAAGAGACGCAAGAGCTCAAGCTTGGGGTTGCCCGAGGCAACCCAAGTAAATATTCAAGGAGACTCGAGCATCTAAGCTTGGGGATGCCCCGGAAGGCATCCCATCTTTCTTCAACAAGTATCGGTATGTTTTCGGTTTCGTTTCGTTCATGTGATATGTGCAAATCTTGGAGCGTCTTTTGCATTTAGTTTTTCCCTTTATCTTTTGTGCACCATGATGGTATGCGATAGTCCTTGGTTGATTTATAGAATGCTCATTATCCTTCACTTATATCTTTTGAGTGTGGCTTTATAGAATGCTTCATGTGCTTCACTTATATCATTTGAAGTTTGGATTGCCTGTTTCTCTTCACATAGAAAACCGTTATTTGAAGAATGCTCTTTTGCTTCACTTATATTTGTTAGAACATGGTCTTTTGTAGAAAGAATTAAACTCTCTTGCTTCACTTATATCTATTTAAAGAGTCAAAAAGGAATTGGTCAATTGCATGGTTAGTCATAAAATCCTACATAAAACTTATGGATCACTGAATATGAAATGTTTGATTCCTTGCAATAGTTTTGCGATATAGAGATAATAATATGTGGGAGGTACTAGTAAATGGTTATAGTTAGTAAGAATATTGGTGTTAAGGTTTGTGATTCCCGAAGCATGCACGTATAGTCTCTCGTTATGCTATGAAGTTGGAGCATGATTTATTATTGATTGTCTTCCTTATGAGTGGCGGTCGGGGACGAGCTATGGTCTTTTCCTACCATTCTATCCCCCTAGGGGCATGCATATTAGTACTTTGCTTCGAGGGCTAATAAAATTTTGCAATAAGTATATGAGTTCTTTATGACTAATGTGAGTCCATGGATTATCGCACTCTTACCTTTCCGCAATTTGCTAGCCTCTATGGTACCGTGCATTGCTCTTTCTCACATCGAGACGTGGTGCAAACTTCGCAGGTGCATCATAACCCCGTGATATGATACGCTCTATCACACATAAGCCTTATTATATCTTCCTCAAAATAGCCACCATACCTACCTATTAGTGCTTTTCCATGGCCATTCCGAGATACATTGCCACGCAACTTCCACCGCTTTCTTTTGATGACATTTGAGCATTCATTGTCATATTGCTTTGCATGATCATATAGCTGACATAGTAGTTGTGGCTCAGCCACCGTTCATCATTTTTCATACATGTTACGCTAGATCATTGCCAGAGGCATTCATATAGAGTCATATTTTGTCATAGGTATCGAGTTGTAATTTTCATTTTTTTGAGTTATAAGTAAATAGAAATGTGATGATCATCATTATTCATTTTTAGAGCAGTGCCCTAGTGAGGAAAGGATGATGGAGACTATGATTCCCCCACAAGTCAGGATGAGACTCGGGACAATGAGGGAAAAAAATATAAAAAGAAAAAAAGAAAAAAAGAAAAGGAAAAAAAGGAAAAAAAGAAAAAGAAAAAATAAATAAACAAAGAGATAAGGGGCATTGCTAGTATCCTTTACCACACTTGTGCTTCAAAGTAGCACCATTTTTTTCATATGGAGAGTCTCATATGTTGTCACTTTCATATACTAGTGGGAATTTTTTAATTATAGGATTAGATGCACACCCACTTAGTTTCATATTGAGCTTTCATACACTTATAGCTCTTAGTGCATTCGTTGCATGGCAATCCATACTCCTCACGTTGATATCAATTGATGGGCATCTCCATAGCCCGTTGGTTAGCCGCATCGATGTGAGACTTTCTTGCTTTTTGTCTTCTATATATTTACCTCTGTCATCATACTCTATTCCACCCGTAGTGCTATATCCATGGCTTGCACTCATGTATTGCACTAGAGTTGAAAAGGCTGAAGCGCGTTAAAAAGTACGAACCAATTGCTCGGCTTGTCATCGGGGTTGTGCATGATAAATACTTTGTGTTAAGAAGACAGAGCATGACAAGACTATATGATTTTGTAGGGATAACTTTCTTTAGTGTTGATATTTTGAAAGACATGATTGTTTGTTGGGATGCCTGAGTATTGATGTCTTTATGTCAAATTATAGACTATTGTTTTGAATCACCTATGTCTTAATATTCATGCCATGACTAGACATATGATCAAGTTTATGCTAGGTAGCATTCCAGATCAAAAATTATCTTTTTTATCATTTACCTACTCGAGGACGAGTAGTAATTAAGCTTGGGGATGCTGATACGTCTCCGTCGTATCTATAATTTTTGATTGTTTCATGCCAATATTATACAAGTTTTACATACTTTTGGCAACTTTTTATATAATTTATTGGACTAACCTATTGATCCAGTGCCCAGTGCTAGTTCCTGTTTTCTGCATGTTTTTTGTATCGCAGAGTATCCATATCAAACGAAGTCCAAATGCAATAAAAAATACGGAGATTTATTTTGGAATATTTGTGATTTTTGGGAGTTGGAATCACCGCAAACAGAGGCCCACACAGGGCACAATACACCAGGGCACGCCAGAGGCCCCTGCCGCGCGGTGGTGGGTTGTGCCCACCTCGTACGTCGGTTGGACCTCTACTTCGTGCGCAAGGAAGCTTATATCCGGAAAAAAAATCATGTTAAAAACTCAGCGCAATAGGAGTTACGGATCTCCGGGAATATAAGAAATGGTTTTCGGCCAGATCTGGAGACGCGAAACAGAAGAGAACAGAGAGGGAGATCCAATCTCGGAGGGGCTCTCACCCCTCCCATGCCATGGAAGCCATGGACCAGAGGAGGAACCCTCCTCCCATCTAGGGGGAAGCCAAGGAAGAAGAAGAAGAAGGAGGGGGGCCTCTCTCCACCTCGCTTCCGGTGGCGCCGGAGTGCCGCCGGGGCAACGATCATGACGGCGATCTACATCAACAACCTTGCTACCGTCGACACCAACTTTCTCCCCCTCTATGCAGAGGTGTAACACCTCTTATCCCCGTTGTAATCTCTACTTAAACATGGTGCTCAACTCCATATATTATTTCCCAATGATCTATGGTTATCCTATGATGTTTGAGTAGATCCGTTTTGTCCTGTGGGTTAATCGTGATCTTGGTTGGTATGATTGTATATTTTATTTATGGTGCTGTCCTACCGTGCCCTCCGTTCTAGCGCAAACGTGAGGGGCCCCTGCTCTAGGGTGTTGCAATATGTTCATGATTTGCTTATTGTCAGTGTTACGAGAGTGACAGAAACTTAAGCGTGGGTAGGTGGGTTATGGCGTATGGGAGTAAAGAGGACTTGATACTTAATGCTATGGTTGGGTTTCACGACCTTAGTGATCTTTAGTAGTTGCGGATGCTTTCTAGAGTTCCAATCATAAGTGCATATGATCCAAGTAGATAAAGTATGTTAGCTCATGCCTCTCCCTCATATAAAATTACAAGAATGATTACCGGTACATTTATCGATTGCCTAGGGACAAATAACTTTCTTGTTGACAAAAGCTATCCACTTTTATTACCTTGCAATTTATTCGTAGTTTTGTTCTCATAAAGTACTCGTAGTTTTATCCTTGCAAAATAGTTTCATACTTGTTTCCGATAAGGCAAACATCGAGTGTGCGTTGAGTTGTATCGGTGGTCGGTAGAACTTGAGAGAATATTTGTTCTACCTTTAGCTCCTCGTTGGGTTCTACATTCTTACTTATCAAAAGAGGCTATAATTGATCCCCTATACTTGTGGGTTATCAGATAGCGTTATTGAATGCATCACACACGGTGCGTAGAAGAAACTGTGTGGCAAAGGCTGTCCATCTCACACAGTTTTTATGTGGTAAACGTTTGCACAAGGTGGCCTGACGCAAATAGTTTTCAAGAGGATGTTGTGTGTGATTGTTCGTTGATCCAACACAGTTTATTCCAAGAAACTGTGTGCGTTGCCTGATGTCATCGCCCACAGTGTTTTCCCAATAACCGTTTGCAATAGAAAAACCCAATTAGCAGGCTAATTGGCCATTATCAGGCTAATTGCCCTATTGTTAATAATCCATTTATTAATATAATTGGCATTTCATATCAAGCACATAATATATTCCATTTCCATATTAGGAAGCAGGATTTCATAATTGAAATACATGAGAGTACAACATCATATAGCTTCAGCACTCAGCTATCCCATTACACAACTGCACCAGCACCAAGTTTCACATGCAACATCTAGAACCTTTTGAAATTAGCATTATAGACGGTACATAGACAGATGCATCTCATCTGGAAAACTGCTGAAGCGGACGGCGAATATTGAGCCTTCATTGATGTTGAAGGTCTTTGCAACTTTAGGCCAGTGCCTATGGATGATTGACCGTCCATCCTTCGTCCTCTTCAGGAACACATCAATATTGAACCGCGGGTGTTGTATGAAAGCCTTCCTCACCTCCTGACCATAGAGGTGGTTTGAGAGGTAATCATCGGTGAACTGCTTTGGAAAGTCCGGAAAACAAGGATGTGCATAAATATCTTATCTATATTGGAAATGGGGCAAAGGAATAAAAAAGGCAAGGTATAATAGTTAGTACCATCTTGTAGTGAACTGATGTCTTCTTCATTGTGCAGACAAAGATCTTGTTGCTTTTTGTTGCTAATTTCTTTATGCTAACAATCTTTTTGAGTTTCTTGACTTGATTGATATTCATGGACAACTCATTTCCCCATATGCAAAAAGGGTCGAACAGTGGGCCAAAACCTCTGACAGCAGGACCTACATGCGCAACACCAAATTGTTAAAGACCTAAATATTAGAATGGTTCCTGCAATTGCACAATAATGTGCTATTAGACAATGGACCATGCATGTGCTAACCTCGATTGTAAACCTCAGTGCTTCCCATTATTTCCCTACAACACATATAAGGTAGTTAGTTATCAGGTTAAGTGAGGGTTCGCATGCTATCAGTAAAATATGTTGATGAAAAATAAGCACATTGCAGATTCATCAGATTAATTCAAGCCATATGGAAAACCCATTTATCCAAACCAAGCAGGATTAAGAACTAGGAAATATAGCACTTGTATATGCTTCTCATGTATTAAGTGCAGCCAAATTCAGTTTATTCCTCACATGCACAACAATACAAAATTCTACCCACGACAATAGGACATCGCATTGCAGAATTGAACCAAGCAGTCAACTAAACACCACAACAAATGAACCAAACATTAACTGAGCACCACATTGCACAATATAACATACTCCTAATAGAAGATCAGACAGATAACCAAACCAAGCATGCTTAACAACTTGGAAATATAGCAATTGTATTTATTTCTCATGTATTTAGTACAGCCAAATTCAATTTATTTCTCACATGGTATACAATAATAGAATGCACCCACAACAATTGAACATCGCATTACAAAATTGAACCAAACAGTTAACTAAACACCACAACAAATGAACCAAATGTTTACTGAGCACCACATTGCACAATATAACATACTCCTAATAGAAGATCAGACAGTTAACCAAACCAAGCATGCTTAACAACTTGGAAATATAGCAATTGTATTTGTTTCTCATGTATTTAGTACAGCCAAATTCGATTTACTGCTCACATGGTATACAATAACAGAATGCACCCACAACTATTGAACATCGCATTGCAGAATTGAACCAAACAGTTAACTAAGCACCACAACAAATGAACCAAATGTTAACTGAGCACCACATTGCACAATGTATAACATACTAGAAGATCAGATAGTTAACCAAACCAAACATGCTTGACAACTTGGAAATATAGCAATTGTATTCGTTTCTCATGTATTTTGTAAAGATAAATTTGATTTATTTCTCACATGGAAGATAATACAAAATTGCAGCCTGAAGAATTGAACATCACATTTACAGAATTGAACCAAAAAGTTAACTGAAGATGACAACTAATTAACAAAACAGTTAATAAGTGAGCACCACATTGCACGGCATATAGAACATATACACTAGAGCAACAGATTGCATGGTAAAATTAGATAGCACACTTCACTAGAATTTGTTAAGGAAAGGCAGGAGCAGCACACGCAATGGGTAAACCGTGCATGCTTAACTAGTGTAGCTAGCAAATGGCAAGGTGCTCCTCCAAGATCTGGGGGTCGGCACGAATGGCAACCATCACGACCTCATCCGCGCGTGCGGCCGCGATTTGCTTCTCCGCTGCCAAATGCTCCTTGAGCTCCTACCTATACTGCGTGCACCATGGCTTAGGGCGGCGCTTATTTGGTGGAGGGGTCGGTGATTTGGGTGGAAGGTGTCTCGCTAGTGGTCGAGGCATGTGGGATGTGGACGGAGGAGGAGGATGCGGTCGGGTGTGGATTACCTTCCTGGATAGACGATGCCGAGCAGCGTGAAGGAGGGTTGCCAGCGAGGAGGCGGCACTGCAAGCAAGGAGTGGAGGTTTCAACTTGGGAAGGAAGGTGGAAACAGGGGAAATGTGGCTTTTGTTAAGGGGAAGGGGGCGGGGAGGTAGATATTTCCACGGAAGCCGAAAATTTTGAATCGGTTCAGCGAAAAAACTGGCACGCAAAGTGTCATCAGACACGGTCCCTTATTCAGAACTGTGTACGATATGTGAACATCACCAATGATTCAGATAGCTTAACCCGTGTGTGATGAGTTTGAACATCAAAAATTTTGGTTCGAATTTCCCTGGTTATAATGGTCATCCACGTCATTGCATAATTTGGGTACACAATGGAGACTACAGGTCTACAGCACACCCACACTTCTTAATCAAGGAAGTTCAACAATTAAACAGAGCTAGCTGACCTAAACATTACTCTAACAAATTAAATATCAGCGCTCTTAATTAAAAAACAAAGAGTACTTCTACGGCTGGTGCTCGTCGATCTCTGCAGCCTCCTCCATGTCCAGCTCACGCCCGACGGTCTCCTGGGGAAGGGGCTCCATGGCATCCATCGCACCATACTTGGCAAGCATCTCGCCATCCGCGTCTGCCACGATCTGGGCGTGGGCGGCCATGATCTGGGCTTGGACAAGCTCCGTCGTGGCAAGGTATGCGGCGGAGGAACGGACGGCTGATCGAACGCTCTCGGTGATTGCCAACTCTTCGGTCGTGGGTTGCTGACCGTGTCGGAGAAGCTTCGCTCGATTTGTGCGGTGACCGCCACGAGCTGGGCGTGGGTGGCCTTAACATGGTCGTGGGCGGCCTCCATCAGGGCTACGGCCGCCGTTGCGGAATGGACAGCTGATCTGCCGCTCCCGCTAGTTGCTATCCCCGAGGCAGATTTTGCTGCCGCCACTTGAGAAGCAATAGCGGCCATTTGGGCTGCCTTGCCGCCCGATCGCAGATTGCGACCGCGCTAATGCACCTTGTTCGCACATGCATGGCGGCTGCGACCGCGCTGTCACCGGAGTGGGCCGCCGAAGTTGCCCTCACGACGCAGGTCGACGTCCCCATCTTTCATCGGCGATGATTGAACAGTGAAATGATATTTGGGGATCGAGCTAGTGTGCTTGACACGCCGGTTGTGGGTTGTAGCCGACGCACCTTCTTGCGTAAGCCATAGGCGTACTATACACCAACCATGCTCCAAGATATTTTGTACTACATCTCACACGGTTGGTGATAATAAACTGTGTGTGATCTACTTGATTTTTCATCTTGATTTGAATTACATAATGGGGTCACAGCGGCAATGGAGGGTGTTTGAATTGCCAGAACTTTTATCTGCAGTCAACATGCAACTATATGTGTGTCGTAAAAAATTTGGAATTATTCAGGGTTCGTTTGCACATTTTATACATTAAACTGGTTTTCTAGCCATTTCAGGTGCACAATTGAAAATTAAACTACATGCACATGCTCCGGTGCACCAACATGGGTTGTAAATTCATATATGTGTCCATGGCTTTATGCTTATGTCCCATGCAAGAAATGGGGATGAATTTCGAACACCACGGCACCGTGGCTCATCGGCAAACGTTGAGCTACTTGCCTTTTTTAATTCTAGTAAATCCAAAACCCGTCTGAAATTCATGAACCTTGGCATGCTATCATGGAATGGCATCAACATGCTGGGGTAAATTTTTTTGTCCCATTTGGGGCAGGTTATGGTATAAGCTTCTCACAAACCAGAGCTTCTCACAAGAAGCCTCATGGTTCCGTTAGGGAAACGTGTCAACTTTGTGGACAAAACGATATTCGTCGCCTCTTCTTGTTTTCAGTTTTTTCCTGGTGTCAACATAGAACAACATGAGTGACGTATTAAATTTTGGAAATTTTCGGGGATCGTTTGGACATTTTTATACGTTAACTGAGTTTTCTAGGCATTTATGTGCATAATTCAAAATTGAACTACATGCACATGCTCCAGTCCATAAAAATGGGTTAGAAAATCAAATGGGTGTCCTTGGTTGCGAGCTTAGGTCACATGCAAGAAATGAGAATGAATGTCAAAAACCTTGACACTGTCGCTTGGCCGCTAACATCGAGATACATGGTTTTAAAATTCTAGTAAATCGAAAAATCGTCTGAAATTCATGAAAATTGACATGATATCATGGAACGGCATCGACATGTTGTGGTAAAAATATTGTCCCATTTGGGGCAGGTTTGGGTATAAGCTTCTCGCAAACGAGAGCTTTTGTCACAACAAGCCTGATGGTTATGGTAGGGAGCATGCCAACTTGGGGATGAAACGATATCTGTTGCCTCTTCTTACATTCAAAATTTTTCTCGTGTCAACATAGAACAACAGGAGTGTTGTGTCAATTTTTGGGATTTTTCGGGGTTCGCTTGGACATTTTTATACATTAACTGAGTTTTCTATGCATTTATGTGCATAATTAAAATTTGAACTACATGCAAATGCTCCAGTGCATATAAATGGGTTCAAAATTGAAATGTGTGTCCTTGGTTGCATGCTTAAGTCCCATGCAAGAAATGAGAATGAATGTCAAACACCTTGCCACCGTCGCTCGGCCGCTAACGTTGAGATACCTGGTTTTTAAATTCTAGTAAATCAAAAACGCGTCTGAAATTTATGAAACTTGACATGCTAGCATGGAACGGCATCAACATGCCGTGGTAAAAATATTTTCCCATTTAGGGCAGGTTTGGGTATATAAGCTTCTCACAAACCAGGCCTTCTCACAAAAAGCCTCATGGTTACGGTAGGGAACATTTCACCTTTCTGGACGAAACGATATCCGTTGCCTCTTCTTGATTTCAATTTTTTTCTAGTGTAAACATAGAACAACATTAGTGATGTGTTAATTTTAGGATTTTTTCGGGGTTCGTTTGGACATTTTTATACATTAACTGAGTTTTCTATGCATTTATGTGCATAATTCAAATTTGAAGTATAGGCACATGCTCCAGTGCATGTAAATTGTTTGAAGAAACAAATCTATGTCCTTGGTTGCATGCTTAGGTCCCATGCAAGAATGGGAATGAATGTCAAACACCTTGCCACCGTCGCTCGGCCGCAAACATTGAGATACATGGTTTTTAAATTCTAGTAAATCCAAAACTCGTCTGAAGTTCATGAAACTTGACATGCTATCATGGAACGGCGTCAACATGCTGTGGAAAAAAATTTGTCCCATTTGGGGCAGGTTTGGGTATAAGGTTCTCGCAAACCAGGGCTTCTCACAACAAGCCTGATGGTTTTGGTAGGGAACGTGCCACCCTTGGGGACGAAACGATATCCATTGCCTCTTCTTGCTTTCAAATTTTTTCTAGTGTCAACATAGAACGACATGAGTGTTGGGTCAAATTTTGGGATTTTTTGGGGTTCGCTTGGACATTTTTATACATTAACTGGGTTTTCTAGGCATTTTATGTGCATAATTCAAATTTGCACTACACGCACATGCTCCAGTGCAGAAAAATGGGTTGACATATGAAATGTGGGTGCATGCTTAGGTCCCATGCAAGAAATGGGAATGAATTTCAAACACGTGGGCACTGTTGATTGCCAGCAAAACATTGAGATACTTTGTTTTTAAATTCTAGAAAATCCAAAACTCGTCTGGAATTCATTAAACTTGGCATGCTATCATGGAATGGCACCCGACATGCTGTGGTATTTTTCATGTCCATTTTGACAGAAGGCGCACTCGAATAACAACCAACAAAGGCATTTTGAAAAAATAGCTGCCACTTTAATATCTCAAACGTTTGTGTAATTTAAATCGTGTGCGTTCTGTTAACCATTCGTGTGCTGCCACGTGTCTTCATTTTAATGGCTATAGGAGGTGTCGTGCGGACAGCTGCTTGACTGAATGGGAGGCATGCGAGCGCAGTCCGATGCGCAGGCTGACCGAGAGGCGTGCAAGCTGTCCTCCAATGCGCAGGCTCACCGGGAAGCGTGCGAACTATACGCTGCACAGCTCACTAGGATTAGAGCCCTTGGACTTGTTGGGAATCGTAGCATAATTTAAAATTTTCCTACGCTCACCAAGATGCATCTATGGAGTCTACTAGCAACGAGGGGAAAGGAGTGGATCTACATACCCTTGTAGATCGCGAGCGGAAGCGTTCCAATGAACGTGGATGACGGAGTCGTACTCGCCGTGATCCAAATCACCGATGACCGAGTGCCGAACGGACGGCACCTCCGCGTTCAACACACGTACGGTGCAGCGACGTCTCCTCCTTTCTTGATCCAGCAAGGGGGGAGGAGAGGTTGATGGAGATCCAACAGCACGACGGTGTGGTGGTGGATGTAGCGGCTCTCCGGCAGGGCTTCGTCGAGCTTCTGCGCGAGAGAGAGAGAGGTGTTGCAGGGGAGGAGGGAGGCGCCAAAGGCTGTAGTATGCTGCCCTCCCTCCCCCCCCCTTTATATAGGCCCCCAAGGGGGGGTGCGCAGCCCTTGGAGATGGGATCTCCAAGGGGGGGGCGGCGGCCAAGGGGGGAAGGGGTTGCCTTGCCCCCCAAGGCAAGGGGAAACTCCCCCCCCTAGGGTTCCCAACCCTAGGCGCATGGGGGGGAGGCCCAAAGTGGCTCCCCAGCCCATTAGGGGCTGGTTCCGCTCCACTTTCAGCCCACGGGGCCCTCCGGGACAGGTGGCCCCACCCGGTGGACCCCCGGGACCCTTCCGGTGGTCCCGGTACAATACCGATAACCCCCGAAACTTTCCCGGTGGCCAAAACTGGACTTCCTATATATAATTCTTCACCTCCGGACCATTCCGGAACCTCTCGTGACGTCCGGGATCTCATCCGGGACTCCGAACAACTTTCGGGTTTCCCCATACATATATCTCTACAACCCTAGCGTCACCGGACCTTAAGTGTGTAGACCCTACGGGTTCGGGAGACATGCAGACATGACCGAGACGCCTCTCCGGTCAATAACCAACAGCGGGATCTGGATACCCATGTTGGCTCCCACATGTTCCACGATGATATCATCGGGTGAACCACGGTGTCGAGGATTCAATCAATCCGTATGCAATTCCCTTTGTCAATCGGTATGTTACTTGCCCGAGATTCGATCGTCGGTATCCCAATACCTAGTTCAATCTCGTTACCGGCAAGTCTCTTTACTCGTACCGCAATGCATGATCCCGTGACTAACGCCTTAGTCACATTGAGCTCATTATGATGATGCATTACCGAGTGGGCCCAGAGATACCTCTCCGTTTACACGGAGTGACAAATCCCAGTCTCGATCCGTGCCAACCCAACAGACACTTTCGGAGATACCCGTAATGCACCTTTATAGTCACCCAGTTACGTTGTGACGTTTGGCACACCCAAAGCACTCCTACGGTATCCGGGAGTTGCACGATCTCATGGTCTAAGGAAAAGATACTTGACATTGGAAAAGCTCTAGCAAACGAAACTACACGATCTTTTATGCTATGCTTAAGTTGGGTCTTGTCCATCACATCATTCTCCTAATGATGTGATCCCGTTATCAATGACATCCTATGTCCATAGTCAGGAAACCATGACTATCTGTTGATCAACGAGCTAGTCAACTAGAGGCTTACTAGGGACAGGTTGTGGTCTATGTATTCACACATGTATTACGATTTCCGGACAATACAATTATAGCATGAATAATAGACTATTATCATGAACACAGAAATATAATAATAACCATTTATTATTGCCTCTAGGGCATATTTCCAACAGTCTCCCACTTGCACTAGAGTCAATAATCTAGTTACATTGTGATGAATCGAACACCCATTGCGTCCTGGTGTTGATCATGTTTTGCCCTAGGGAGAGGTTTAGTCAACGGATCTGCTACATTCAGGTCCGTATGTACTTTACAAATATCTATGTCTCCATTTTGAACACTTTCACGAATGGAGTTGAAGCGACGCTTGATATGCCTGGTCTTCCTGTGAAACCTGGGCTCCTTCGCAAGGGCAATAGCTCCAGTGTTGTCACATAAGAGAGTCATTGGGCCCGACGCATTGGGAATCACCCCTAGGTCGGTAATGAACTCCTTCATCCAGACTGCTTCCTGTGCTGCCTCCGAGGCTGCCATGTATTCCGCTTCACATGTAGATCCCGCCACGACGCTTTGCTTGCAACTGCACCAGCTTACTGCTCCTCTATTCAAAATATACACGTATCCGGTCTGTGACTTCGAGTCATCCGGATCTGTGTCGAAGCTAGCGTCGACGTAACCCTTTACGACGAGCTCTTCGTCACCTCCATAAACGAGAAACATATCCTTAGTCCTCTTCAGGTACTTCAGGATATTCTTGACCGCTGTCCAGTGTTCCTTGCCGGGATTACTTTGGTACCTTCCTACCAAACTTACGGCAAGGTTTACATCAGGTCTGGTACACAGCATGGCATACATAATAGACCCTATGGCCGAGGCATAGGGGATGACACTCATCTCTTCTATATCTTCTGCCGTGGTCGGGCATTGAGCCGTGCTCAATTGCACACCTTGCAATACAGGCAAGAACCCCTTCTTGGACTGATCCATACTGAACTTCTTCAATATCTTGTCAAGGTATGTACTCTGTGAAAGACCAATGAGGCGTCTTGATCTATCTCTATAGATCTTGATGCCTAATATATAAGCAGCTTCTCCAAGGTCCTTCATTGAAAAACATTTATTCAAATAGGCCTTTATACTTTCCAAGAATTCTATATCATTTCCCATCAGTAATATGTCATCCACATATAATATGAGAAATGCTACAGAGCTCCCACTCACTTTCTTGTAAACACAGGCTTCTCCATAAGTCTGTGTAAACCCAAACGCTTTGATCATCTCATCAAAGCGAATGTTCCAACTCCGAGATGCTTGCACCAGCCCATAGATTGAGCGTTGGAGCTTGCATACTTTGTTAGCATTCTTAGGATCGACAAAACCTTCCGGCTGCATCATATACAACTCTTCCTTAAGGAAGCCGTTAAGGAATGCCGTTTTGACGTCCATCTGCCATATCTCATAATCATAGTATGCGGCAATTGCTAACATGATTCGGACGGACTTCAGCTTCGCTACGGGTGAGAAAGTCTCATCGTAGTCAACCCCTTGAACTTGTCGATAACCCTTAGCGACAAGTCGAGCTTTGTAGATGGTCACATTACCATCTGCGTCCGTCTTCTTCTTAAAGATCCATTTGTTTTCTATGGCTCGCCGCTCATCGGGCAAGTCAGTCAAAGTCCATACTTTGTTTTCATACATGGATTCTATCTCGGATTTCATGGCTTCTAGCCATTTGTCGGAATCCGGGCCCGCCATCGCTTCTTCATAGTTCGAAGGTTCACCGTTGTCTAACAACATGATTTCCAGGACAGGGTTGCCGTACCACTCTGGTGCGGAACGTGTCCTTGTGGACCTACGAAGTTCAGTGGCAACTTGATCCGAAGCTTCATGATCATCATCATTAACTTCCTCCCCAGTCGGTGTAGGCACCACAGGAACATTTTCCCGCGCTGCGCTATTTCCGACTCGGAAGGGGTGACTATCACCTCATCAAGTTCCACTTTCCTCCTACTCAATTCTTTCGAGAGAAACTCCTTCTCTAGAAAGGACCCGTTCTTGGCAACGAAGATCTTGCCTTCGGATCTGAGGTAGAAGGTATACCCAATAGTTTCCTTAGGGTATCCTATGAAGACGCATTTTTCCGATTTGGGTTCGAGCTTTTCAGGTTGAAGTTTCTTGACATAAGCATCGCATCCCCAAACTTTTAGAAACGACAGCTTAGGTTTCTTCCCAAACCATAATTCATACGGTGTCGTCTCAACGGATTTAGACGGTGCCCTATTTAAAGTGAATGCGGCAGTCTCTAAAGCATAATCCCAAAATGAGAGCGGTAAGTCGGTAAGAGACATCATAGATCGCACCATATCCAATAGAGTGCGATTACGACATTCGGACACACCATTTCTCTGAGGTGTTCCAGGCGGCGTGAGTTGTGAAACTATTCCACATTTCCTTAAGTGTGTACCAAATTCGTGACTTAAATATTCTCCACCACGATCTGATCGTAAGAATTTTATTTTCCTGTCACGTTGATTCTCGACTTCACTCTGAAATTCCTTGAACTTTTCAAAGGTTTCAGACTTGTGTTTCATTAGGTAGACATACCCATATCTACTTAAATCATCAGTGAGAGTGAGAACATAACGATATCCTCCACGAGCCTCAACACTCATTGGACCGCACACATCGGTATGTATGATTTCCAATAAGTTGGTTGCTCGCTCCATTGTTCCGGAGAACGGAGTCTTGGTCATCTTACCCATGAGGCATGGTTCGCACGTGTCAAATGATTCGTAATCAAGAGACTCCAAAAGTCCATCTGCATGGAGCTTCTTCATGCGCTTGACACCAATGTGACCAAGGCGGCAGTGCCACAAGTATGTGGGACTATCGTTATCAACTTTACATCTTTTGGTATTCACACTATGAACATGTGTAACATCACGTTCGAGATTCATCAAAATAAACCATTGACCAGCGGGGCATGACCATAAAACATATCTCTCAAATAAATAGAACAACCATTATTCTCAGATTTAAATGAGTAGCCATCTCGAATTAAACGAGATCCAGATACAATGTTCATGCTCAAAGCTGGCACTAAATAACAATTATTGAGGTTTATAACTAATCCCGTGGGTAGATGCAGAGGTAGCGTGCCGACGGCGATCACATCGACCTTGGAACCATTCCCGACGCGCATCGTCACCTCGTCTTTTGCCAGTCTCCGTTTATTCCGTAGTTCCTGATTTGAGTTACAAATATGAGCAACCGCACCGGTATCAAATACCCAGGAGCTACTACGAGTACTGGTAAGGTACACATCAATTACTTGTATATCACATATACCTTGGGTGTTGCCGGCCTTCTTCTTGTCCGCTAAATATTTGGGGCAGTTCCGCTTCCAGTGACCACTTCCCTTGCAATAAAAGCACTCAGTCTCGGGCTTGGGTCCATTCTTTGACTTCTTCCCGGTAACTGGCTTACCGGGCGCGGCAATTCCCTTGCCGTCCTTCTTGAAGTTCTTCTTACCCTTGCCCTTCTTGAACTTAGTGGTTTTATTCACCATCAACACTTGATGTTCCTTTTCTGATCTCCCCTTCCGCTGATTTTAGCATTGAATATACCTCGGGAATGGTCTTTTCCATCCCCTGCATATTGTAGTTCATCACAAAGCTCTTGTAGCTTGGTGGAAGCGACTGGAGGATTCTGTCAATGACCGCGTCATCCGGGAGATTAACTCCCAGCTGAGACAAGCGGTTGTGCAACCCAGACATTCTGAGTATGTGCTCACTAACAGAACTGTTCTCCTCCATTTTACAGCTGAAGAACTTGTCGGAGACATCATATCTCTCGACCCGGGCATGAGCTTGAAAAACCAGTTTCAGCTCCTCGAACATCTCGTATGCTCCATGTTTCTCAAAACGCTTTTGGAGACCCGGTTCTAAGCTGTAAAGCATGCCGCACTGAACGAGGGAGTAATCATCAGCACGCTGCTGCCAAGCGTTCATAACGTCTTGGTTCTCAGGGATTGGTGCTTCACCTAGCGGTGCTTCTAAGACATAATCTTTCTTGGCAACTATGAGGATGAGCCTCAGGTTCCGGACCCAGTCCGTATAGTTGCTGCCATCATCTTTCAGCTTGGTTTTCTCTAGGAACGCGTTGAAATTGAGGACAACGTGGGCCATTTGATCTACAATACATAGTGTAAAGATTTTAGACTAAGTTCATGATAATTAAGTTCATATAATCAAATTATTTAATGAACTCCCACTCAGATAGACATCCCTCTAGTCATCTAAGTGAAACATGATCCGAACTCAACTAGGCCGTGTCCGATCATCACGTGAGACGGACTAGTCAAGATCGGTGAACATCTCCATGTTGATCGTATCTTCTATACGACTCATGCTCGACCTTTCGGTCCTCCGTGTTCCGAGGCCATGTCTGTACATGCTAGGCTCGTCAAGTCAACCTAAGTGTATTGCGTGTGTTCCGAGGCCATGTCTGTACATGCTAGGCTCGTCAACACCCGTTGTATGCGAACGTAAGAATCTATCACACCCGATCATCACGTGGTGCTTCGAAACGACGAACCTTCGCAACGGTGCACAGTTAGGGTGAACACTTTCTTGAAATTATTATAAGGGATCATCCTACTTGCTACCGTCGTTCTAAGCAAATAAGATGCAAAAACATGATAAACATCACATGCAATCAAATAGTGACATGATATGGCCAATATCATCATGCTCCTTTGATCTCCATCTTCGGGGCACCATGATCATCTTCGTCACCGGCATGACACCATGATCTCCATCATCATGATCTCCATCATTGTGTCTTCATGAAGTTGTCACGCCAACGATTACTTCTACTTCTATGGCTAACCGTTTAGCAACAAAGTAAAGTAAATTACATGGCGTTATTCAATGACACGCAGGTCATGCAAAATAATAAAGACAACTCCTATGGCTCCTGCCGGTTGTCATACTCATCGACATGCAAGTCGTGATTCCTATTACAAGAATATGATCAATCTCATACATCACATATATCATTCATCACATCTTCTGGCCATATCATATCACATATATCACTTGCTGCAAAAACAAGTTAGACGTCCTCTAATTGTTGTTGCAAGTTTTTACGTGGTTTGTAGGTTTCTAGCAAGAACGATTTCTTACCTACGTATGACCACAACGTGATTTGCCAATTTCTATTTACCCTTCATAAGGACCCTTTTCATCGAATCCGTTCCGACTAAAGTAGGAGAGACAGACACCCGCTAGCCACCTTATGCAACTAGTGCATGTCAGTCGGTGGAACCTGTCTCACGTAAGCGTACGTGTAAGGTCGGTCCGGGCCGCTTCATCCTACAATGCCGCCGAAACAAGAAACGACTAGTAGCGGCAAGAAGAATTGGCAACATCAACGCCCACAACTTCTTTGTGTTCTACTCGTGCATAGTAACTACGCATAGGCCTGGCTCTGATACCACTGTTGGGAATCGTAGCATAATTTAAAATTTTCCTACGCTCACCAAGATGCATCTATGGAGTCTACTAGCAACGAGGGGAAAGGAGTGGATCTACATACCCTTGTAGATCGCGAGCGGAAGCGTTCCAATGAACGTGGATGACGGAGTCGTACTCGCCGTGATCCAAATCACCGATGACCGAGTGCCGAACGGACGGCACCTCCGCGTTCAACACACGTACGGTGCAGCGACGTCTCCTCCTTTCTTGATCCAGCAAGGGGGGAGGAGAGGTTGATGGAGATCCAACAGCACGACGGTGTGGTGGTGGATGTAGCGGCTCTCCGGCAGGGCTTCGTCGAGCTTCTGCGCGAGAGAGAGAGGTGTTGCAGGGGAGGAGGGAGGCGCCAAAGGCTGTAGTATGCTGCCCTCCCTCCCCCCCTTTATATAGGCCCCCAAGGGGGGTGCGCAGCCCTTGGAGATGGGATCTCCAAGGGGGGGGGCGGCGGCCAAGGGGGGAAGGGGTTGCCTTGCCCCCCAAGGCAAGGGGAAACTCCCCCCCCTAGGGTTCCCAACCCTAGGCGCATGGGGGGAGGCCCAAAGTGGCGCCCCAGCCCATTAGGGTCTGGTTCCCCTCCACTTTCAGCCCACGGGGCCCTCCGGGACAGGTGGCCCCACCCGGTGGACCCCCGGGACCCTTCCGGTGGTCCCGGTACAATACCGATAACCCCCGAAACTTTCCCGGTGGCCAAAACTGGACTTCCTATATATAATTCTTCACCTCCGGACCATTCCGGAACCTCTCGTGACGTCCGGGATCTCATCCGGGACTCCGAACAACTTTCGGGTTTCCCCATACATATATCTCTACAACCCTAGCGTCACCGGACCTTAAGTGTGTAGACCCTACGGGTTCGGGAGACATGCAGACATGACCGAGACGCCTCTCCGGTCAATAACCAACAGCGGGATCTGGATACCCATGTTGGCTCCCACATGTTCCACGATGATATCATCGGTGAACCACGGTGTCGAGGATTCAATCAATCCGTATGCAATTCCCTTTGTCAATCGGTATGTTACTTGCCCGAGATTCGATCGTCGGTATCCCAATACCTTGTTCAATCTCGTTACCGGCAAGTCTCTTTACTCGTACCGCAATGCATGATCCCGTGACTAACGCCTTAGTCACATTGAGCTCATTATGATGATGCATTACCGAGTGGGCCCAGAGATACCTCTCCGTTTACACGGAGTGACAAATCCCAGTCTCGATCCGTGCCAACCCAACAGACACTTTCGGAGATACCCGTAATGCACCTTTATAGTCACCCAGTTACGTTGTGACGTTTGGCACACCCAAAGCACTCCTACGGTATCCGGGAGTTGCACGATCTCATGGTCTAAGGAAAAGATACTTGACATTGGAAAAGCTCTAGCAAACGAAACTACACGATCTTTTATGCTATGCTTAAGTTGGGTCTTGTCCATCACATCATTCTCCTAATGATGTGATCCCGTTATCAATGACATCCTATGTCCATAGTCAGGAAACCATGACTATCTGTTGATCAACGAGCTAGTCAACTAGAGGCTTACTAGGGACAGGTTGTGGTCTATGTATTCACACATGTATTACGATTTCCGGACAATACAATTATAGCATGAATAAAAGACTATTATCATGAACACAAAATATAATAATAACCATTTATTATTGCCTCTAGGGCATATTTCCAACAGGACTTCCATGGCCGCCTGCCTTGCTCACATCCTCTCCATTAATGGCGCCTGAGCCTCTGTTTAATACGGGCGGCCTTACTGTTCGCCTCCCATTCCCCTCCCTCCCGCAGACCTAGCTCCACCAACGCCATGGCGCAGAAGGATCATCTGCCACTAGTCTTCAAGTTTGGTGAAGTCGACTCCGAGCCGGAGGAGATAGAAAATAAGGAGGAATGGGGCCTCATGGACATGGCCCTGAACGAGCTGGCCGCGGCGGTTGCTGCCCCCACGCCCGTCCCAGCTCCCATCCCCGTGCCCGCGCCAGCGACCATCCCCGTAGCATTGACGGGCTGGTCACCGAGCACTATCATAGAGCTGGAAGCCGCAGGCATCAGTGAGGTCTCCGTGGACCGCGCGAGCTCATGTACATGCCAGCGCCAGCGCCTGTGCCCGTGCCCGTGCGTGCCCCTCCGCCCATTGCGGCGCCGGTCCCCATGTGTTTGCCTGCACCCGCCGCGCCCGTGCCCATGCGCGCGCGCCTCAGCGGCATGGGACGCCGCCGTCGATCGGTACCTCGCAATGCCGCCAGTTGCCATCCTCACGCGCCCCGCCCATCGATCGCGCGACGACATGATGTTTAATTTCCAAGTGAAGAGCATTTTGTGCTGCCTTGAAGACTTCAACAACGGCGTCCCAGAGGCGACAACGACAGCGCGGCACGCCGCCTCCGCCGCCGCCGGAAATAGTTTTTTTGGGTTTAATATTGTATCTCAATCATATGAATATAAATTTGTAGTGTGACTAAATGAAAGATATGGTTTGAACGAACTTGCGTTTTTCTCTCTTAATGTACAGACTTATCAAACATTTTCTTTTGAAAAAAATGTCATTGGTTTTTAAATATAAAACAGCCATCGCAAACGTTGTAGTTAGAACACCCGTATGCAAACCGACAGCTTCCCCAGGAAGCCAAGGGAAAATGTGCCGAGCAGGATTTGTGCAGCTCTTGATCGCAAACGTTTTAGATAGAACACCCGCATGAAAAGTGAGAGCTATGGTCTTCCCCCTTAAGTCAGGGGAAAATTCGTAGCACAGGATGTGTGCATCTCTTCAACGCAAATGGTTCAGACTGAATACGGTATGCAAAGCCAGACTTCGGCGCTAAGCCAAGAGAAAATGTGCCGAGCAGGATTTGTACATCCCTTCAACGCCAATGGTTGTTTTGGATAACCCGTGTGCAACCACGTACAGACAATTTGGTAAGATTTGCATCTGTCATATTGGGTATATTGCCATTTTTCAAACTGGAAAGATTGACATCGTTGATCTAGTAACATTGCAATTTGTCAACCTTGTAACACTGTGATTTGCCAAAATATGCAGCTAAAAATCACTAGCACTATCTAATTTTTGCAACTAAAATTCAGTAATTAAGCATAGATTTCATTCATAGATTAAGCAGTCGTTCTTTATACAAATAGTTCAACTCAACAGCTGAACCGACCAAACTTTTACCCAATTGTTGCCAACCACGTACTGAAATAGCTAGTTCAACTATGTATACTAGCTAATTTTAAGTACGTTGTACAGTTTCACCACATCTATAGTCAGATGAACAGAACAAAATAGCCCCTAAATACTACTACTATGGAGGGGCTTTGTACTACTTCCGACAGCCTCTCCTCTGCTGAGCGCGCTCAGTAAGAGGCAGAGGAGGAGAAGCCTACCGACGAGCTGGACAACTGCAATACGGTGCCTACCGCTGCCGCACCTTCAGCGACGCTCACCTCGAACGCCCTCTGCCGCTCCAGACGACCCCTCTCGAAGGGTGAATCTCCGCGTAGATCTCCTGATTCCTCGCCTCTGAGGCGGCGTGTGTTGCGGCCACGGTTGCGGTAAGGCTCTTTGCATGCTCGACGAGGCGCTCCTCGTCCTCCCGCAGGAACTCGATGTAGCGCGCAAGGTCGCTGACGCACGTGCGGGCCTCCACCTCTGCCTCCCGCCTTCGGGCGGCGGTGGCGGAGCGGGTGATGACCCCAGCGGTCGATGGCGGCCACGGCGGCCGACGATGGGGTGCCAGCCACGACCACCACCTCCCGCCTTCGGGCCGCGACACCGAAGCGGGTGATGGCCACGGCGGTGGAGCGGGCGATTGCCCTGGCTTTCGACGGTGGTGTGGTGGTCACGGCGGCAGACGGTGGGGTGGCGGCAACGGCAGCCGGCAACAGCTGCCGACGGGCAGCGGCGGTGGAGCGTGTGGTGGGTGTTCCGCGCACACCTAACAGGGACGCCATGCGCACTACACTACGCCGGGGACTGCAGTGCCGCCGCGGTGTAGCCTCCCAGTTGGAGCTGTCCTCTAATGATGGCGGAGTGGCTGAGCGATGACGACAGACCAGTGCCATTGGCGATTGTGGGAGAAGCAGACGAGATAAGCTACGGGAGGGAGCGGAAAATGCGACGCAGGACTCGCCGGCCGTGAGGGTTTATGTAGCAGGCCGGTAAGCATTGGGATTTTGGGGGATTTCACCGAGTCGGGCGGGAAGCTTGCGCGGGAGCCTGCGAGGTTGCGTGGGAACAGGCTCACCGACGATTCATTGGCGCCACTTCGAGCCACCGTTTAGCCGAAAGAACGCCCCCGCGCGCTGCGCAAGCTTGCGCTGTAAGCCGTCTGCGACAGCGGGGTGACAAGACGTGCGAGAGGAGGAAGAAAGGCCACGTATACATACGGTTAATAAAAAAAGTTTTGATTTAATTACCTACTATACCCCCGTCCTCGTTTATAAGTAGGATTTAACTAATAAAATACAAATGCATGTCGCCAAAGATTATGTCTTTGCATTCGTATTTGAACATAGTTTCCAATTATATAATTGTCGTAACACGTATTAACATTTTGTTGGTTTAATTTAAGGGAAAAGTATGGCACAGAATATAAAGGGGACTAATAGACCAAGACGGAGGTAGTAGCACACGGCCGCTCTCTACGTAGCGACGCAACTGTCGGCCGGCTTGTAGGCGACCATTTCCTGCGTGTTCAACTGCTCTATGCGTGTGGTTGCTTGCGGTTGAGGCGGCCGCGGCGCGCTCTCCTCAAATCCCGTCGCGTGCGCTCTACTCTCGCGTCCCTCCGGGCGCTCTTCCCTCGTCCCTCCACGCGCGCTGCCATTGTTTGGGGCCGGTGCACGATCACACACATTCGTGTGCATGCGGTTGCGCCAGGCGCGGCGCGACGATGCAGTTACCCGCTGCAAAAACTGCCATGCATACGCACCGAGAATCCAGGCCGCCCGGCCCCCATTTATTCCTGCGGCCATTTATCTTCATCTCTCGCTCCACACGACACAGTAAGGACACCGACGATGACACATATAGAGAGGACATCTAGCGGTTCCAATGGCACTCTCCATGGCTCCAATGGCGCTCCTAGCAGCCGACGATGACAACAGCAGGCAGTTCACCACGCATCACGTGAACTGCATCACGTAGTGGACACCCACGTGAGGGGGAAGGCCCTCTCGGTGGTGTACACGAACGATCCAGTCTCAGTGGAGAGCTCCATCCAAACTATGGAGGAGTTGCTTGCCGAGGACAAGTACCAACTGGTCGGCTTCGACCTCGAGTACACCATCGGTCGTGCCGGGCACGATCAAAAGGTTCTCGCTGCCCAGTTGTGCGTGCGACATGACGTCCTCGTCTACCACTACCACCTGGCCACAAGGCCTTGAGCGTTTCTCCAGGTTTATCAATAGCTCCGACTACAGTTTTGCTACGGTGGACACCACCAACGTTCTAAAAGCGTTCAAGGTTTCAGGCTTGAAATGCGAGAATCTTGTCAACATCCAGGATCACTATAAGGTCTGGGGCAGCGACAACAACAAACAGAACTCCCTGTTTGACCTCGCCCCAATCATCATCGACCCCTACTACATGAAGATGAAGGATGAGAGCAAGAAGGACAAGAACGCCTAGCATAGTGTCTGGCATGAGAGACTGGCTGAACAACACGTCAAGTACGCGGCCAAGGATGCATACACAAGCTACGAGATGTACAGGCGGATCGTTGACATGAGGAAGTGTCTTCTTCCTGCCCCAGACGAGGGATCGAGCCACAAAACAGTGGCGGGAACGTCACAAGAAGTAGATGACTAGACGACTGTTTCTCCTAGTTTAGAATGCATGCAATTGTTTATTGAGGTGTGTGCGAATGATCTGTATAGTCACTTATGTAATTGGATGTTTATTTCAGTTAAATATATATATTTATACATGTTATTCTTCTATAGACAGAGCAAATCACATGGCTTATTAACAGCAATCGTATGTGTTATTATTGGTCTTCGCACACATTTGTAATTACAGACCTGTTTGCCGCGTATCACACACATCTTGTTCAGTTGAACCGTTTCCATTGTGTTTCCTAATCACGCAAATTTCATCCAAGTGAACTGTATGTCGTATATCAAACACACCCTCATCTGGCTGCCTGTTTTTGTTGTTCTGCATCATCGCAAACAGTTCTTCTGGAACCGTTTGCCACTCATTAAACACGCAACTCTAATATGAACAGTGTTTGATGTCGCCGCCATTGCAAATGTTTTGCATCTTTTTTGACGGTTTTATTACATCACCGTTTGTGATTGATGCACCGCACACAGTTTCGTCGATGGGTCTCTGATCCGACTGTCGCGTTTGGACCATCATGCAGTAGTGTAATCTCCTCCCTCTAATTCTCTGATGACGATTAGCTCTGGACGGCGAAGCGCTGCCGGATTGTGAAGGCTGCACGCTTGCAACCAAGTAGAGAGGCTATGCTTTCGATCTTTGGTGCGAGGGATTGTTCGAAGGACTCCAAGTACGATCTACACCGCCACGTTCTTCTTCCACTGCAACTCGGTGACGGTAACGATCGTGATCCCAACCAGTCATGCATCTTCATATTGATCTTGGGTGATCGTAGGCACGATTATTTTGTTTTCTACTACCTTTCCCAACACCAATACCACCACAACATCCTATAGATGGTGCGTCAGGGCAGAACTAGACCAGATGGCAATGACCACATTCTATCCAACATATGCCACCGCTCAAGCACCATTCCAACGCCGTCATTGTTTATGATCGGGCCAACTGAAGCACCATGCACCAGAAGATCCCATGCAAAGGGCAACACTCCAGTGTCTTGTTGACGCAAACACCGACGTCACTGGTGAGTTGCGGATCACCGATGATGACTTCCAAGGTGACGATCCTATGCTACATCTGGACGAGTATCGCCGCACCGACCTAGAACTTGTGCCACTGCCGGTCCACACCCCACGGATCAGATTGGTGGCACTGTTGAAAACATCGGTCACATTATGTGAGGCAAGCGCCATGGCCGTACATCTTAGTCGGCCATCGAGAGAAACCATACGAGGATTTTCGGACGCCGCCTCTCCCCGCCGGGTGCACCACCAAGCTAGGTGGCTAGACCATGTTGTCATGGCTACGCATCCATAGGTGTGACAACCCTGCGAATGCCACGAACCACTATCGTGCGAAAATAGCCAGGAGTGGATCTGTCGCCATCCGCTGCGTGGGCTTCGCCCAGCGACCTCCTCCAGCAGTGATGATGAGCGGAAAGCGCAGCCGCTGGACCCAAGCGACTAGGTTTTCTGTAACCGCCCATGTCACCCTAGGAGAGCGAAGTGGGGCCGAACCATTTTTCTCTATTGATGGTGGATCTCCTAGAAGGTCCTAAAATGTGTGGTGAAGAGTATTAACCCAAGAAAGGCTACGATGGTTTGGCATGATTCAAAGGATAAGAAGAAGTATCACCTATAAATTGGCTAGCAATATGTTTGCCAAAGGAATGGGGGTCTTGGGGTGTTAGACCTGGAAGTGATGAATCAATGTATGTTGATGAAATGGCTTTGAAAATTGAAAAACATTGATGGTGTGCGATAGATGATGTTGGAAAAGAAATGTCTCCAGAAGAGAACTTTGTCGGGTTGGAGTGCTGAATCCGGTGGATCCCTCTTTTGGCAAAGTTCGATAAATGTTAACCATACATTTCAGGTATTGCTAGAGAAAGGGTGATTGGGGGTGGTGCTGAACACTTTTCTAGGAGGATATATGGTTGGGCGATAATACACTGGCCGAAAGATTCCCGGGATTATATGCCATCTGTTTTAAATTTATTACTATCCAGTCTACTAAAGCTAGAGGTCGGAAGCCTTTGAATTTAGAAGACCACTTTAATGGGAGACTGAAAAGCAGTGAATTGATCTGAAACTTATGGTAGATAAAGTGAAATTGACTGATAATAAAGACAGAATGAAGTGGTATTGAATAGAAAGAATGAATTCATTGGATAGATCTTTACCCTCATTTAACGACATCTGATTTATGAAAATGCCTTGCAAAATTTAATTTTTCTTATTTTCATGTGGCTCATGCTGAAGGAGAGTATCCTTACTAAGAAGAACTTACCAGAAAGGTTGGACTGGTAATGACCACTGTCACTTCTGTGAGAACAACAAGGGTACTCCCTCCGATTCATATTACTTGTCGTTGGTTCAGTACAAAGTTAATCGGAGGCAGTATTAAACATCTTCTTTTCGAATGCAATCTTGCCATATTGATATGGCAACTTGTTGTATGTGCTTCTAATCTTTGATACACCTGTTGATGATATCGATTACTTTAGTTGGAGATTGGGCTCAATCCTTTCACAAGAACCCAGGGCGCTCCGGTGCTTGTCGGTGTCAAAACCGGCGGATCTCGGGTAGGGGGTCCTGAACTGTGCGTCTAAGGCGGATGGTAACAGGAGGCGGGGGACATGATGTTTACCCAGGTTCGGGCCCTCTCGATGGAGGTAATACCCTACTTCCTGCTTGAGTGATCTTGATGATATGAGTATTACAAGAGTTGATCTACCACGAGATTGTAGAGGCTAAACCCTAGAAGCTAGCCTATGGTATGATTGTTGTCCTTCGAACTAAAACCCTCCGGTTTATATAGACACCGGAGGGGGCTAGGGTTACATAGAGTCGGTTATAAGGGAGGAGATCTACATATCTGTATTTCCAAGGTTGCTTTCCACGCCGAGGAGAGTCCCATCCGGACACGAGTCGAAGTCTTCAATCTTGTATCTTCATAGTCCAACAGTCCGGCCAAAGGATATAGTCCGGCTGTCCGAGGACCCCCTAATCCAGGACTCCCTCAGTAGCCCCTAAACCAGGCTTCAATGGCGATGAGTCCGGCGCGCAGATTGTCTTCGGCATTGCAAGGCGGGTTCTTCTCCAGATTCCAAATACTTGTTTGAGTAGTGTCTGGCTTCCCATAAATGTTGCACTCCTTGGCTTCTGCGCCTAATAATGGATACCCTCCATGCGTCGAGCAAATGCGAGAAGTCGGGGCATTTTTACAGTTGCCACCCTAGCCATGTGGGTAAATCGTCTATTAAAGATACGGGGATTCTCAGATCCAGATCACACCGTCCTCCCACAGCGAGTATCCATCGGAGCGCGCCCGGAAAAAATCCATTCCAACATGGCCGGTCGTCGCAGCTCCTCCTCTCGCTCCCGTAGCCCTAAGCCCGGCAATTGGAAGAAGTGTTCTGTCCCCCACAGCCAATTAGTAGAGTTGCAGACCCATGGGTTTCTCCCTTCAGCGTATATGGTCCCCGTTCGAGCCGGGCTCGCCACCTATAACGGCGGGGAGCAAGCGGAGATCTTTCCCAGCCCATCCATGGGGGAGCGGGTATGCCTCGTCCCTTACTTATTAAAAGGGCTTGGATTTCCAATTCATCCGTTCCTCCGCGGGCTCCTGGAGTTCTATGGCCTCCAGCTGCATAATTTCACTCCCGCCTCCATATTACACATAGCTGGCTATGTCGCCCTTTGCGAGCTGTTTCTGGGTTGCGAAGCTCATTTCGAGCTATGGAAGAGGCTATTCTGCCTCATACCGCGTACACAGGAGGGGTCACTGTACCAAGTGGGCGGAGCCAAAATATGGCGCATCGCCGGGACCGGATACCTGTCCGGTACTCCGAAGAATACATCCGAGGACTGGCCTTCGGAGTGGTTTTATATGGAGGACGTCCCCCTTCCGGACCCTATTCGGATGGGCCTCCCCGAGTTCGACAACGCTCCCCTGAAGAAACACCGCAGCTGGCGCCCTCGGAGCCCTCAGGAGGAAGATAACGGAGAAGTCCTTTACCTGATGGGCCGGATAAAAATGCTGGCTCAATCAGGACTGACAATAATCGAGGTTATGTCAATATGCATAATGCGGGGGGTACAGCCACTTCAATATCGAGGGCACCCCATGTGGCACTTTAATGGGGAAGATGATGCCACCCGCTGCGGGCGTAAGGGACCAGACTCAGTTGCTGCTCTAGCAAAAATCGTGTCCGATTTGTACAAGGGAGAGGAAGAGGAGTTCATCCGCATTAAGCCACGGGATGGATTCTCCATGTACAACCCTCCAAGCTGGGTGAGCTGTCACTTTTTACTCCCAACCTTCCCGCATTCTTCGTCATAAGTACTTACCTTGTCGTTTCATGGCAGGAACTGCGAAAAGCTGTAAGGGAGGTCCACAGCCCGCCTCCACAACCGGAGGACCCTGACCGGGCCCTCGATCCCGGACTCGAAGAGGATCCGAACATATTTGTGGAGCTGATCGACAGAACATTCTATCAATTGAGCTGCGATGATGCCATGGTGGCCATCACAGCCGACTATCCTGGGCTACTCCCTGCATTGCATGTAAGTAAAACCGGAGTCCCAACTTCTGAGAAGGATCCCCCCTTTTCTGCACTTCACCTACCGTACACATATGGTGTCTTACAGGGAAGGCCCTCGGGACGCCATGCCGAACCCGTAGTGACTCGCCAACAAGGGGCACCGAAGCCGGGTAGGCCAAAAAGGAAGGTGGTCAGGACTGAGACGCTGCCGTAGAGGTATGATACAGAACCTTGCTCCGTGGTTGTCGTCTTTTAAAATATAATAACGTCCACGTTTCCTAGTAGGAAAAACGCTCGCCGGACTATATCCGGAGAGGCTGCTGATCACGCCTCCACCAGTCGGGCTCCAGGGCCGGACATATAGGTGGAAGCTAATACGGGGCGAACGCCGTATCTTCCTCCTACAGAGGATGCGGATAGATTATCCGCTACAAATTCCGAAGTGGAGAGCGCCATGAATCACAGGCGTCACCGGGCCGTCCTCTGTGACGCTTGTTTCTCCCAAGAGGCGTTTGATGCCTTCAACTCAGGAGACGCGTACATCCGTGCTGCTCAAAATGCTGTTGCCAGAGCCACGGACCAGTATGTAAAGGATATACGGGTAAGAAAATCTGATGATTATATATATCAGTAGCCCCTGAGACTTGAAACAGTTGACACAACTGATTTAAGGATCATTATTTGTGCAGGTTCTTATAGAGAAGAATACTCAATTGTCTCAAGAGCTGGAAGAGTGCCAAGCCCAACTACGGGCCGCAGTTGCCGCGCTGAAGGAGTCCGAGAAGGCCCCCTCTGGTAACACTTGTCTCTATTGCAAAGAATGACAGGTACCAGATAGTATGCGGCATGCATGCAAATCTAACAATAGATTCTGCAGATGACCCCGGAGTGAATCCGGAGGTCGTGATAGGGAACGAGCCGCATGCCCAATGACAGCTAAAGGCTGGTGAGCGCGTGCTTAAAAAGGTTAGGCAGGAGAAAAACACTCTCCACGATGCCAATATCCAGCTGAGCGTGGAACTGAAGGATGTTCGGGCCCAGCTTGCTGACTCTGTAAAGGAGAATAGGAGGCTTCGACGTGGCATTTTCAGCGAGTGCTTGAACGAACTTTTTAAAGAGTTCGGCGAAGAAACCGGCTAACAGACTTATATCTCCAGGTATGCTGACGGGTCGTCCTGAGAAGGAGATGCCCGGGTCCGCGGGTGATCTTCTGCCAGAGCTCTCAAAACTGCACGAACAAGTTCGGCAGGTGATGCAGGGCATTGCCCAAGCCTTGTGGCCATCCGTCTCTCTGCCCGGAGGCATGGGGGAGCCTGTAGAGAAGCTCAAGGGAGCGCGGCGGCGCTTCCCATTATGGAAGATATCAGCCTGCCGACAAGGTGCGAGGGAAGCCTGGACCATGGTGAAGACGCGGTATACCAAGGCTGACCCTAACCACATGGCCGAGGTCGGACCTGTGGGGCCTGACGGGAAGGAGATCCCCGTCAGTTTGGTGTATGACCAGGTAGAATTAGCCGCAAAGTATTCCCAACAGGATTGTAGGCTAGACAGCCTGTTGGATGGTATAGAAGAAGAATTTAGTCAGTCTAAGTGACTGTGTACTTCAAGTGACATATATTGTCCCTAGCCGGATTGTAAATCATTTGTCATGGCGGACCTTTTCGCTTCGATCTCTGGACCCGATAGTCCGGAGTGTATCCGAATACCCGCTCAGTTATGTAAAAACTAGGGTACGCGTGGAAACCAGGCGTAGGGGTCATAAGTGCTTGAACAGACAAGTACCCAACTAGCTATGTTATATTACATGGATAGTAAGATACATCTTCCAGGGAGAATAGTTCCGTTAAGGGTTCCTTTCCCTGGGTACGCATGCCCTAATGTGCATGTCCGAACTGCGAAAAGAGACGCAGGCTATAAACATATGGGGCGTGTATTAAAATAAATAAAAGTCATCTTTTGTTCACCGACCGAGTATTCCCTTAAGAATGCTAGCTTTCGGCTTCACCCATTCTAAGGTACACATCCAGCTGACCCGGCAGTAACAATCGCAGAGGTGCTCCCCTTATGCCCTAGCCGAATTAACGGGAACGTAGGGCATAAACACAAGAGCCAGGCAACCCAGCTTGGCCAAAACTTAAGTCATATCGATGCATATAATGGCGAAAAAATTTACATGTGGAAGGATAACACATGTTTGGGGCATAGAGCCCGAAAAATAGTTATATTAAGCTTCCGTATAAGAAGCCCACAGGTATAATGAGCGTGGTTAGCGCGTCAATATTGTGTAGTCAAGACACAATTTAGCCTTTTAAGGCCTTGAAGAAAAGGAAAAAAGAAAGAGATAAAAGACAAATAACGGATATTTAAAAAAATTGACGGAGGTAAGGAGACGAACATAGAGTCCGGCACTAGGCATAGAACCTTCGGAGTCTGGCTGCGTTCCATGGGTTTGGCTCGAGTTGATTGTCCGATGCGTCCCGCAGACGGTACGCTCCACCGGTCAGAACTTGGTCAATAACGAAGGGACCTTCCCATTTGGGTTTGAGCTTGTTCTTTTTCTTCTCCGGTAGGCGTAGAGCGAGTTCGCCAACGTTATAGGTTTTTGCCCGTACTTCTCTGGTTTGATACCTTCGAGCCTGTTGCTGATAGAATGCGGAACGGGCTTTTGCCACATCACGCTCCTCCTCTAGAGCGTCCAAACTGTCCTGCCGATCAAGCTCGGCTTCTTTCTCTTCATACATGCGCACTCGAGGTGAGTCATGGATTATGTCGTAGGGCAGTACCGCCTCTGCGCCGTACACCATAAAAAACGTTGTGTATCCGGTAGTGCGATTCGGCGTGGTTCACAGCCCCCATAGTACGGAGTCGAGCTCCTCTACCCAGTGCGTGTTTGATTCCTTTAAGGACCGCACTAATCTGGGTTTAATGCCGCTCATGATAAGACCATTTGCTCGGTCGACTTGACCGTTAGTTTGCGGGTGATAGACAGAAGCATAATCGAGCCTGATGCCCATGTTGCTGCACCAAAGTTTTACCTCGTCGGCTGTAAAGTTCGAGCCGTTATCTGTGATGATGCTGTGGGGGACGCCATAATCGTGTACAACCCCAGATATGAAGTCTATCACTATTCCGGATTCGGCCGTTTTAACTGGTTTGGCTTCTATCCATTTGGTGAATTTATCCACCATGACCAATAAGTATTTTTTCTTATGGCTTCCCCCTTTGAGGGGTCCGACCATATCGAGCCCCTAGACCGCAAAGGGCCAAGTAATGGGGATTGTTTGGAGGGCGGTAGGTGGCATATGGCTTTGGTTTGCAAAAAGCTGGCAACCAACGCAACATTGGACAAGGTCCTGTGCGTCTGCTCGGGCCGTCGGCTAGTAGAAACCTGTACGGAAGGCCTTGCTTACAAGGGCCCGAGCTGCGGCGTGGTGGCCGCCAAGTCCAGCATGAATTTCTGCCAAAAGTTTCCGCCCTTCCTCTTCGAACATGCACCTTTGAAGGACTCCGGTGGCGCTTTTCTTATAAAGCTCTCCCTCATGGACCTTGTAGGCTTTAGACCGCCGCACAATGCAACGTGCCTCGTTTGGGTCCTCCGGTAGTTCCTGCCTAGTTAGGTAGGCCAGGAAGGGTTCTGTCCATGGGGCGATGACAGCCATAATCACATGGGCGGAAGGTGTTATTTCGGTGGCGGAGCCTCCGATTACGTCAAAGTGTTCGGTATCTGGTGTTGTGGCCAAGTCCGGACTGTTGTTGCTGGTCTCTCCTTCCCATACCATGGATGGCTTAAACAGCCTTTCCAAGAAGATATTGGGTGGGACAGGGTCGCGCTTAGCGCCGATGCGGGCGACGATGTCCGCCGCTTGATTGTTTTCTCGGACCACATGGTGAAATTCAAGCCCCTCGAACCGAGCTGACATCTTGAGGACGGCGTTGCGGTAAGCCGCCATTTTTGGATCCTTTGCGTCAAAGTCTCCATTTATCTGAGATATTGCGAGGTTCGAGTCCCCCGCACCTCCAGGCGTTGAATGCCCATGGAGACTACCATCCGGAGACCGTGTAACAGGGCCTCATATTCTGCCGCATTGTTGGAGTCTGTGTATAGTATTTGGAGTACGTACTGGACTGTATCTCCGGTGGGGGATGTCCGGACGACACCAGCCCCCAGACCCGCCAGCATTTTGGAGCCGTCGAAGTGCATGATCCAATTGGAGTACGCGCCGTATTCTTTAGGGAGTTCGGCTTCTGTCCACTCGGCGACAAAATCGGCCAGTACTTGCGACTTAATGGCTCGCCGTGGTTTATATGTTATGTCGAACGGGAGGAGCTCGATAGCCCATTTAGCAATCCGGCCCGTGGCATCGCGGTTGTTTATTATGTCGTTGAGTGGTACTTCCAAGGCCACCATAATTGAACACTCTTGAAAGTAGTGTCGTAGTTTCCGGGATGCCATGAATACCGCGTATGCTATCTTTTGATAATGTGGGTACCGTGATTTGCATGGAGTGAGGACCGTGGATACATAGTATACCGGCTTTTGAAGTGGGAATTTATGTCCGTCCATCTCTCGTTTGACGACGAGCACTGCGCTTACAACTTGGTGAGTTGCCGCTATATATAACAGCATTGGTTCGCCGACATTTGGCGCGGCCAAGATTGGGTTGGTGGCCAGGATAGCTTTTATTTCTTCCAATCCAGCCGTGGCCGCATCCGTCCATTCAAAGTGTTCGGTGCGCCGAAGAAGGCAATAAAGGGGTAGTGCCTTTTCTCCTAATCGGGAGATAAAGCGGCTTAAGGCCGCCACGCATCCAGTTAGTTTCTGAATTTGCTTGAGGTCTGTTGGGGTAGCCAACCGTGACAGAGCTCGGATTTTAGCCGGATTTGCTTCGATTCCTCTACTGGAGGCGATGAAGCCCAGGAGCTTTCCGGCAAGCACGCCAAAAACGCATTTTTCCGGATTGAGCTTGATGTCGTATGTTCGCAGATTGTCGAACGTGAGCCTCAAGTCGTCTATTAAGGATTCGACGTGTCTGGTTTTAACGACCACATCGTCTACGTATGCCTCCACTGTTTTGCCGATCTGTTTTTCCAGGCATGTCTGAATCATGCGTTGATACGTTGCCCCGACGTTCTTAAGCCCGAAAGGCATGGTGTTAAAACAGAAGGGGCCGTATGGGGTGATAAATGCCATTGTGGCTTGGTCGGACTCCGCCATCTTGATTTGATGGTATCCGGAGTATGCGTCGAGGAAACACAATGAGTCGTGTCCTGCGGTAGCGTCGATAATTTGATCGATACGGGGGAGGGGAAGGGATCCTTGGGGCAAGCCTTGTTAAGGTCCTTGAAATCGACACATAGGCGCCAGGATTTGTCCTTCTTTGGTACCATCACCAGGTTTGCTAGCCAGTCCGGATGTTTTATTTCTCTAATGAATCCGGCCTCCAGTAACTTGGCTAGCTCCTCTCCCATGGCTTGTCACTTAGGTTCAGAGAAACGCCGAAGGGTCTGCTTGACCGGCTTGAACCCCTTTAGAATGTTAATGCTATGCTCGGCCAGCCTGCGTGGGATTCCTAGCATGTCTGAAGGATGCCAGGCGAATATGTCCCAATTCTCGCGCAGGAATTCCCATAGTGCGGCGTCTACAGCAGGGTTTAACTGTGTCCCGATGGATGCTATTTTTGTAGGGTCCGTTGGGTGGACTTGGAATTTGACTATTTCATCCGCTAGTTTAAAAGAGGTGGACTTGGATCTTTTGTCGAGTATCACATCGTCCCGGTCCACTATGGAGCGCAGCGCAGTTAATTCCTCGGCCGCGAGGGCTTCGGATAATGCCTCGAGGGCCAGTGCGGCTGTTTTGTTTTCGGCGCGGAGTGCTATGTCCGGATCACTAGCTAGAGTGATGATTCCATTGGGCCCAGGCATTTTGAGCTTCATGTACCCGTAATGGGATATGGCTTGGACGATCGTGAATGCCTCCCGCCCTAGAAGGGCGTGGTATCCGCTACTGAACGGGGCCACTTGGAATGTGATTTCTTCAGATCTATAATTCTTTGGCGTGCCGAATACCACATCTAGTGTGATTTTCCCAGCGCCTCGTGCCTCCCGACTAGGGATGATTCCTTTGAAGGTCGTGCTGCTTTGCTCAATGCGGTTTCTGTCTATTTCCATTTTTTGAAGAGTCTCCTCATACATGAGGTTTAATCCGCTGCCGCCGTCCATGGGCACTTTAGTAAGCCAAAAGCCGTCCACAATTGGACTAAGGACCAAGGCGGCTAGTGCTCAGGCTGTTCGGAATTTAGGTTCGTCACTGGCATTGAAGGTGATAGCCGTGTCGCTCCATGGATTTATTGCTGCCACGTGGCAGACTTCGGCAAGGCCGCGGAGTGCTCGCTTATGCCTATTATTTGAGGCGAAGGTCTCGAAGACTGTCAATATTGTATTGTTGTTATCCACGGGATGGTGCTCTGCGGTATTTTTAATGAGGAGATCCTCACCGCTCTTGGCCACCTGCCGGAGTACCCAACATGCTCTGAGGCTGTGTGTTGGTATGGTATCCGATGTACTGTGAAGTTTGCATGGCCCATTAAGCCATCCCTCCAATACGGTTCCACGCCCTGTAGTGGGCTTTTGCTTCTTTGTAATTGAGTCGGGCGACTTATGAGAGTGCACCCTTTTAGTTTGGACTGGGGGTTTTGTCAGAGCCGGATTATCCCAAAATTTTGTTTGGGTTTTCCAGGCGCTTTCCATCGCACAGTACTTCCGTACTATGGCCGCCAAGTCAGCGAAGTGTGCTATGTCACGGCAACTTATGGCGTTGAGGATTCCCTTGTCCGTGCAATTATTGCAAAAGAATGAAATGGCGTCTTCCTCGCAACAGTCCTTGACCTTGTTCTTTACAAGGAGGAATCAGGCCCAATAGTGGTGTACTGTCTCCTGGGGCTCTTGTCTAATGTGGGAAAGATCGTCTATATCTGGGTGGGTGGGTGGATTTAAGTCCAGACCATGACCCGATCTGAGACCCAGGGGGCGGAGGAGTTTCCGATCTTGGAAGTTCGGGCTCCGGGATGTTGCCCAGTAGGTCTGGCCCGCTGCCTGATTCTAGGTTCAAGGTTTGGGCGATGTCCTCCCGTAGACGGGTATCCAGCTCAGAGAGCTCGGGAATTCGGACATAGTTTGTCCTCAAGATAGAGGAAGAATCACCGCATTGCTCCTCCACCACCGCTATCTGATGGGTGACCGGCGGGGAGTTAATCTCCCTTTGGTCGGGTTTAAGCCCGATCTGATCATAGTCTGTAGCGACTCCCAAAGCGGCGATGCGATCCAAGAGCTCGTTCAAAGAGGAGAGCTCTATTGGATCCAACTACTCGGCGAGTCCCGAGCTGACATGGAGGCTGTTTTCGATGACCCGGGAAGTCATTGTCGGCGTAGCGGCCGAACAGGCGGTCATGAAGAAACCTCTTAGTCGGAGAGTTTGGCCTACAGCCAGTGCTCCCCCAGAGGTGATGTTGTCCTTGACAACAAGGGGAGCCATCCAGCCTTATGATGACGGCACAGTGGAACTCTCAATGAAAGCACCAATGTCGGTGTCAAAACCGGCGGATCTCGGGTAGGGGGTCCCTAACTATGCGTCTAAGGCGGATGGTAACAGGAGGCGGGGGACACGATGTTTACCCAGGTTCGGGCCCTCTCGATGGAGGTAATACCCTACTTCCTCCTTGATTGATCTTGATGATATGAGTATTACAAGAGTTGATCTACCACGAGATCGTAGAGGCTAAACCCTAGAAGCTAGCCTATGATATGATTGTTGTCCTTTGGACTAAAACCCTCCGGTTTATATAGACACCGGAGGGGGCTAGGGTTACACAGAGTCGGTTACAAGGGAGGAGATCTACGTATCCGTATTGCCAAGCTTGCCTTCCACACCAAGGAGAGTCCCATCCGGACACGGGTCGAAGTCTTCAATCTTGTATCTTCATAGTCCAACAGTCCGACCAAAGGATATAGTGCGGCTGTCCGAGGACCCCCTAATCAAGGACTCCCTTAGTGCTGATCAGAAGAGTTAGAGCATCTACAACCAGACCACTCAAACCCATCTCAAACCCCCGGACAGGTCGCCTGGTCACTGCCCAGTCACGATTTTTTGACCCAGATGGGCCTCTCAAACGACCCTCAAACGCCCGGGCTGACCGGCACCCCCCATATCCAGCCCAAATATGGGGCGGATATGGGGGCGCTCGGGCGCGCCCGGGCATGCCTGCCACGTCGGACCTGGCCCACGCTGGCCCACCCAACCCCACATAAAATCCTCCCCATCCGCTCGCTGGACCAAACCCTACCACTTCACCCCCTCCCCTCCACTTCTCTCAGCCACCCAAGCTCGTCTCCGGCTCCTTCCGGTCTTCTCCTGCATGGCGGACAGCAAATCCAAGTCCTTCACCTCTAGATCCGTCGACTCCGAGCTCATCTCGCGCGGCCCCGAGGAGGAGATGGCCGTCCGGGTTGCGCTCCGCCTCACCCGGGAGAGGCCTGTGGACGACTGCGCTCAGACTCCATCCGTCGGGAATCCATTGCTTCCACCCAAATGGGGCACGAATCCAGCGCTATGCCGACCATAGCTGCCTCGCCAGCGGCCGTGCGGTCCGTCTGGCGTTCGAACACAATGACGGACGCGCAACATCTCCCGTGGCACGCCGAGCATGGGGACGCACCATGGTCCTTGTCTGATGAGGCCATGGCACGGCGTGCCCCGCCGTGCAAGGGACCGGGCGCGGGAGGCGGTGGTGGATGTCGGCGAGGCGGAGTCGCATTCTCTGGGGCCCCGTATGCCGCATCAGTCCGGGCGCCGCAACCGCATTGTTGTGGACGTCGGCGGCTCGTCCCCGGATGGATCCATCACTGATCTGACGTCCACCGACACCGTTCGGGTTTCGGTCTCCGACGAGGAAGAGTGCATGTTCAGGAAAAAGCTAGTGGGTTATACTAGCTATTTAGGAATAGAAGATGTATATATGGAAGTTGTAGGGAAAGAGACGACATGTATGTCAATTCCTATGAGTAGGGATTGGAAAAGAGATGTCATTTGGTTCACATCATAGGAACTTTTCTATTGAAACTAGAGAAGACATGTATCTCAATTCCTATGAGGGATTGGAAAAGAGATGTCATTTGGTTCACACCATAGGAAGTTTTCTATTGAATCTAGGCTAATGTTTATTTTCCATTAAAATTGTGAGAGTATAGGAATCCATTCATATGAACCAAGTGTTTTGCACCCCTTTACTTGTGCGCGGGCAGTCGCAGCCCCACGCCCCGGCCACGCTTGGCGGGGCAGAGGAAGCAAAGGCACGAGACGACTAGGCCAACGCCAAGCCGGAAACACAAAGAGCAGGAGAGCGAGGTGGACTTCCCCGGCAAGGCCCTTGCCGGGGTGGCCTCCACAGCCCCGGCAAGAGCCTTGCCAGGGCAACTTGCCCAACGCCAGCAAGGCTGCCACCCTTGAGCCTGAGAGTTCCGACGCCCTCAACCACATTGGAACCAAAGATCGGGAGGCGCCTCCGTGGTGGCATGCAGATCTTTGTGAAGACCAAGAACGTGCAAGATCAAGATGAGAATCAGAAGACGGAGATCCTCGGCGAGATCCTTGCCGAGGATACCCACTTGCCCCCCGGCAAGACCCTTGCCGGGGACGCCCACGACACCGCGGCAAGACCCTTGCCGGGGCCCCGGCAAGACCCTTGCCGAAAGCATCCGCGGGGCCGCAGCCAGTCCCACGTCTGCCAAGACTCCGTCGCCGTTCCCATACAACTGCCAGCCCACCAACTAGGCGATCACCTGCGTAGCGACGTGCGCCCTCTAGAGCAACTCAGCAAGCACCTGCGTGGTGGCACGCAGATCTTCGTGAAGGCTCAGCCACCGCACCAACTCAGCAGCCAGCCAGCCGGCGTGGCACTACCCGCCTTGTCAGTTCGGACGCGCGTCGAAGCCAGGCGAGGCGACGATAGCTGGGACGAGCTTCCTTGCTGTCCCCGATAAAGCAAGAAGGACACATCGGCGGCGCATTAAATGCGTTTGTCCTACGGTGCCAGAGGATAGACTCGACCACTGTATAGCTTTCCACCTCCTATGTGCCACTATGGCAGCCCCTTTGTCTATAAAAGGAGGCCCGCGGCGTACTGGGAGAGGATTCGGACTTTTTGGACCCTGCACACCTTGTAGCTAGTCCAAGAACACCAGATAAACAGAAACCAGCAGGAGTAGGGTATTACGCATCACTTGCGGCCCGAACCTGGATAATCCCCCCTCCCACCCGCGTTGACCTCTCAATCCCGCTCTTTCCACAGCCCCGCGCCCGCCAACCGTAGCAAAAGGGATTCCTCAGGACTACTTTTGTACACCGACAGGAGCCCCCGGGCCTGGGCCATATATAAGCGTGGGGCGTTATTAGGCTAGGCCTAGAACGGTGCGCGGGCGCGCATGCGGCGGAGTTTTTACCGCAGTAATCCCCTCGCTCGTTGCGCTTCCCCACGACCCGCGTTGAATGCGCGACGTGGGGGTCGGGCGCGACATGGGGGTCATGCGTGGGGCGGTTGCTGCCCTTGCGTCACATCGTAGTAAAGAGGTGGCTCGCGCCTTCCCCATGAAAGGAGGAACACGCAGGGGTGCGGCTCATTTACTAAGTGGACTCGAGTCGTGGCCTTCAAGGCGCCCGTGCCCCACGATCACGGGGTGGAAAATGGTCGCCTCACTCGTCTCCTCGATTTCGGCTTGCTCGCCACGTGGCCCCTATGCCTCGAAGATGGTAGGCGGTGGACGCGGGGGGCACGGGCCTTAAATGACGAGGCGGGGAACCGGGTCGTCGCTGATTAGAGTAGCGGGTCGGTCTTGATTCCCTACACCCCCGGTGGCCGGATTGGTTAAGTGGGGCGGCCGAGCCCCGGCCCTGCCCCTTTATAAGAAGGGGAGGGGGATGGCACCCCTCAATCTTTCATCATTCATCTCCTTCCACCTTGGCTCCTTTCCTTCTTCTGCTATGGCGAGAGGGCGCGCCGGCACTCCGATGGCGGCGACGAGGGTCTCTGCTCAACAGCGCGCCCCTCCTTCCCAAGAGCTCGTGGCGGCGGAGCCGGCCGTGAGAGGAAGGGGGAGGGGGCGAGGCCGAGGCCGCCGTGGCGCTCGGGGAAGAGGAGGACAGGGCGGCGCACCGGCCTCACCTTCGCCAACGGCCCTTCCCCCAATGGAGGGCCACGTCAGAGACTAGCCTCGTGAGTTCGTCATCAGGCTGCACCGGCCAGTGCGCCGTCGTCTTCGTCTCCCTACTCCGTTTGCTCGGGAGATGGATCTCGACCCGCCACAGGCTCTGAGGTTGCATTTGAGGGGCTGCGGGAATGGCAGCATGCGGGTCGACGTCAACTTCCCGACCCCTCACGTCATGTATCTTCGTCGCGGATGGAAGACCTTCGCTCGTGCCCACAGCCTGTCGAAGGGGCTCGTTCTCCACTTCAAATTAATGGAGAACGGGCTGCTCTCCGACAAGGTCTTTGGGCACTTGGGAACTCTCCTAAGGTGTTGCGTGGAGAGCTTCTCCGATGATGAAGACTTCTCCTAAAACGGGAGTGACGAGGAGGACAGCGACAGCGACGACGAGGGTGTCAAGCGGGAGGACGCGGACTCTGACTGACCCCGCCGCCCTCCTCCCTCGGCCACGTGCCCTGCCGAGGGTCTTCCTCGTCAAGCACTCCATCGGCGTGTTCCCCGTCGCCTCCTTTTTGCCTTCACCTGCCGCACCTGGGAGGAAAGGGGCAAGAACAGGGATCACGAGGCACTTGTCTTTTTTAGTTTTTAAGCCTGCGGGCTCCTGTTAGATTTAAACCTTGTAATCCCATTGCTCATGTTTGCATTCCATACGAACTGTACCTGTTTGGAACGTATTAATGAAAAAGGGTGCTTGTCGGGTTCTTTGTGCGTGAGCGAGGCCCATGCCAAGGCATGAATCCTTGTTATTTTTAAAATAAACATTGTCGCCTGGCAACAGGCCTTGCCGTCCCCTCACTTCATTCATGACCATACTCACGCTCTCGATGGGGGCAGGGAGAAGTAGGGTTAGGCCCTTCGTTTGCTTCCTTGTCACCGCAACTACAACCAAGTTCCGGCCCAGGGAATAGTTCTTGGGCACAGGAAAGGGGGAGCACGGTGGCCCAGGAATAAACGAGGCTTCATACGTCCCAATTCCATACGGGAATGCATAACAGGGGATAAAGGACTCATCTGGATCTGCAGGCCCCGGCAACCTTGGCTTGCCGTGGTGGGTGCTTGAATTTGCAGCCCCCCGGCAATGGCTTGCCGGGGTCGGGGATGTCGATTCGTCCCCCTGCCCTTAAATGGCTTAGCAGAAACGCCTGTGCAACCTGCGAACCAAAGAAAAGACTCGAAAGGACGGAAAGACACACACCCGACCTCTATGCTAGGGGTTAGTTGCCGCGGGGCACTATCAACCCTACCAAAGAGAGACTTAACCTAGCATGCATGCTAAAACTTAGGGCGCCAGCGCTTCATTTATTTATGCTCAAGGTCTGCTCCTGGCTTTGTACAAAGGGTTACATGCCTGGTCGGCAAGGCTTGTACAAAAGGTGGCTTGCCGGGAGGCCCGGCAACCGCGCCTCATGGGTAAAACTTACGAAGATGTTCGATGTTCCATGAGTTGCTCACTGGGATACCATCTTCGGTCTCCAGGCGGACTGCACTAGGCCTGGTGACTCGTATCACCCGATAAGGGCCTTCCCACTTTGGCGTCAAGTTGTTGGAATTCTTGGCCGACTGAACGCGCCGAAGAACAAGGTCGCCTTCCTCAAGACTTCGGGCATGAACCTTGCGGCTATGGTAGCGGTGCAAGGCCTGCTGGTAGCGTGCAGCTTGCACAGCCGCCCGACGACGATCTTCCTCAAGGAGTGTTGCGTCATCTTGCCGCAACTGCTCTTGCTCAAGCTCGTCATAAGCGAGCACTCGAGGTGACCCGTATGTGAGTTCCGTAGGGAGAACCGCTTCTGCCCCATATACCAGGGCAAAGGGTGTCTGGCCGGTGGCTCGATTTGGCATCGTTCTGATCGACCAAAGAACCGCCGGCAACTCATCAATCCAGTGCCTTCCACACTTGTGCATCCTGTCAGAAGTCTTTGTCCTCAGGCCTCGCAGTACTTCAGCATTTTCCCTCTCTGCCTGGTCGTTGCTCCGTGGGTGTGCCACTGAAGCAAAACATACCTTGCTATCGAGGTCCTAGATGTATTGAATGAAGGTGCGGCTTGTGAACTACATGCCGTTGTCGGTGATGACTCTGCTCGGCACACCAAAGCAGCAAACTAGCCCCTTGAAGAACTTGACGGCTGACTGTGCTGTCACCTTCCTTACTGCTTCCACTTCGGGCCACTTTGTGAACTTTTCGATTGCGACGTACAAGTACTGAAAGCCCCCGACAGCACGGGGGAAGGGGCCCAGTATGTCGAGCCCCCAGACCGAAAATGGTCGGGAGAGAGGGATTGTTTGAAGGGCTTGAGCTGGTTGATGACGCTTCTTCGAATGGAACTGACACGCTTCACACTTGGTTACTAGCGCAGCTGCATCCTGGAGGGCTGTGGGCCAGAAGAAACCTTGCCGGAATGCCTTGCCGGCAAGGGCCCTTGACCATATGTGGGAGCCACACATACCTCCATGTATCTCTGCCACAGCTCTAGTCCGTCCTCTCAAGGAATGCACTTCATCCTGACTCCGTTTGGCCTCCTTCTGTACAGGGTATCATCCACAAACTGGTACATGTTGGTACGACGGGCTACTTTCTCTGCTTCTTCCTGCTCCTCGGGGAGCTCTCCTGTTTGGAGGAAACGGACGGTGGGCTGCGCCTATGCCGTAGCCTGGGGCTCGACGGCAAGGACCAAAGGCACATCTTCGGCCGCAGGGGCAGCTGCCTCTACGGTCAGGGCCTGGGGCCCTGTCGGAGGTAGTTGCCCCTTGGCAAGCTTGGGGTACCCGGCAACCTCCTTGTCGGCAGCTCCTGGGAGCTCAGCGGGAAGGTACTTGCCGGGGCTTGTCTTCCCTCACTTGTTCTGCCCTGTTGGTGGCTCTACGGATGGTTGTATTAACTAAAGTACAAAGGTACCTGGTTCCACAGGCAACTTGAGGGCATCGCATTTCGAGAGGTCGTCGGCAATGCTGTTCTCCTCTCGGGGAACATGTTCTGCCTGTAGGCCGTCGAAACGTTCTTCCAGCTTCCTCACTTCATTCATGTAGGACTCCATCAACGGGCTCTGGTAATCCTTGTTGACTTTCCTGACGATGAGCTGCGAATCACCTCTGATGATGAGCTTCTTGATTCCAAGGTCAGCCGCGATCCTGAGACCGGCAAGCAACCCCTCGTACTCCGCCGTATTGTTTGTTGATTTTTCCCGGGGGAAGTGCATCTGGATTATGTACTTGAGGTGCTCTCCGGTGGGTGCGACGAGTAGCACGCCAGCACCAGCACCTTGGAGTGAGAAAGCTCCGTCAAAGTACATAATCCACTCACTGCTCGTCTCCTTGCCGGGAACGATGGTCTCTTGGATCTCCTCGTCGGGCGTTGCGGTCCACTACGCTATGAACTCTGCCAAAGCTCGGCTCTTGATCATTGAAGTACTTTCAAACCTGAGGCCAAAGCTTGACAGCTCCAGTGCCCACTCCACAATCCTCCCTGCCGCATCTCGATTGTGCAAAATCCGTTGCAAAGGGAGGCGAGTGACGACTGTGATCTCGTGTGCTTGGAAATAGTGGCGCAGCTTTCTTGAGGCCATGAGAAGGCCGAAAAGCAGCTTCTGCATTCCAGAATATCTTGACCTAACCCCCTGCAAGAGGGATCTGACAAAATACACTGGGTGCTGCACCATCTTCTTATTCTGTCCCACTTCGCCCATCCGCTCAGGTTTTGCCTCGGCGGGTCCGAGCCTTGCCGGGGATTCTGATTTGCCGGCATCAGGCTCTTCCGGGGAAGACCCCGGCTCTCCATCCGATGGCTCTGCTGCAACTGCTGCTTCTCCCTCAAGTTCCCTCTGCACCACCAGCGCAACACTGACCACTTGATTCGTCGCTGCTAAGTACAGCAGCAACGGCTCCCGTGGTTTGGGCGCGACTAGTATTGACGTGGAGGAGAGGTACCTCTTCAAATCTTGCAGTGCTGCCTCTGCCTCCGGATTCCATTTTACTGGAGCCGCCTTTTTCAAAACTTTGAAAAAGGGGAGGGCGCGCTCAGCAGATTTGGAGATGAACCTACTCAGGGCAGCAGCGCAGCCGGCGAGCCTTCGGACGTCTTTGACCCGTTTCGGTGCCTCAATCTGCTCGATTGCTTTGATCTTGTCGGGATTTGCTTCGATTCCGCATTGAGACACAAAGAACCCGAGATGTTTGTTGGAGGGGACACTGAACACGCACTTCTCGGGGTTGAGCTTTGATACGTCTCCAACGTATCTATAATTTATGAAGTATTCATGCTATTATATTATCCGTCTTGGATGTTTTATGGGCTTTACTATGCACTTTTATATTACTTTTGGGATTAACCTATTGACACCCAGAGCCCAGTGCCAGTTCCTGTTTTTTCCCTTGTTTCAGTGTTTCGAAGAAAAGGAATATCAAACGGAGTCGAAACGGAATGAAACCTTCTGAAGAAGTTATTTTTGGAAGGAAAGCAACCCGGGAGACTTGGAGTCCACGTCAAGAAAGTAACGAGTAAGGCACGAGGTAGGGGGGGGCGCCCACCCCCTGGGTGCGCCCTCCACCCTCGTGGGCCCCTTGTGGCTCCCCTGACGTATTTCTTCTGCCTATATATTCCAATATACCTTAAAAACTTCGGGGAACGGAATAGACCGGGAGTTCCGCCGCGGCAAGCCTCTGTAGCCACCAAAAACCAATCGGGACCCTGTTCCGGCACCCTGCTGGAGGGGGGATCCCTCACCGGTGGCTATCTTCATCATCCCGGCGCTCTCCATGACGAGGAGGGAGTAGTTCACCCTCGGGGCTGAGGGTATGTACCGGTAGCTATGTGTTTGATCTCTCTCTCTCTCTCTCATGTTCTTGATTTGGCACGATCTTGATGTATCGCGAGCTTTGCTATTATAGTTGGATCTTATGTTTCTTCTCCCCCTCTACTCTCTTGTAATGGATTGAGTTTTCCCTTTGAAGTTATCTTATCGGATTGAGTCTTTAATGATTTGAGAACACTTGATGTATGTCTTGCCGTGCGTATCTGTGGTGACAATGGGATATCACGTGATTCACTTGATGTATGTTTTGGTGATCAACTTGCGGGTTCCGCCCATGAACCTATGCATAGGGGTTGGCACACGTTTTCGTCTTGACTCTCCGGTATAAACTTTGGGGCACTCTTTGAAGTTCTTCGTGTTGGTTGAATAGATGAATCTGAGATTGTGTGATGCATATCGTATAATCATACCCACGGATACTTGAGATGACATTGGAGTATCTAGGTGACATTAGGGTTTTGGTTGATTTGTGTCTTAAGGTGTTATTCTAGTATGAACTCTAGGGCTGTTTGTGACACTTATAGGAATAGCCCAACGGATTGATTGGAAAGAATAACTTTGAGGTGGTTTCGTACCCTACCATAATCTCTTAATTTGTTCTCCGCTATTAGTGACTTTGGAGTGACTCTTTGTTGCATGTTGAGGGATAGTTGTATGATCCAATTATGTTATTATTGTTGAGAGAACTTGCACTAGTGAAAGTATGAACCCTAGGCCTTGTTTCCTAGCATTGCAATACTGTTTGTGCTCACTTTTATCATTAGTTACCTTGCTGTTTTTATACTTTCAGATTACAAAAACCTATATATACCATTAATATTGCACTTGTATCACCAGCTCTTCGCCGAACTAGTGCACCTATACAATTTACCATTGTATTGGGTGTGTTGGGGACACAAGAGACTCTTTGTTAGTTGGTTGCAGGGTTGCTTGAGAGAGACCATCTTCATCCTACGCCTCCCACGGATTGATAAACCTTAGGTCATCGACTTGAGGGAAATTTGCTACTGTCCTACAAACCTCTGCACTTGGAGGCCCAACAACGTCTACAAGAAGAAGGTTGCGTAGTAGACATCAAGCAGTCTCTGGTGCCGTTGCCGGGGAGATGAGTGCTTGAAGGTATATCTTTAGATCTTGCAATCGAATCTTTTAGTTTCTTGTTTTATCACTAGTTTAGTTTATGAAAGAAAACTACAAAAAAATGGAATTGAGTTTGTCTCATACGCTTCATCTTTTTAATATCTTTCGTGAGTATGATGGAAAGGAAAATTGTGCCAATGTGTTAGAAAAACAATGCATTAAAATGTTTGGCACTAAATCTTTGAATGATGAGCATGATTGCAATGTTGTTAGTATTAATTCTATGAATATCCATGATGCTAATGATATGCAAAGCCACAAGCTTGGGGATGCTATGTTTGATGAAGATGATATTTTTTGTTCCCCAAGTTTTGATGAGCAAATTTACTATGATGAAAGCATGCCCCCTATCTATGATGATTATTGTGATGACATGTATGCTATAAAGAATAATGATAACCATGAAACTTGTCATCTTGATCCTAATTTTCAATCACATGATAGTTATTTTGTTGAGTTTGCTCCCACCACTATTCATGAGAATAAATTTGCTTATGTGGAGAGTAATAAAATTTCTATGCTTGTAGATCATGAAAAGAATGATTTGTGTGATGGTTATATTGTTGAATTCATTCATGATGCTACTGAAAATTATTATGAGGGAGGAATATATGCTTGTAGGAATTGCAATAATATCAAGTTTCCTCTCTATGTGCTCAAAGTTTTAAAGTTATGCTTGTTTTGCCTTCCTATGCTAGTTGATTATTGTTCCCATAAGTTGTTTGCTCACAAAATCCCTATGCATAGGAAGTGGGTTAGACTTAAATGTGCTAGTCATATACTTCATGATGCTCTCTTTATGTTTCAATCTTATCTTTTATGTGAGCATCATTGAAATCACCATGCATAGCTAGGGGCGTTAAACGATAGCGCTTGTTGGGAGGCAACCCAATTTTATTTTAGTTTCTTGCTTTTTGGTTCTGTTTAGGAATAAATAATTTATCTAGCCTCTGGTTAGATGTGGTTTTGTGTTTTAATTAGTGTTTGTGCCAAGTAAGACCTATAGGATCTTCTTGGATGATAGTTATTTGATCTTGCTGAAAATTCCAGAAACTTTCTGTTCACGAAAACAATTGTTAAAATCACCATAACGGGATAAAATATTGATTCCAATTGCAGCCGATCAATAAACAAATTTTCTAGGACTTCCTATTTTGGTATAATTTTTGGAGTTCCATAAGTTTGCTTTAGTTACAGATTACTACAGACTGTTCTGTTTTTGACAGATTCTGTTTTTCGTGTGTTGTTTGCTTATTTTGATGAATCTATGGCTAATAAAATAGTTTATAAACCATAGAGAAGTTGGAATACAGTATATTTAACACCAATATAAATAAAGCATGAGTTCATTACAGTACCTTGAAGTGGTGTTTTCTTTTCTTTCGCTAACGGAGCTCACGAGTTTTCTATTGAGTTTTGTGTTGTGAAGTTTTCAAGTTTTGGGTAAAGATTCGATGGACTATGGAATAAGGAGTGGCAAGAGCCTAAGATTGGGGATGCCCAAGGCACCCCAAGGTAATATTCAAGGATAACCAAGCGTCTAAGCTTGGGGATGCCCCGGAAGGCATCCCCTCTTTCGTCTTCGTTCATCGGTAACTTTACTTGGAGCTATATTTTTATTCACCACACGATATGTGTTTTGCTTGGAGCGTCATGTCATTTTATTTTGCTTTGCTTGCTGTTTGAATAAAATTCCAAGATCTGAAATTCTTAAATGAGAGAGAGTCTTCAAATAGCTACATAATTTTTTAACTACTCATTGATCTTCACTTATGTCTTTTTGGAGTAGTTTGTCATTTACTTGTGCGCTTCACTTATATCCTATGAGTACATGGTTGAATGATTTGAATGTCATAAAATCTGAAATTTTATATGTTTCATATGCTTATCCCATGGGGAGTAATGCCTTCACATATAAGAAGTAGAGATGGTAAATTTTTTGAAGGTTAGCAAACATTGTATTGGTCACTTGAACAATTCATGAAAGAATATTGAAGGAAGAGAGATTTCACATATAAATATACTATCTTGGACATCTTCTATGATTGTGAGCCCCATTAATTATTTTCAGAGCAAATTAGTTGAAGTTGGACAAGGAAGACAACATAATGAGTTATGCTTGGGTATATTTGTATAGAAGTTATATTGTTATGGATCCTCTAACATGTGGTGCTTGCTATTTAGAATCCTTTGCTAGCCAAAATTTCTGTACTAAGCGGGAATACTGCTTGTGCATCCAAATTCCTTGAACCAAGTTTCTTCCATGAGTGTCCACCATATCTACCTATATGCGGTATTTACCTGCAGTTCCAAGTAAATTTGCATGTGCCAAACTCTAAACCTTCAAATAATAATCTGTTTTGTATGCCCGAATCGCTCATGTAGCGACTAGGGGTTAGCGGTATCTTCCATCCTAGGTGGGTTATTCTCACGATGAGTGGACTCCGCTCATCATTCACGAGAAAATGGCTGGTAACTGGGATGCCCAGTCCCATGATCAAAAGATCGAAATCAAATCAAAAATAATTGCAAACAAAACTCCCCCAGGATTGATGTTAGTTGGAGCCACCCGTTGTTTCGGGCAAGCCATGGATTGATGATTGTTGGTGGAGGGGGAGTAAAATCTTTACCTTTCTATTCGGGAACCGCCTATAATGTATGTAGTATGGAAGATATTGGAAGCTCTTGGTCGTTATGTTGACATTGAAAGCATACCTCTCAAAATTATTTTCATCTCTGTTTTTGCTTCGAGCTCTGGCACCTCTGCAAATCCCTGCTTCCCTCTGCGAAGGGCCTATCTTTTACTTTTATGCAAGAGTCAGTAGTATTCCTTCTCATTCCAACCTACTCTTTAGTTGGCAAGCATCATGCGATGGAAAGATCTGAGCATATATGGCCATTCAAATATATTTGATCATGAATTATTATTGTTGACAATTATCTATATGATAAATAAGTTGGGAGGCGAAACATTAAGCCCCTATCTTTCTCTGTGTTCGATGGATGCTATTTGTTCTACAAATATGCTTTGAGTGGTAGCAATCATGGAAGACTGTATGATAGTTGAGTATGTGAAGTTTGCTGAATCAAACCTCTAACATAGACTCTTCCTGAAAATAAGATGAATTGTAATTGTTTGATGACTAGTAACATGGTTTGTTAGTTTTCAAGAAAGTTATTGATATATACTTTAACATTGGAATAGTTTGTTACTTGATCATGAAAAGTTCTATGAGTTGAGCTACTGTTATGACATATAATGATGCTAGAAAAGGTGATTGAAATTATCATTGATCAAACTTATGCACCTGCTAGCATTCACACTTCATAAATTCTTTCTTTTATCATTTACCTACTCGAGGACGAGCAGGAATTAAGCTTGGGGATGTTGATACGTCTCCAACGTACCTATAATTTATGAAGTATTCATGCTATTATATTATCCATCTTGGATGTTTTATGGGCTTTACTATTCACTCTTGTATTACTTTTGGGACTAACCTATTGACCCAGAGCGCAGTGCCAGTTCCTGTTTTTTCCCTTGTTTCAGTGTTTCGAAGAAAAGGAATATCAAACGGAGTCAAAACGGAATGAAACCTTCTAGAGAAGTTATTTTTGGAAGGAAAGCAACCCGGGAGACTTGGAGTCCACGTCAAGAAAGCAACGAGGAAGGCACGAGGTAGGGGCGCCCCCACCCCCCTGGGCGTGCCCTCCACCCTCGTGGGCCCCTCGTGGCTCCCCTGACGTATTTCTTCCGCCTATGTATACCAATATACCTTAAAAACTTCGGGGAATAGAATAGATCGGGAGTTCCGCCGCCACAAGCCTCTGTAGCCACCAAAAACCAATCGGGACCCTGTTCCGGCACCCTGCCGGAGGGGGGGATCCCTCACCGGTGGCCATCTTCATCATCCCGACGCTCTCCATGACGAGGAGGGAGTAGTTCACCCTCGGGGCTGAGGGTATGTACCAGTAGCTATGTGTTTGATCTCTCTCTCTCTCGTGTTCTTGATTTGGCACGATCTTGATGTATCGCGAGCTTTGCTATTATAGTTGGATCTTATGTTTCTTCTCCCCCTCTACTCTCTTGTAATGGATTGAGTTTTCCCTTTGAAGTTATCTTATCGGATTGAGTCTTTAATGATTTGAGAACACTTGATGTATGTCTTGCCGTGCGTATCTGTGGTGACAATGGGATATCACGTGATTCACTTGATGTATGTTTTGGTGATCAACTTGCGAGTTCCGCCCATGAACCTATGCATAGGGGTTGGCACACGTTTTCGTCTTGACTCTCCGGTATAAACTTTGGGGCACTCTTTGAAGTTCTTTGTGTTGGTTGAATAGATGAATCTGAGATTGTGTGATCCATATCGTATAATCATACCCACGGATACTTGAGGTGACATTGGAGTATCTAGGTGACATTAGGGTTTTGGTTGATTTGTGTCTTAAGGTGTTATTCTAGTACGAACTCTAGGGCTGTTTGTGACACTTATAGGAATAGCCCAATGGATTGATTGGAAAGAATAACTTTGAGGTGGTTTCGTACCCTACCATAATCTCTTCGTTTGTTCACCGCTATTAGTGACTTTCGAGTGACTCTTTGTTGCATGTTGAGGGATAGTTGTATGATCCAATTATGTTATTATTGTTGAGAGAACTTGCACTAGTGAAAGTATGAACCCTAGGCCTTGTTTCCTAGCATTGCAATATAGTTTGTGCTCACTTTTATCATTAGTTACCTTGCTGTTTTTATAATTTCAGATTACAGAAACCTATATCTACCATCCATATTGCACTTGTATCACCATCTCTTCGCCGAACTAGTGCACCTATACAATTTACCATTGTATTGGATGTGTTGGGGACACAAGAGACTCTTTGTAATTTGGTTGCAGGGTTGCTTGAGAGAGACCATCTTCATGCTACGCCTCCCACAGATTGATAAACCTTAGGTCATCCACTTGAGGGAAATTTGCTACTGTCCTACAAACCTCTGCACTTCGAGGCCCAACAACGTCTACAAGAAGAAGGTTGCGTAGTAGACATCAAGCTTGAGGTTGATCTTGCGCAGGTTGCGAATGTTTCTTCTAAATCTTGCACGAGCGTGGCCCTGTCCTTGGCTTTGACCACTATGTCATCCATATAAGATTCCATATTTCTATGCAGCTGGGGCTCAAAACCAATCTGGACTGCTCGGGCAAAAGTCGAACCAGCGTTCTTCAACCCGAAAGGCATTCGTACAAAACAGTACGTACCACATGGGGTGATGAACGCGGTCTTCTCTTCGTCTTCCTTCATCATGAAGATCCGGTGGTACCCCGAATAGGCATCGAGGAATGACAGCAGGTCACACCCGGAAGTGGAGTCTACAATCTGGTCGATGCGTGGCAGAGGGAAAGGATCCTTTGGACAGGCTTTATTGATGTCCGTGTAGTCAATACATAGCCTCCACTTCCCATTTTCCTAACGCACCACCACCGGATTGGCCAACCACGTGGGGTGGAGTACTCCTCTTATCAGGCCTGCCGCCTCCAACTTCCTGATCTCTTTAATGATGAACTCTTGTCGCTCCAAAGCTTGCTTCCTGACCTTCTGCTTGACGGCCCGCGCGTGAGGACAGACAGCAATATGGTGCTCAATCACCTCCCTGGGAACGCCGGGGATGTCAAATGCTTGCCATGCAAATACATCGACATTCGCCCGCAGGAAGGTGACAATCTCGCTTTCCTATTTGCTGTCGAGGGTGGAGCTTATAGTGAAAGCCCCGCCCGTGCCGTCCTCGACGGACGCCTTCTTGGTTTCTGGTGGTGCAGCCTTGGACTTCTTGCTCTTGCTGGTGGAGCTCTCTAGCACGTCCTCAACGGGAACACAACACTCCGAAGAGGTGCACTTCCCGAAGTGGGTGCAAGAGGTCTTGCCGGAAGAGGTCTTGCCGGAAGGAGTCTTGCCGGCCTTCTTCCTCCCTAGAGCTTCAGCGGCAGGAGCAAGTGCCCTGGCGACAGTTGCTGCAACTGCCTCTCAGTAGAGTTGGTCGGCGTAGATGAGCACGTCTTTCTTGTCTGAGGGGACGGTGATGATGGTCAACGGCCCCGGCATCTTCAACGTGTTGTAGGCATAGTGGGACGCCGCCATGAACTTTGCCAGCACTGGGTGGCCAAGGATCCCATTGTATGGCAAGAGGATCTCGGCGACATCGAAGACGATCTTCTCCGTCCTATAGTTTAGCTCGCCCCCAAACGTAACCGACGGCGTGATTTTACCTTTAGGCTGGCTCCTTCCCGGGTTGACCCCTTGAAACGTGCCTGTCTTTTCGAGGTCTCCATCAGGGATCTGCAGCTTCTTGATCACAGCGGGCGAGATCAAATTCAGACCGGCCCCACTGTCAACCAGCACTTTGGTCACCTTGAGGTTGTGTATTGTTGGTGAAACGAACAACAACAAACACCCGACCGTAGTTGTGCGGTCAGGGTGATCCTCGGTGTCAAAAACGATGGGCGTGTGGGATCACTGCAGTGGCCTCTGGGCATCGAGCGACGGCTCCGCCGCAGTGACCTCACGCGCCCACTGCTTCAGCTGGCAGTGTGAGGTATGAAACGAGGCGCGACTGTCGACGCACATAGCTTCTGTAGCCTTCTGGAACTCGTGCTCGCCGGACTCGTCGTCCTCATCGTGATCATCATCCTCCTCTTTCTTGTCGCAGCCTCGAGTGGGCCTCTCTTGTTGGCTATCTTTGCCGCGGCGTCACCCTTGGCCACCACGCTTCTTGCCGGATCCCTCAGTGCCATCTTGACCCTTTTCCTTGTCTCGCCTTTCATATTCAGCCTTCTTCTTTTCTGCAAGCAGCTCAACTTGTCGGCAGTTCTGGAGGTCATGGCCTTTGGTGCGGTGGATCTTGCAGTATTGCTTGTCGGAGCCTCCTGGCTTGCCGGTGGCCACCAGGGCCAAGTAGGCGGCACACCCGGCAATCTCCTTGCCAGGGTCGTCAGCCTTGGCATTTTTGGCGGGGCCGAGCTCGCCGGATCCCTCAACGGCAAGCATAGTCTTGCCCTTGCGCTTCCTGTTGCGGCGCCGACCCTTCTTTGTCGGGGCGGCGGTGTATTCGTCTGTAGAGTCGGTTTCCGCACCGGCATCCTCGCCGGGGTACTTCCTCCCCTCTTCAGCTCGAGCGCATCTATCAACCAGAACATAAAGTTCGGCCACATCTTTGACCTTGTTCATTGCCAACTCTTCACGTATCTTGCGGTTGTGCACATTCTGATGGAATGCGCTGATAACGGTGGCGGGATGAACATCTGGGATGTTGTACTGCACCCGGCTGAACCTCTGTATGTACTTGCGCAGGTTTTCACCTTCTTTCTGGGGGATGATATGCAAATCGCTTGCCTAGCCATGAGCTTGGTGGCCTCTAGTGAAGGCGCCAACAAACTCATGACACAAATCCGACCAAGAAGAAATGGAATCCACTGGCAAGTGCATCAACCATGACATGACGTTGGGTTTGAGTGCCAACGGGAAGTAATTGGCAAGCACCTTGTCATCGCGAGCTCCAGCAGCTTGCATCGCGATGGTGTAGATGTTGAGGAACTCCGACGGGTGGGTCTTGCCGTTGTACTTCTCGCCAATGTCGGGCTTGAACATGCGGTGGGAGGGCCACTGGAACTGCCACAGCTCTCGGGTAAAGGCTGGACAACCCACCTCGTAAGGCAGGTCGCCGGGGGGCCCCGGCGCCGGGTGGTCACTAGTAGGCCCCGCACGCCGATCTGACTAATGGCGCGTCTCCCGTCGTCGTTCGATGGTAGTTCGAGCGTCTTCCTGAGCCCGTTCCCGAAGGACTTGACGTTGGTCGCGGCGTGTTCGCGGGTCAGACGACGCTGTGGAAATGTTGTGAGCGACATCGGGTTGACGGGCCGGTGGCTGTTGTCGCCGCCGCGGGGGGGGGGGTGGGGGAGGGGGGAGTGCACCATGGTAGCAGCGTCTCTGGTCCCCCCACCGCCGGCGTGCACCGGCTCGTTAGGACGCCATTGTGAGGGTCCCGTCGGGAGCGGCTCGTCTTTGTTGGCAAAGCTGACAAGGCTTCGGATGGTGGCTCTCCACTCGTCGAGCTTCTCCGCAGCAGGGGGGAAGTCGAGGAGCAGTTGCACGTGCGCCAGCGCTTCTGCTGGCGTAGGCGGCGGCGAGATCTGCGTAGACCGTGACCCGCTCCGACTTCTAACCGTGTTAGAAGGGGCTCTGTTGCGGTCTCGCGGTCGCGCGCCGCCTGCACTGGCGTCTCAGCGCGCACGCCGGCCTGGTTCGTCCTGTGAGTGGTGCATAGGGCTCTTTCCGCGCCGATGCCCAGGGGCTCCGACATCGCGGTGTTGCTCATCGTGTGCGGCCTAGGAAGGGCGTGGCACGGGCGCCAGCTGGGGTGCCGTAGAGGCTGCTGCGCCGCCCGTGGGCAGCACGGCCCCGCCCCCGGACCCAGCGGTGCGTGGCTCGTCGTCTCGGATTCGGACGGTGCCGCTCGCCAGGCTCTGATCGCCAGAATGTCGTGGATGCTCGCGGGCCACGTCGCCGGCCCCATCCGTGGGCACCTGGCCGCCTGTTCGCGCTGGCGCGGACGGGCCGGCCCCGGACGAGCCGATTGTTGTGATCCCCTTTCTCTTGGGGGGCATGGTGATGATGAAGTCGGTGTGCTAACCTTCAAACCGGATTTTCACAGCCTGCGCCCCCTACTTGGCATGCCAAAGATGTCAGGGGAAACGACACCTACAGGATCACGAGGAATCCCTTTGCTATGGTTGGCGGGCGTGGGGCTGTGGAAAGAGCGGGATTGAGAGATCAACGCGGGGGGGGGGGGGGTATCCAGGTTCGGACCGCAAGTGATGCGTAATACCCTACTCCTGCTGGTTTCTGTTTATCTAGTGTTATTGGACTAGCTACAAGGCGTGCAGGGTCCAAAAAGTCTGAATGCTCTCCTAGTACACCGCGGGCCTCCTTTTATAGACAAAGGGGCTGCCACAGTGGCACACAGGAGGTGGAAAGCTATACAGTGGTCGAGTCTATCCTCTGGCACCGTAGGACAAACGCATTTAATGCGCTGCCGACGTTCCCTTCTTGCTTTATCGGGGATGGCAAGGAAGCTCATCCCAGCTGCCGCCGCCTAGCCTGGCTTCGACGCGTGTCCAAACTGACGAGGCGGGTAGTGCCACATCGGCTGGCTGCCTGCTGAGTTGGTGCGGTGGCTGAGCCTTCACGAAGATCTGCATGCCACCACGCAGGTGCTTGCTGAGTTGGTCTAGAGACCGCATGTCGCCATGCATGTGCTCGCCTAGTTGGTGGGCTGGAAGCTGTATGAGAACGGCGGCGGAGTCATGGCAGACGTGGGCCTGGCTGCGGCCCCGCGGATGCTTTCGGCAAGGGTCTTGCCGGGAGGGCCACGTGGGTATCCTCGGCAAGGATCTCGCCGAGGATCTCTGTCTTCTGATTCTCATCTTGATCTTGCACGTTCTTGGTCTTCAGAAAGATCTGCATGCCACCACGGTGTAGCGACCCGACCTCAAACGGTCAAGTCTCTGTGCTTCAGTGTCATCCCTGGATTAGTAATGCCGACACACACAGTAATCGAAGGATTTATAACAGAGTACCAATCACACACTTATTACATCGAATGTCTCAGAAGATAACTTATTACAATAAATATGGCTTAAGGCAATCTAATACGATAACAGCGGAAGGCTTGGAAGATAAAGTGAGTCCATCAACTCCAACGGCATAGCTGAGCTGCACGGCAACGACCTAATGAACCTTACTCCTCGTCTGAAAAGTCTGCAACATAATATGTTGCAGCCCGAAAACGGGTCAGCACATGGAATATGCTGGCAATATAGCACAGTAGAGCAAGAACAGGATAATGCTATCACTACATGTATATTTGGCTGGTGGAAAGCTCTATGGTTATAGTTTTTTTTTTGCGAAAAGGCAATTTTTCCATACAACAAAGGAATAAGTTTTATTTTAACTATCATGGTAGTTGAAACATCATTGAGAAGGTTCCTCCAACTCAATCCCAATTAAAGTAATTATCAACCCAACAATATTAATTTAGAGTGATGAGATACTTAGGATACTCCAAGTACTAGATACTCAAGATTGTCCATAACCGGGGACACAGCTAACCATGATTAGATTCTACACTCTACAGAGGTTTGCGCACTTTTCCCCACAAGACTCGATCGCCTCCGTTGGATTTCTCGCACTACATGATGTTTGAGAAATGGATGACCGAGACACAGTCTTTCAGAAACATTAACTCTTTACTCCGGGCAGACCATACCAACCTACAACCCTCTACCTGCTGATCCACCTCTTCAACAGCTCATGCAACTTACTCAACTATGCTAGAGCCCATAATAGCTTGTGGCTGCACACGGAAGTTTCTAGCATGAAAATATCTCAGTCCCCTTTGAGCCTGGGTGGCGGACATTAGGATGATCACATAGGTACTCCGGGATATCCTAGGACAACACTGGATTCTCCAGGTGCCCGACAAGCAATCCACCCAGATGTGTATTTAAATTGCCACCTTAAGTTGAACCATTAATTAACAATCTCACATCTGTCATGGATTCGCTCACCCAAACCACGTCTACGAGCATAGCATAGTAGTATAAGCAATACGTAGAAGTAACTCCCAAGGGTTTGAATATAACAGGACAATAGGTTCTACCTCATCAACTACTTCCCAATCCACATGTTAATCACATCCTAATCATGCAATGTTTGAGGATTGGAGCTAATGCATAAAAACTGGGTATGAAAAGAGTATGATCAATGTGTTACTTGCCTTGCTGACGATCCGCAAAACCTAGGGACTCGTAGTAGCACGCTTCGCACTCCGGAAATTCTATCGCAAACAAACAATAGCATACATAAGCAATCAAGCAAAGAAGCACGGGTAAATCTCAAATAAGAAGAACTAACCAGAAAGTTCAACTTAAGAACTCCGGTTTGCAAAAAGAATCAAATCAAACGGAGCAAGGAAACTCAAACTGCAAAAGAAACAAGATCCCTTTACTAATCTGGACTAAAGTCAAATTTTACAGTACCAAAATCCAGGCGCTTGAATCGCCTGATTCCGATGAACGAGCGGAAAGATAAACTGAAACAAAAATCGGATCAGTGATCGCGATCAAAAATAATCGCGAAAAATCTGAGAAAAAGAAAAACTGACGAACAGGCTAACGAACGAACGTTCGTTGTCTGCGGCTAATGAGCGAAAACCATTCGTTAAAACGAACGTACGGACGAACGTCCGCTAAACAAACTAAACGGAGAAAACCGACGAACCGATATAAAAAACGAACTAGGGTTTTCAAAAAAAACGGATCGGTTTTAGAATAAACCGAATGGCGGCGGCAGCGTATACCTCCGGCGGGGCTCCGGCGAGGCGGGGCGGCTGCAGCAAGGTGGGGCTGCAGCGGGGGGTGCTCAGGCGGCAGCGGCGCGGCAACGGCAGGCGGCGGCGCTGGCGGCGGGTGCGGCAGGCGGCGGGGTTCGGTGGTGGTGGGGGGTCCGGGGGCGGCGTATTTAAAGGAGGGGGGTTGCTTGGGGAAGGGGCAAGGCGGCGCGGCAGAGGAGTTCCGGCCGGACTCGGGGTCAGGCGGCGGCGGCAGACGAGGCGCGGGACGGGCCGGCTCGGCTGGGCTTCGGCCCAGTCGGGCGCTGGAGAGTTTTTTTTTTTATAATTCCGCCAAAACTTAAATAAATCCTAGAAAAAGAAATAAAAACCTAAAAATGCCAAAACAAATTTTCCCCATCTAAATAAAGTATTTAGAACAAGATGAACATTTTCTTGGCCCTAAAATGCAAATTTGAAAAACATGCAATTTTTGTAATGCAAATAAAATAACTATAAAATCCGAATAAAATCAAATATTTGATTTAATATTTTTCATCCAATATTTCAATTACTTTGGAGAAGCCATATTATCTCCTCTCATATATTTTAATATGAAATATTTTCGGAGAGAAAATAATTAAAACCAAAAATCCTCGTTTCAATATTTGATAAAACTCAAATATGAAAACAGGGAATCCCCAACTCTCTCCGAGGGTCCTTGAGTTGCTTAGGATTTCGAGGATCGCGAAACGAAATGCAGCAAAATATGATATGCATGAATGATCTATGTATAACATTCCAAATTGAAAATTTGGGATGTTACAAACCTACCCCCCTTAAGATGAATCTCGCCCTCGAGATTCTGGTTGGCTAGAAAATAGGTGTGGGTGGTCTTTGCGAAGATCATCCTCTCGTTCCCAGGTGGCTTCATCCTCGGTATGGTGGCTCCACTGAACTTTGCAAAACTTGATAACCTTGATGCGGATGACTCGGCTGGCAAATTCAAGAATCCTGAATGGCTTCTCCTCATAGGTCAGATCATTGTCCAGCTGAATCGCCTCCAAGGGCACTGTATCTTGTAACGGTATATCGGCCATCTCAGCATGACACTTCTTTAGTTGTGAAATGTGAAACACATCATGTACTCCTGATAGTCCTTCAGGTAACTCCAACTTGTAGGCAGCTTCTCCCATACGTTCCAAAACACGATACCACCCTAAAAATCTCGGGGCTAACTTTCCCTTAACTCCAAAACATTTCACTCATCGCAGAGGTGACACTCGCAGATATGCTATGTCTCCAATTTCATAGGTTACCTCCTTGCGTTTCAAATCTGCATAACTCTTCTGCCTGGACTGAGCTACCTTCAGTCTATCGCGAATCAACTTAACCTTCTCTTCAGACTCCTTGATCAAATCTGGTCCAAACAACTGTCGGTCTCCTACTTCATCCCACATCAACGATGTTCTGCACCTTCATTCATACAAGGCTTCAAACGGTGCCATCTTCAAACTGGCTTGATAGCTATTGTTGTATGAGAACTCTGCGTAGGGCAAATTGTCATCCCAACTAGATCCATAATCTAGTGCACAAGCTCTCAACATATCCTCCAGAATCTGGTTGACTCTCTCGGTCTGTGCATCTGTCTGAGGGTGGAATGTTGTACTGAATTCCAACCTTGTCCCCAAAGTTTGGTGCAGCTGATGCCAAAACTTTGAAGTAAATTGTGTTCCTCTATCTGATACGATGGTCCTCGGAACTCCATGCAGACATATGATCCTGTTCATATATATCTTGGCCAACTTCGCACTCGTATAGGTGGTTTTCACTAGGATAAAGTGAGCCACTTTGGTCAAGCGATCAACTACTACCCATATAGAATCATATCCTGATTTGGTCCTGGGCAATCCAGTGATGAAATCCATGCCAAGTTTATCCCACTTCCATTCGGGTATCGGCATAGGCTGTAACAATCCTGCTGGCTTTTGATGCTCAACCTTCACTCTCTGAAATACATCACATACAGCTACATACTCGGCAATATCCTTCTTCATACCTGTCCACCAGAAACGTTCCTTCAAAAAATACATCTTGGTGTTTCCGGGGTGTATCGAGTATGGTGAGTCACGAGCCTCCTGAAGTATTAACTTCCTGATCTCTGTGTTATTGGGCGCATAAACACGGTCCTCAAACCATAAGGTGTCGTGCTCATCCTCATGAAAACCTTTGGCCTTTCCTTTGCTCATTCACTCTTTTATCTCGGCAATCTCGTTGTCATCCTTCTGAGCTTCTCGAACCTTTCCTAACAATGTAGACTGTACCTCCGTTGTTGCAACAAAACCTCTAGGAACAATCTCCAATCGAAGTTCCCTGAGATCCTCTGCTAACTCCTTTGGCAATCCCGTGCTTACTAAGGCATTAGAATAACTCTTCCGACTCAAAGCGTCTGCTACAACATTGGCCTTGCCTGGATGATAGTGAAGCTTCATGTCATAATCCTTTATAAGTTCCAACCATCTTCTCTGCCTAAGGTTCAACTCCTTCTGTGTGAAAATGTACCTCCAACTCTTATGATCCATGTACACATCACAACGGTTTCCAATAAGGTAATGTCTCCAAGTCTTGAGCGCATGCACTACAGCAGCCAATTCCAAATCATGGGTGGCATAATTCAATTCGTGCGGTTTTAGTTGTTGTGAGACATACGAAACAACTCTTCCGTCCTGCATAAGCACGCTTCCCAGTCATAGGCGAGAGGCGTCGCAATACACTTGGAAATCCTTGTGTATATCCGGCAGAATCAGCACTGGGGCTGTAGTCAAGCATTTCTTTAACTCCTGAAAACTTGCCTCACATTCTTCCGTCCATTTAAATTTGGTATCGTTCTTTAATAACTCCGTCATTGGCTTCGCAACCTTGGAAAAATTCTTAATGAATCTTCGGTAGTATCCCGCGAGTCCAAGAAAACTGCGAATCTCACTAACTGAAGTGGGTGCCAACCATTCAGTGACTGACTGAACCTTGGTGGGATCTACTGCTACACCTTCTCCTGATATAACATGTCCAAGGAATCCGACTTCCTTAACCAAAACTCACATTTGCTGAACTTGGCATACAACTGGTGTTCCCCGAGTTTCTTGAGAACTAAACGCAAATGCTCCTTGTGCTCCTCCTCATTCTTCGAGTATACCATTATATCATCAATGAACACCACAACAAACTTATCCAAATATTCCATGAACACCTTGTTCATCATGCTCATGAAGTAAGCACGGGCGTTAGTCAGTCCGAATGCCATGACCTTATATTCATACAATCCGTACCTTGTGGTGAATGCTGTCTTTGGTATATCCTTCTCTCGAATCTTCAGCCGGTGATACCCTGACGCAGATCGATCTTTGAAAACACCTTAGCTCCTTGCAACTGGTCAAACAAATCATTGATCATCGGCAGTGGGTATTTGTTCTTGATCGTCACCTCATTCAACGCACGATAATCAACAACCATTCTTAGAGACTTATCCTTCTTCTCAACAAAAAGCACTGGGGCTCCCCAGGGTGATGAACTCCGTCGAATATAACCTTTCTCCAATAACTCCTTGATCTGCTTCTTAATCTCCTCCAGATCATTTGCGGACATCCGATAGGGTCTCTTTGATATTGGCCCTGTACCTGGTAATAGATCTATCAAAAACTCGATGTCACAATCCGGTGGCATGCCTGGTAACTCCTCTGGAAAAACATCTGGGTAATCCTTCACTACAGGCACTTCCTCCTGAACAAATCCCGTGAGGGTATTTACTTGGCTCCTCCTAGGCGCATGCCTAGATACATACTTAATCCTTTTTCCCTCTGGGGTGGTGAGATAAATCGACTTACTAGCACAGTCAATACTTCCTCCATACTTTGACATCCAGTCCATGCCTAATATCACATCAAATCCTTGTGACTCCAAAATTATTAGGTCTGACGGGAAAACATGGCTACCAATGGTTAAGGGTATCTGGTCGCACCATCGGCTAGCCATATACTCTGCTCCAGGTGAACTCACTAACAGAGGGGTCCTAAGGGTTTGGGTTGGTAGTTTAAACTTATCCACGAATCCCCTTGATATGTATGAATGCGATGCACCAGTATCAAAAAGAACAAGGGCGGTAAAAGACTTACCAAAAACTTACCAATAACCGCGTCTGGCTGCTCTTCAACCTCCTCCACGTTAACGTGGTTCACTTGTCCTTTGTTGAATGGATTGGGCTTCTTCCCAGCGATCCCATTACCGTTTCCATTCTTCGCTTCAGGGCACTCCGTAGCATAGTGTCCAGTCTTCCCGCACTTGAAGCAAGTAATGTGACTTAGGTCTCTCTTGGCAGGTGTGGCTGGATTGGAGCGGTTCTGATTGTTGCTTGCTCCATTCCCATTCCCATTCTTGGAACCATTGTGGTTATGCGAACTTCCTCTGGTGTGGTTTATTCTGAATTTTGCAGCCTGTGAATAGAAATCCACTTTTTCTTCTTTTTCATCCCAATAGAAAGAAATGTTATTAATTTGCAAATTCTTCCTCAACTAGTTAAAAAATGAAATTGGTGGTTTAATTCGATGCAAAGCAAAGAACCTTACCAGGGCTTGACATGCCGCGAATCCTCTTGAAAGAGAGGGATGCCCTCGGGAACGCGTACCTCCATGGTTATGAACAAGTCCTCCCGCGTTCGGGGTTAGATGGGGCTTCTGCTGAGCTCCAGAGTTGTATTTTCCTTGCCCATACTTCCTCTTACGGCTCTCAATCTGTTGCTGCTTCCCTTCAATCATAAGAGCCTTATCTACCAACTCCTGGTAGTTGTTGAATGTTGCCACCATCAACTGCATGCTCATCTCATCATTCAGCCCTTCCATAAACTTCTCCTGCTTCGCGGCATCTGTGGCCACATCATCAGGGGCATAGCGAGATAACTTGCTAAACTCATCCACGTACTGAGCTACAGTACGGTTCCCCTGGTGTAAGTTGCGAAACTCAATCTTCTTCATATTCATAGCTCCAGTTGAGACATGGGCTGTGCGAAAAGCTTGCTGAAACCGATCCCAAGTGACGTTGGCTATGGGGAAAGTGGCCGTATAATTCTCCCACCATGAGGCTGCTGGTCCATCCAATTGATGTGCGGCAAAGCGCACCTTCTCAGCATCTGTGCAACCTGCGGTGGTCAACTCCCTTCCAATACGGCGTAGCCAATCATCTGCAACTATAGGCTCGGTGCTACTGGAAAACACCGGCGGCTGCAACCTCAGAAAGCGAGCTAAGTTGTCAACTGGAGGCGGGTTGTTGTTGTTGCCTTGGTTCTAGACTAACAATTGCATCAAGGCATTCTGCTGCTGGATCAACTGAGTGAGCTTCGGTGGGATGGCAAATCCGGTGTCACGTCTCGGAGGCATCTGGCGGTTTAGAGGGGAGAGATTAGAATAGAAAAGGGGTCTAGTGAGAAAGCACTACCCATATGCACATGAGATAAACACAATCATTTCACTCAATCAATCAAGCAAGGGCATACAAACGGTCTAGATCTTATCGTAAAAGTGCTCAACTACTACTATATACATGGGGAAATACTACTAATCATCTGGTGGTCATCTAGAAATTTTGATTGGTGGAAGACTCCATGATGTCTGCTCCTGCTTCGTCTTCAAAGTCATCCTCACTGGGGTCGGAGTCGGTGTCGTTGATGATGATGTAGTTCTCCGGGCAAGTGGAATCGTCGTCCTCTCCTCCCGGCGCGGGATCTCCCATGAATACTCCGATCTTCTTTATCAAATCGTCATTCTTCTCCAATAGTGTTGCAATTTCCTCCTCATATCCATCGCGTGTAGACTTAAGTTCTTCTTCCAGCTCGATGATCCTTGTCTTCGCCTTCTTCATATCTATCATATCTGCGCACATCTGGTTCTCCTGGCGTCGAATATGTTGGTTCAACTCCTGGATGAAAGCTGCAATGGATCTGTCCTTCTTGGTGCTGATCATCTCCCATTGCTCATCTCGGCGCCCACATATCTGATAGATAGTGTCCTTAAGATCCTTGTTGTAGACTTCTCCAATGTGTCCCATGGTAATGTGGGCTGCCATGCTCTTGCCTAGACTCCAGGTGGGTGCTTCAAAAGAAAATTCTATGGGCTTAGTGGTTGGCGAGAACGTCCTTCCTGGTACTGGAACTTGAATCATCCAGCGCTCCTCTTCTGGTAAAGTGGCGTTGTAAGTCCCGGTGAAGCTTGGTATTCCGATGTTTAGGTACCTAGTGACTTCCTTCAAGTGGCGTCCAAAGGGGGTGTCTTCATCCGGTTGTGCAAACTTGTTCCTTGAATCCGCCATCCTAAAGAGTAGAAAATGGAGAGGAGTCAGAAATGAGTAGAGAAGAGTGACCTATGGGTTTATCTTAGTGGCCGTGTCCTACACTCAGCGTGTGCTCTGATACCATCTTGTAGCGACCCGACCTCAAACAGTCAAGTCTCTGTGCTTCAGTGTCATCCCTGGATCAGTAATGCTGACACACACAGTACTCGAAGGATTTATAACAGAGTAGCAATCACACACTTATTACATCGAATGTCTCAGAAGATAACTTATTACAATAAATATGGCTTAAGGCCATCTAATACGATAACAGCGGAAGGCTTGGAAGATAAAGTGAGTCCATCAACTCCAACGGCATAGCTGAGCTGCACGGCAACGACCTAATGAACCTTACTCCTCGTCTGAAAAGTCTGCAACATAATACGTTGCAGCCCGAAAACGGGTCAGCACATGGAATATGCTGGCAATATAACACAGTAGAGCAAGAACAGGATAATGCTATCACTACATGCATATTTGGCTGGTGGAAAGCTCTATGGTTATAGTTTTTTTTTGCGAGAAGCCAATTTTTCCCTACAACAAAGGAATAAGTTTTATTTTAAATATCATGGTAGTTGAAACATCATTAAGAAGGTTCCTCCAACTCAATCCCAATTAAAGTAATTATCAACCCAACAATATTAATTTAGAGTGATGAGATACTTAGCATACTCCAAGTACTAGATACTCAAGATTGTCCATAACCGGGGACACGGCTAACCATGATTAGATTGTACACTCTGCAGAGGTTTGCGCACTTTTCCCCACAAGACTCGATCGCCTCCGTTGCATTTCTCGCACTACATGATGTTTGAGAAACGGATGACCGAGACACAGTCTTTCAGAAATATTAACTCTTTACTCTGGGCAGACCATACCAACCTACAACCCTCTACCTGCTGATCCACCTGTTCAAGAGCTCATGGAACTTACTCAACTATGCTAGAGCCCATAATAGCTTGTGGCTGCACACGAAAGTTTCTAGCATGAAAATATCTCAGTTCCCTTTGAGCCTGGGTGCCGGACCTTAGGATGATCACAAGGGTACTCCGGGATATCCTAGGACAACACTGGATTCTCCAGGTGCCCGACAAGCAATCCACCCAGATGTGTATTTAAATTGCCACCTTAAGTTGAACCCTTAATTAACAATCTCACATCTGTCATGGATTCGCTCACCCAAACCACGTCTACGAGCATAGCATAGCAGTCTAAGCAATACGTAGAAGTAACTCTGAAGGGTTGAATAAAACAGGACAATAGGTTCTACCTCATCAACTACTTCCCAATCCACATGTTAATCACATCCTAATCATGCAATGTTTGAGGATTGGAGCTAATGCATAAAAACTGGGTATGAAAAGAGTATGATCAATGTGTTACTTGCCTTGCTGACGACCCGCAAAACCTAGAGACTCGTAGTAGCACGCTTCGCACTCCGGAAATTCTATCGCAAACAAACAATAGCATACATAAGCAATCAAGCAAAGAAGCACAGGTAAATCTCAAATAAGAAGAACTAACCAGAAAGTTCAACTTAAGAACTCCGGTTTGCAAAAAGAATCAAATCAAACGGAGCAACGAAACTCAAACTGTGAAAGAAACAAGATCCATTTACTAATCTGGACTAAAGTCAAATTTTACAGTACCAAAATCTTGTTCAATCTAAAATCTTGTTCAAGTTGATTAAACAGAAAGAGGGTTTTGAGTCAAAGGTCCAGGAACTTGAATCGCCTGATTCCGATAAACGAGCGAAAAAATAAACTGAAACAAAAATCGGATCAGAGATCGCGATCGAAAATAATTGCGGAAAATCCGAGAAAAAGAAAAACTGACGAACAGGCTAACGAACGAACGTTCGTTGTTTGCTGCCAATGAGTGAAAACTGTTCGTTAAAATGAACGTACGGACGAACGTCCGCTAAACAAACAAAACCGAGAAAACCGGCGAACCGATCTAAAAAAACGAACTAGGGTTTTCAAAAAAAGGATCGGTTTTAGAATAAACCGAACGGCGGCGGCGGCGTATACCTCAGGCGGGGCTCCGGCGAGGCGGGGCGGCTCCGGCGAGGTGGGGTGCGCGGGCGGCGGCGGGGTGCGCAAGCGGCGGCGGCGCGGGCTTGGCGGCGGCGCTGACGGTGGGTGCGGCGGGCGGCGGGGTTCGGTGGTGGTGGGGGGTCAGGGGGCGGCGTATTTAAAGGAGGGGGGTTGCTTGGGGGAGGGGCAAGGCGGCGCGGGAGAGGAGTCCCGGCCGGACTCGGGACGGGCGGCGGCGGCGGCGCGGTCTCCAGGAGGGAGACAAGGCGCGTGGCGGGGGGGCCGGCTCGGCTGGGCTTCGGCCCAGTCGGGCGCTAGAGAGTTTTTTTTTAATTATTCCGCCGAAACTTAAATAAATCCTAGAAAAATAATTAAAAATCTAAAAATGCCAAGACAAATTTTCGCTGTCTAAATAAAATATTTAGAACAAGATGAACATTTTCTTGGCCCTAAAATGCAAATTTGAAAAACATGCAATTTTTCTAATGCAAATAAAATAACTATAAAATCCGAATAAAATCAAATATTTGATTTTAATATTTTTCATCCAATATTTCAATTTTTTTGGAGAAGTCATATTATCTCCTCTCATATATTTTAATATGAAGTATTTTTGGAGAGAAAAATAATTAAAACCAAAAATCCTCGTTTCAATATTTGATAAAACTCAAATATGAAAACAGGGAATCCCCAACTCTCTCCGAGGGTCCTTGAGTTGCTTAGGATTTCGAGGATCCCGAAACGAAATGCAGCAAAATATGATATGCATGAATGATCTATGTATAACATTCCAAATTGAAAATTTGGGATGTTACACACGGAGGCGCCTCCCGAGCTTTGGTTCCGATGTGGTTGAGGGCGTCGGAACTCTCAGGCTCAAGGGTGGCAGCCCTGCTGGCGTTGGGCAAGTTGCCCCAGCAAGGCTCTTGCCGGGGCTGTGGAGGCCCTTGCCGGGGGAGTCCACCTCGCCCTCCTGCTCTTTGTGTTTTCGGCTTGGCGTTGGCCTAGTCGTCTCGTGCCTTTGCTTCCTCTGCCCCGCCAAGCGTGGCTAGGGGCGTGGGGCTGTGACTGCCCACGCACAAGTAAAGGGGTGCAAAAAGGGACCCCTACTTTTGTACACCGACAAAGTGGTTCTAAAGCTATACAAATCATATCATGTTTATTTTCCTTTGAAATGTGGAGTATAGGAATCAATTCCTATGAACCAATTGGCTCTAATGGAAAAATTCCTATAAAAATCATATCATATAGAGTTCCTATCACTGGTGCGTGTTGGTCCTAAACAAACGGTTTTTAACCCCTTATCGTGACAGCATTTGGAACCATCGCCAAGTGAGTGTGGGCGATAGGGGGGTCCTTCCCACACGACCTAGAAATTGTCAGGGATAGGCCCTCCAGGGAACAGGCTGGGGCCATGTGTGATCGGGCGAGGCATCGAAACCCAATCATTTCCGTAGGTATGTACATCCCACACGGTAATCCGAGAAAATCATTTCTGTAGGTATGTACATCCCACACGGCGAATCCCAGAAAAACATTTTCGTTCGTATGTATATCACACACAGTCAATCCAAGGAATACGTTTCCGTTCTTATGTACATCCCACACAGTCAATCCAGGGAAAATGTTTCCATTCATAGGTACATCCCACACAGTTTTATGTGTAGGCTCGTGTGTGAAAGGTGTAACTATCACACACGGTCTGCCTTGGTTAACTGTTTGCTTTTATCAACTATATCACACACGATTTGATGAAGAAAACTGTGTGGCATTGGGCTATCCATCGCAAGCGCTTTTACTGCTAGAACCGTTTGCAAAGGTCCATGACACATTTAGCAGGTTTATTAGTTTACAATTAATAATTCCAGTATTACGCAAATTCACATTTCATATCGAACAGCTGTTTCCCAATTTCATATCAGGCACATAAATATATTATAACATCACAGTACGGTAGCTACATGAAAACAGCATAGTACAACATATAGCTAGTTCAACTTCAAAAGAACAATATATTTATTTCCCTAATCGAGATCATCCAGGCTCGTCTTATCCACCTCTGCTTTCAGTTCAGTAAGAACCTGTTTTGCACGGGCCAACTGGAAAAGTGCCTCCTCCTTCGCCAACGCCATCTTAGCAAAGTCTGATTTAAAAAATCTGAGCTCATTCTCCACCTTCAAATTTTATCCCGCATCTTCAAATATTCTTCAGCGTTGACAATAGTTTCTCTAAGCCTATGTATGTTCTCTTCCTCATACATGCTCCAGAGCTTCGCTATGCATATCTTCAAAGACTATGGCCACTCTTGATCAACCCACTCGAAGTAAGAACACTTCCGTTCATCCTATAATATTTAAAACTAGATCAGTGACAATTGTAGGGGAATGGGTTTATAGCAACATAGAAAATCACCAATGCTTATTTTGAAAAACTGAAGAAACATGTTAATTATGACATATCTTCTCAAAAAGATCAATGTGCAAATGAAATAATTGGTACTGAGACAACAACCAAATTCTGGAACCTCAGAAGCTATAATTAACTACAACGACGCTACAAGTTCTTACCCATGTACAATAAATAACAAATTGAACATTTTATGAGGAAGGTAAATATAACTGCAACAGCATAGCGACAGTGTTTGGATGACAGCAAATTGATACTAACAGGTGTGTACATGCACAAATTTAGTAACATAGAACTACTAGCACTAAGGCCGTCCACTATGTATGCCAAAACTGGGGTAAAGACAACTGTTGCTACATCTCGCACTGGTGCCCTGCACTGGCGAGCGGATGCAGCGGGAAAAAATCAGGGACCCGGACTCTAGAGCACGTAGTTGCTCCGATGCCCAGTTCGTTCGTGCCATAAAGATTTACTATTTTACTGCTTGGCTGCTCGGATGTGTGGACCAAAGTTGGCTGCACAAACTGCTGAAGCGGTGCCAAATAATTTTCTAATGGTACCGCTGATGAGATGGCAACAATTTGAGATACTAGGTACAAACTGTGACACTGTCTTAGGATGCGTTTGGTTGAAGGTGTGGTATGAATGGGTTGGGACTGTGACAGTGTCTGAATCACATCTAACAAATGATTTGTAACAACGAAAGAGGGTCTAACCTTCTCTACACATGCCAGAAACTTCCTCCCACTGTCCATAGAATCAAACGTAACTAGCTTCACGCATGGAGATTGATGGTGACAACGAGCAGATAGATCTTCAGCCACCCCGCTCCATTTGTTGCCACTGATGGTCCTAGGGAGCTACAAGAGGAAGAAATGACTCAAATCGACCGCCGGGTAAAAATCCTTCATTCCAAGTCATAGCCCGAGAGAGAGAAGAGAGGCATACCCGGGTGGTGAAGGAGTCATCGCCGGAGGAGGAACCGCTGGAGATGTCTTTCAAGAAGACCATGGCGACCCCAGCGGTAGGATGCGAGACAGCGAGATCGAGGAAGTGGCTATAGCTTAGCAAGGAAGGAAGGAAGGAGGAAACAGGGGAAATGTGAGTTGTGGTCGGGGAGAAAAGGGGGTGGGGAAGGGGGAAGGGGGGCGGGGGTAGATATTTTGGTGGTAGGCCAAAATTTTGGAAATGTGGAGGGAGACTTTGCGCGTGGTGCCGCCGGACCATTCACTTTGAATGATTGTGTGCATTGCAAATGATTCTTCTGCTTTACGCGCATGGGATGAGTTTGATAATTCAAATTTTGGTGGAAATTTCCCCGGGTATGTCATTGCATAATTTAACATCACTTGCTAATTTGCGCACACAGAAGACCTTACAACAGACAGACCACACTTACTGAATCGAGAAATTTTAGTAATTAAACAGAGCTAGTTGACCTAAACATTGCTCTAACAAAAGACTAGCATTAAAAACAAAGCCTAAGTACGCATAATTTTAACAAATCCGTCGTTGCGCCGGCCTATGCATCGCCGGTGTGAGATGACGTCGATGACTTGTCCTGGTGACATGCCGCCGTTGGTGGACTCTGCGTCCCCCCTGCTGAAGTCGACCGCATCCTCGCCCTCGTCGTCGGCGTCGCCCTCAATGTTGTAGTACTCGTAGTAGTGGCTGCGCCAGAGCTCGCGTTGGTACTCCATCACCGATTCCTCGACGGACAGACTCTTTCTACCTCGACCTCGGCCACGCACAACTCCTCCTCCCAGTGCTCCTCGATCTTCGCCGCCTCCTGCATCTCCAGCTCCCGCTCGGCGACCTCATGAGGAAGAGGTGCTCCATGGTCACCGCCGCCTTTTCAGACGTGGGTTGCATGCTGGAGTCCGAGGTGGCCTGCAATATCTTGGCGTATGCATCCTCGATCTTGGCATGGATGGCCTCGACCCAGGCCAGGGCGACATCGGCGGCATGGATGGCAGCTCGAGCGCTCTCGGCGTTTGCAGCCGCCGTCGCAGCAGCAGCTGCAGCCGTCTCGGCTGCTGCAGCTGCCCTGTCGACTGCTGCAGACGCCCTCTTGGCGGATGCCGCCGCGCTGAATGCGTATGCGGCGGCACTCTCGGCGTAGGCCGCCGCGCTCTCGGCGCAGGCGGCGGCGCTCGGGGGGGGACGCGGCCATCGTACGGGCCTTCACGAAGCGTTTCCACGGCGTCATCTTTGCAAGAAGGGGTGCGGGAATGGGGATCGGGATTCGTGGATTCGGGGGTTGCCGGCACTGGAGCAGACGAGCCAGCCAAGCTTAAGGAGGGAGACTTAAATAGACCCAGATATTTTCATCGCAAACGGTTCCTAGAAAACAACTATGTGTGATGTTGTAGATATTTTTTTATTAGCTGTGAAAGACGAATTTGGAGTAAAGTGGCAACGGATGGTGTTTTAAATGAACGAGAAATTTTGTAGTACTAATACAACTGTCATGTCAAAATTTGGAAAATTGCAGGGGTCATTTGACCTTTTAAGACATTTAAGTGATTTTCTAGCCATTTAATGACCGTAATTGAAATTTGAACTACAAGTACATGCAACAGCTAATCATAACGGTTTGAAAACTAATATTTTGTGTACTTGTGTGCAATTTAATTCCATGTGCAGTAAATTGGAAGGAATTTTCAAACATATTGGTCTAACGGCTATGACACAATTAAGCATGGAGTGACATGTCATTTGAATTCCAAAAAAAAATCAGAAACACATGAAACCTTGGTTGATGTAATGTCATGCCACCAAGATGATGTGGTAAAAAAATTGGCATGTTTGACGAAAGTTTGGACACACACCCCTCACAAATCGGAGCAACTCACTAGAAGGCTTGTGGTTCCGAGAGGGAACAATGCATGTTTGATGACGAACGGGAGATAGCTTCCTCTTACGGTAATCAATTTTTTTCTACATCTAAGGTGCACTACTGCAACTGTAATGTGAATTGTTTTTGAAAATTCTAGGGGTCATTTGACCTTTTAAAGACATTTAAGTGATTTTCTAGCCATTTAATGACCGTAATTCAAATTTGAACTACATCTACATGCAACGCCTATGTCAGGACTCCGATCCTAAGTCACACTGATCTAGCATGTAACACATCATATCACTTTGCGGCCTCACGCACAGTATTCCCACGGGTGCCACCTTACCTGGCCCGGGACCGTTTGCGCCTTTTGGCTCACGTATATGATAGTGTCGCTAGCATCCATATGACAGAGAACCCGGGCCGACATGACTAGTCGTGAACCCAAAGTGGCACTAACTTACGGGGATAGGCATACATGAAACAACATCGAGGATGTCGGTCATCAACGTGTGAATCCGGGCTGTAGCAACTGGGCTAACAGGACTCCGGGAACCCGGGCTGTAGTAGGCTAGCAGGACTCCGGAAGTGACCGCGTGACATTTCCCCGAAGGGACAGACATAGGAATGGTGTGAATCACATGCCGGCCAGTCTAAGTGTTCCGGAGCAGTAGTGCTGGGCTAGCAGGACTCCGGTAAACTGGGTTGTAGCAGACTACCATGGCTCAATGGAAGCACCAGACTACATTTCCCCATAAGAGAGGCTACCAAGGATAGATAACTAGGTTGTCGGATCCCACACATACCAAGCATTTCAATCATACACACAATATGCTCAATATGTGCAAATACAACATGGCATCACAACAAGACTCTACGACTCAGAGTATTTATTCATTAGGCTCCGAGGAGCCAAGTATTACAAACATGGGTCTCATGACCCAACATACAGGGCATACAAGCAACAAGCACATGCGGAAGCTTAACTTGTCTGAGTACAGACAACTACAAAAGAAAAGGCTGAGAAGCCTGACTATCTATGAGACCCTGCTGAGGGCACAAGATCGTAGCTGAGGTAAGAAGCTAAATGTCGGAGTCCATGCGGAACTACTACATCAGAACTAGCTACATATGCATCGGTATCAACAAAGGGGTGGTGGAGTTTGATTGCAGCAAAGCCAGCTTTGACTCGGTAGCTATCCTGAACTACGACTGCAAGTAACTCTTTTGAGGTGGCGCACACGAGTCCACATATTCACCATGTCAATACACTACTATGGATCTGCTCCCGTCTCCCTACGAGAAGGCCATCCATAGCACTCACGCTTATCTTGCGCATTTTAGAGTATACACTTTCACTTGTCTATGAACTGTACAGGCAACCTAGAAGTCCTTTACCGTGGACACGGCTTTTCGAATAGATGATGTTAACCCTGCAGGGGTGTACTTCTTCACACACGCTCTCGCCACTTACCACCATGTACACGTTGTGTATCTCGGCAACCTTCAAGCGGAAGCCTGGCGAGGGAGTCGGCCACGACCTGACTAACCACACGAGTCTCTCGTCCAGGTTTATCGCCTATTCGGGTTCCATCCGCAAGGAGATCCGGCCGGGGTGTCGCTCACGGCCCCAAACGATGTGTACAGGGTTCCAAACCCACCAAACGGGCGACGCTTGGCATACCCGGCCACGGTGCCTAGTCTGTCCCAAGCCCACCTATACCGGGTGCCACTTGGTAGACTACTAACACTACCTACAAACACCAGAAACTAGTTGCAACTCCTGGACAGAGATTATGTTGATTAATAAGTCGAGAGGGGTCAAGTTGCCGGAACCCAATGTGTGGTAGAAACTGTTCATGGATCACAAACACAGAACTCAGTTCCTAAGAATGACTTTAATGAGACAACCCACCATGTACTCCTACATGGCCTCTCACCAATACCTTTACCAAATCGTGTTCACACACTTAGCTCACAACAGTAAGACATGTTCACACACCTCTAATTCATCCCCAATGAATCAAACCTGACTCAACTCTAGGCAGTAGCAGGCATGACAAACAAGCATGAATGAGTAGGCACATCAGGGCTCAAACAACTCCTACTCATGCTAGTGGGTTTCATCTATTTACTGTGGCAATGACAGGTCATGCAGAGGAAAGGGGTTCAGCTACCGCAACATGTAACAGTTGAAACTTTGTTGTCCTAATGCAGTAAAAGAGAGCAGGAGCAAGAGAGTGGGATCGTATCGGAATGAACAAGGGGGTTTTGCTTGCCTGACACTCTTGAAGATGATATAGTTCTTCATCGATGTCATCGAACTCAACGTCGGAACACGTCTATCGAGAGGGAACAACCACCGGCAACAGAGAAAGAACACAATCAATGCAATGCACATCCAAATGAATGATATGTCATATTAAGGTACTGAATTGACCTAGTGCAACAGTTAGTCATATTCATCGAAGTGGAATTCAAACATATAGCAAATTCCAACTCCAAAACTAATTACCATTTATTCCATAATCATGAATTGCCCTATTCAGTGAGGTTAACATGTTCAAACATGCATGAAAATGCCATATTCAGATTCTTTGGATTTTTCTGATAATTGTTCATATATAAAACTTTTTAATCTGAGTTACAGATTATTTTCTATGATTTTTAGAAGTTTTAACTATTTTCTAGAATTTTCTAAACCTTTTTTGATTTATTCAAATTTCAGAAAATAGTTACAGCGTCAGCATGACGTCAAGATGACGTTATCAGGTCAACACAGCTGACCGGGGTCAAACCTGAGCCGTGGGTCCCGCATTCCATGTCACTGTGCTGATTAGGTTTAGATTTAAACTAATCCAAAACTTAACAGGGGTTGGCCCCACCTGTCATGGACCCAGGGGGTCATTAGGTTAGTGCCTAATGACGTTTTCGCCGGAGTTAGGCCGCCGGCCATGGCCAGACGCGGCGGGGGTGCTCGGGAATCGCCCATAAGGCTCGTTTTGAAGTGTGCTTTGGCTCGTTGGAGAGCCCTCGCTGGCGCGCGTCGAATGATGGTGGTGGCCGGGCTTGAGGTGGCCGGAACCAACGATGGCGACCTCGTGAGCGGTGGCCGGAGCTCAGGTGCGGTCTGGTTCGGTGCTGCTGCTCACAAACGAGCGAGCTGAGGCGCTGGGGGTGCTCTACGGGTCGCGGCAAGCACAACGGCTGCACGCCCGTGACCAAATGGTCACCGGGGCTTCGCCGGCGAGGAGCCCGTGCGGCGGCGGCTGCTGTTAGCAAGGGGCGGCGGCTACGGCAATCAAACGGAGGCGGGGTTAGGGGGAAATGACCGGGGGCTCACAGCGGTTGCAACGGGGGCCTCGGCGAGCTCGGGGAGGGGCTGGTGACGTCGGAAGGTCGCCGGCGATCTCGGCGACCCGAGGTTGCAGAAGACGATGGCGACGGCGATGCGGGCCGTCTGGGCTTGGTTCCTTTGTCTTGGAGAAGCGGCGTGGGGATTCAGAGCTCAGAAACACGACCGGAGGGCGAGGGGACGGTTGTGGCTGCGCGTACGGCGGTCGGCGTCGACGACCGCGCTCGGTGGACGCGCGTGAGAGAGACAGGGGAGGGGAGAGAGAGCGAGGAGAGAGAGAGAGATCGATCCAGACGGCTCCGGGGCTTACCCCTCACCGACGAGGCAGGCAAGGAGGAAGGAGGTGGCGCGAGGAGGGAGGGCGTGCGTCGGCCACCCGCTCGGTATCCTACTGGCGAGAGGAAGACGACGACTGGCGTGTCGGCTGCCTGCTGGGCTGGGCCTCGGCTACAGTGCTGGGCCACGAGGTGGGTTGCACGGGTGAGTTCACTGCCTCTCTCTGTTTTGCTATTTAAGTTTCTGTTTTCTATTCCTTTAACTATGTTTTGATTTAGTATAATACTAAACCACATCTAAAAATCCTGAAATAAATTGTGGGGACATTTTGAATTATTTCCAACAACCCACATTTAGTTTCAAAATTATTTGAGCATTTAAAATAATTATAGCAATTAAATGCCCAAATTCAAATACATAATGATTTAATTCAAATGTCCAAAAATGGCCTAGAAATATGTGCATCATTTTTGGCAGAGGTTTTCACCTTTATCAAAAATCATGAACTTTTCTAAAGGGCATTATGGGATCATTGAAAATGTTTTTAAGTTGAACCTAGTTGAGTTCTTTTGGGTGCTAGGGATTGATCACCCCTATTTCAAATTCATTTAAACTTAGACATGATGCATGGATGCGAATGCAACTATTTACAACCAATTCTGGGGCTGTGACAGCCTAACCAAAACGGTTTGAAAAAACATATTTGTGTACTTGTGTGCGAGTTAATTCCATGTGCAGTAAACTAAAAGGAATTTTCAAACATATTTATCTCACGACATGGACACATGCATACGTATGCATGGAGTGACATGGCATTTTAATTCCAAAAAAAATCAGAAACACATGAAACCTTGGTTGATGTAATGTCATGCCACCAAGATGATGTGGTAAAGAAATTGGCATGTTTGACGAAAGTTTGGACACACACCCCACACAAACCGGAGCAACTCACTAGAAGGCTCGTGGTTCCGAGAGGGAACAATGCATGTTTGATGACGAACGGGAGATAGCATCCTCTTACGGCCTTCAATTTTTTTCTACGTCTAACGTGCACTACTACAACTGTAATGTGAAATTTTGGAAAATTCTAGGGGTCATTTGACCTTTTAAAGATATTTAAGTGATTTTCTAACTATTTAATGACCGTAATTCAAATTTGAACTACATCTACATGCAACGCCTAACCAAAACGGTTTGAAAAATCATATCTATGTACTTGTGTGCGAGTTAATTCCATGTGTAGTAAATTAGAAGGAATTTTCAAACATATTGGTCTCATGACATGGACACATGCATATGTATGCATTGAGTGACATGGCATTTTATTTCCAAAAAATAAAAAAAATGATCAGAAAAACATGAAACCTTGGTTGATGTAATGTCATGCCACCAAGATGATGTGGTAAATAAATTGGCATGTTTGACGAAAGTTTGCACACACACCCCTCACACACCGGAGCAACTCACTAGAAGGTTCGTGGTTCTGAGAGGGAACAATGCATGTTTGATGACGAACGGGAGATAGCTTCCTCTTACGGCCTTCTAATTTTTTTCTACATTTAACGTGCACTAATACAACTGTCATGTGAAAATTTGGAAAATTTCAAGGGTCATTGACCTTTTACAGACATTTAAGTGATTTTCTAACCATTTAATGACCGTAATTCAAATTTGAACTAGATCTACATGCAACGCCTAACCAAAACAGTTTGAAAAATCATATTTTCGTGTACTTGTGTGCGAGTTAATTCCATGTGTAGTAAATTAGAAGGAATTTTCAAACATATTGGTCTCAACGCATGGGCACATGCATGGAGTGCCATGGCATTTTAGTTCCAAAATATTAAAAAATTATCAAAAAAACATGAAACCTTACTTGATTTAATGTCATGCCACCAAGATGATGTAGTAAAAAAATTGGCCTGTTTGACGAAAGTTTGGACACACACCCCTCACAAACCGGAGCAACTCACTAGAAGGTTCGTGGTTCCGCGAGGGAACAATGCATGTTTGATGACGAACGGGAGATAGCTTCCTCTTACGGCCTTCAAATTTTTTTCTACGTTTAACGTGCACTAATACAACTGTCATGTGAAAATTTGGAAAATTCTAGGGGTCATTTGACCGTTTAAAGACATTTGAGTGATTTTCTAACCATTTAATGACCGTAATTCAAATTTGAACTGCATCTACATGCAACGCCTAACCATAACAGTTTGAAAAATCATATATTGTGTACTTGTGTGCGAGTTAAAAAATCATTAGACGATGTAAATATCTGGTGTTCAAAAAAGAAAATGTAAAGATCTGGAAAGACAACCGGCCCCCACACGATTAGCACTCTATCTTGTGGCTCGAGGTTTGGTAGGTGAGTGACGGGGATCATTAATCAGACACGGTTCTGTGTTGGAAACCGCCAGCTATTATGTTCACACACGGATTTTGCTGCGGGAATCATGTGTAATTCAAACTACAATACTTGTAAATTCTGGCGACCGGCGTGTGTACTGTCCCCGTCGATCTAGATTCCGGCCGCCAATAAATACTACCTTGCTCACGTCGTCCCGCCTGCATTCTCATCTACATCCTCCCCTCGCTCGCTGTCTCTCTCTCTCTCTTTCTTTCTCTCTCTCTTTCTTTCTCTCTCTCAAATCTCTGCCATGGCGCCGCCGGTCTGCCCACGCGCCGACGAGGAGTCGCTGCCTCCCGAGGATGCTCACTCGATTAGTAGCGAAGAGGACCCCTACGCGCCGTCTGACGAGGTTGCGCCGGACCCCCCCCCCCAACTTTGGATTGGTTTTGGGGCCAGTACAATCTTTGTCTGTGGAAGTCGCTGCCGCCGGCTGAGAAAGCCAGGCAAGTGACGTTCAAGAAGGAGACGGCGGAGGACGAAGCCAGGTACTAGGAGGCCTATGAAGCCCGTGATGCCGCCTGGAAAAAGGAGGCGACAGAGCTTTGGGGGCGGGCGCGTCATCGTGCCGAGGAGGTGTACGGAGACAGGTACTTCGCGAGGAAGGTCATAGGCGCTGGGCACCTCGTCGCTGCGTGGAGGTGGGCCAATAAGCTCCAGCGTGCCACCGATGAGGAGCTCCAGTGGGCGCCCAACGAAATGGCAAGATCGGCCGCGCGCGTCCGCCAGCAAGAGGCAGATCGGTATGTCAAGCGCTGCGAGGCGGAGTACTGGCTCCGCACTAGGAAGACGCCGCGCACCAGGGAGCTGCTGACGAGGGGCTGTCGGAATACTGGCCCCAGGAGGGATTATTAGTTTTAGCATTGTTTGTTTCCAATTTTGTGCATTGTACCTAGTAGTTAAGTATCATCACGTATCTGTGATGATATTTTATATATATATATATATATATTCTATGATGAACTAATGAGTAATTAATATATATATATATATTATGAATTCCATTTTCTATCTGTTTTTGTATACTAATTTGAATCTAGCTGTTATCATCCACATATACAAAATGGAATAGGTATATACACACATTGAAACAGAACATATAAAAATGGTAAACATAGTACACACATTGAAACAGAGCAATAAACAGAGCAATACTATGATTTCTGCCAATACATAGCTATCCACGTCGAAATGACTTTTCAAAATAAAACGCGTCCATGAGACCATGACCAGCAGCCCTTGCCTACAATAGCTCTTGGCTCTGCCTGAACTCATGCAGGCGTTCGTCCAAGCGGTCGACATGCTCACGGTACATATGGAGCACGATCTCGAGCTCCAAGTTGGCTTTTTCACCAGAGATCACCAGCTCGAGGATGCGATGGCCATGTTCCTCTACTGCGCCCAGGTGGACACCTGGGCCAAGGAGGCGGTCGAGCCTACGGACCAGCGCATTGGCAACCAGCGGGCCACGGACAAGGTGAATGCCGGCACCCATGCGAACGGCGCGGCGGGCGTCCAGTGCAAGTACGGCGCGGCCGGCCTCTGGTGCAACTACGGCGCTGAGGGCCTCTGCCCACTCCTGGCGAGGAATGGAGGTACTGACGGGACGTATACCCAGCTGCAACGCCGTGTCGACAGCAGGCAAGCGCCGATGGATCCGCTCTTGCTGTGCGGCGCGCCGCGCCTCTCGCTCTGCGGCGCTCCAACGGTCTCGTCGTGCGGTGAGCCGCAACCTATCGGCGCGGACGCTCCTAGCTTGCTCTGCGGCACTCCATCGATCATGTTGTGCGGCGAGCTGCAGCCTGTCGGCACTGACATGCCTATCTTTGATCCGCTGCGCTCAAGCGCCATGCGCCAAAGGTCTGCTCAACCTTGGCGATGACGCGCATCACGGCATCGTCCATCGCGTTGCCGGGGAGCACCTCGGCCTCGATGGGCCGTGGCGCCTGCTTGTTTTCCTCGTCGAGGAGGTTTTTGGTGGGTTGGCATGCTTGGAAAAGGTGGATGTGCTACCGGCTGCGCTTGTCGCCTCCGTGCGTCGCGCGGCGCCTATGCGCAATATCGCTGGGTGGCGAGAAACAGGTGAGGAAATGGCGGGAAATGGTGGCGTTTTCTTACATGAGCTACTGGTGGAACAGCTAGTCCTTGCTGATAGGATGCCTCTTCGCATCCTTACGGCGTAACCGGAGGACCGCCCGTCCCCCAATGGCCAATAGATGTTGTGTAGATAGAGCATATCACATACGTCTTATTAGAAGCAATCGTCTGTGTTATTATCGGTCTTCGCACACATTTCTTATTACAGACCTGTTTGCCACGTATCTCACACATCTTGTTATATTGAACCGTTTCTGTTCTCTTGTCTCAATGCAAACAGTTCATCCGAGTGAACCGCATGCCGTATATCGCACACACCTTCATCTGGCTGCCCGTTTCTTTTGTGTTTCCTAATCACAAATAGTTCATCCGAGTGAACCGTATGATGTATACCGCACACACCTTCATCTGGCTCCCCGTTTCTTTTGTTCCTCCTCATCGCAAACTGTTAATTGAGCTGAACCGTATGCCCTGCATCGCACATGCAACTAAATCTGAACCGTGTTTGATGCATCCTCCATCGCAAATGTTTTGCACCTTTTTTACGGTTATTTTACACCACTATTTGCGATTATGGCATCGCACACAATTTTGTCGAAGGGTCTCTGATCGTAGTGTCGCGTTAGCAGCAACCTGCAGCAGTGTATGATACTCCTTCACACCAAAGGATGGTTGGAATTGCTACAGGTGATACGACGGTCTTTCTTTGTACACTCCTCCCCCATCTCTATAATTACCTCTTGAAAATGAATGAAATGATATATACTTGGTATTCTATATGTGCATTTTGTTATATGAAAACTCGGTAAAAGTTTGCGAGGTTCAAATTTTCAATAAAGCTATATGCACTACATTTTGGAACGGGGGGAGGAGCATACGACAGTTGCTAACACTAATGTGGAAGATTTGTGTGTCGGAGGAGTGGCTGTTCTGTTAAATGCCATGGCAAAACTGGCACTGTCGGGTGCCGATCTATCGGTTCTTTTGGCATTCGTCAGGAAACGGCTTGTGGTGAATGTTTGTCAGGTATGATTTACGGACACATGCATTGCATTGATACGTGCCCCCTCTCTCTCACGCACACACACACCCTCACGAGTCACGACTCTCCCGAGTCCTCTCGCACCCACCGTCTATCTGTAGGTAGATGTCACACGCACATGTGTGCTCTTCACACCCTACCCTCAGAACTTCTAAAAAATAAAAGACGCCGCACACCTTTTATTTTAACTCACACATCACACACTTATACTACTACTCTTGTGGCGAACGTTCTTTGGGCATAGTATATTGTACTCTCACGAAGAGAAGTGGTGCACGCATGCACTAGTTCTCTCACACCCACTCGTGGGTACACGTAGGAGCACATTTGTTTACAAAGAGGCATCCCTATTGACATTTCGACGCGTCTAGTTTTCAACTTCATGTAGGGCCGGGGACCACACGTGAATGATACAATACATAGTGCGTCCTGGATGCGGTGATTTGATAGTGCGACCTGGAAGCGGTGGCACGTTATTGATTTTTACTTGAACTTCAAATGAAAATAGTGGTTCGCGTGTATTCAATTTAATAACGGTTGATACAACAAAATCACTCCACTATATATATAAGCAGGAGCCTCAGTGCTTGCTTTACTAGGCACTACTGCAGGATGCTGCTAACGCGACACTACGATCAAAGACCCTTTGACAAAACTGTGTGCGATGCATTAATCGCAAATGGTGATGTAAAAAACGGTCAAAAAAGATGCAAAACGTTTGTGATGGCGGAGCCATCAAACACGGTTCCAATTTTCGTTGCGCGTGCGATGCAGGGCACGCGGTTGATCCATCCGAACTGCGATGAGGCAGAACAACAGAAACGGGCAGCCATATCAATGTGTGTGCGATATATGGCATACAGTTTGCTCCAATGAACTGTTTGCTATTAGGGAGTGCAACAGAAACGGTTAGCCAGATCAAGGTGTGTGTGATATACGGCATACGGTTCACTCGGACGAACTATTTTCGATTAGGGAACACAACAGAAACGATTCAACTTAACAAGATGTGTGTGATATGCGGCATACAGTTCACATAGATGAACTGTTTGTGATGAGCCAAAACAATACAAATGAGTCGTGTAAACAAGATGTGTGTGATACGCGGCAAACTTCCGACTCGGATGAACTGTTTGTGATGAGAAATTACAACACAGACGGTTACTACAGTTAGTTCATGTGTGATTTTGTGTGTGCAAAAAACTTTGAAAAATGCAAACTAGTTGCTTGCGGTGGCTAGGAGTATTGCACACGATGCGTCTGCGAGTACTCGTGTGCGATGATTAGTAAGTTACACATACGTTTCCTTATGTTAACACGTGTGTGAATTTGCAATATGGACAGTTAATATGCAAATGCCTTTTGGACATCAGGCATACGCTTAAACTCAGTGAACTATGTACGATACTAATACTTCCATGAAAATTTAAGAACTTGGCTGACAGCATTTGAGTAACATATATATAGTGGTTACACTATTCGACAAAAAGAGGATCTTCGTAACACGGTTTTGACAACCATATGGTCCATATCTACATACTTAACATAGTAACAACTATCACATTTTAAGAGGCTGAGGGCGAACAACCATATGATCCATATCTACATACTTAACATAGTAACAACTAGCACATTTTAAGAGGTTGAGGGCCAACAACCACAAATATCCGCTGGAAGCAGCTTGATCACAGTGACTCGGCATCTTGTTAGTGAAAAGGAAGAGCCCTCCTGTGCCTTGGTAGAGCATGAGTAGAACAGTGTCTCCAATTTTCCAATATGGATGCATTGCCATGACAAGCGAGAACTTGTTAATTTGAATGGTTCCATTTCTGCGGGAAATGCAGTACCTTGCAATCACTTTGGCGTTATTAGCAGGCACAAGTGTAATTCAACCACGCCAGAAAATCAATCTAGGAACTGCTACAGCGGGGAATTTCTGTTGAAATGTAGAATAAAAACCAATTGTAACATATCGTTGAAGATATATATAGTTTATGAGCATCAACATTAAAATAAGACTTTTTACCAGCGTTTTGTGCACACAATTGGTCTTGTTCAATGTGTGCACCATAGGTATAATTAATCCCATCAAAAATCCAGCGTTCATACGCTGTGCTATCTCTATCAGATTATCAACAAAGTTTATGACATGCTTCAAGTCCTTCGAGTGAAATTTGGTACGCTTAGTAACATACAGATCGTTCACTATGCATCCAACATATCCTGCTTAAAAGGTGGAAAGGTATTATTTATTCAGAACATGGAAGAAGAATATATAGTGCACATAAATTGGTAAATAGAATTTGTTACTGCCTAGGAATGGAGTGAGAAAATGAAATCACAATTGGTTGCCTAAATAGTGATCAATTAGTCAAAACAAATACCCCGATTTTGCTAAGTAATATGCCAGTATGGAGAAAGTTGAAAGGACACTAACCTCGATCAGACTTTCATCGGCTGATGACGTTGGGGAAGTAAACATCCATGTTAATTAGACCAGGCTGCAGTGCACGGACTAGAATTTTATTGCCAGCTTTCAGTTCATAACACTTAGACATTTTTCTCCAAAGGTCCACATCAAAATAGGACTAACCATCTTTATCGAGTTTTACGCTAACCGTCATTGTAAATCCATGATGCGTTGTCAATATGACATCCATGGAGTCATCAACAAAGTAAAGCCCAAGATTTCGTTCTACTCCTGTTCTTGCAAAGCAAGGGGTGTACTGCTTGGAATAAAAATTAAGATCGTAAATTAGATATATGGAAATAACAGGGCAAGATGCAAATATTGGAGTAACTGATAGAACAGATCAATATATAAATGAAAGCAAAGTACAAAAATATATAATTAAAAATAGATAATATCACTACTGCAGGATGCTGCTAACGCAACACTACGACCAGAGACCCTTCGACGAAACTGTGTGCGATGCCATAATCACAAACGGTGGTGTAAAATAACCGTCAAAAAGGTGCAAAACGTTTGTGATGGAGGATGCATCAAACACGGTTCAGATTTTAGTTGCGTGTGCGATGCAGGGCATACGGTTCAGCTCAATTAACTGTTTGTGATGAGGAGGAACAAAAGAAACGGGCAGCCAGATGAAGTTGTGTGCCATGTACAGCATACGGTTCACTCGGATGAACTGTTTGTGATTAGGCAACACAAAAGAAACGGTCAGCCCGATCAAGGTGTGTGTGATGTACAGCATACGGTTCACTCAGATGAACTGTTTGTGGTTAGGCAAGAGAACAGAAATGTTTCAATATAACAAGATGTGTGTGATACGCGGCAAACAGGTCTGTAATTAGAAATGTGGGCGAAGACTGATAATAACGCACGCGATTGCTTCCAATAAGACGTATATGATATGCTCTGTCTACACAACATCTATTGGCCATTGTGGGACGGGCGGTCATCCGGATACGCCATAAGGATGCGAAGAGGCATTCCTATCAGCAAGGACTAGCTGTTCCACCATAAGCTCATGTAAGAAAACTATCAAGTTAAGTGTGCTTAGGCTGGAGCAGCCATCGAATGGATGACTGGATGGGAAGTTGTGTCGATGTTAAATTAGCTGATGGGATGGGTCATTTCGATCAAATGACCGAAATGCCCCATTCCTTCAGCTAATTTAACCTCGAGGTCCTTGTTTTTTATTTTATTTTTTATTTTTTAACACATGTTAAAGAAGGTCTACCGCATTACTTTTTGACAATGTGCGATACATGGCATACAATTGATCCATCCGACCTATTTGTGATGGAATAGGCCGTGTGTGTTGTGGGCAAACGCTTGCTAGTATTCAACCGCTTGGGATTGATGAATTCATCACCGACGGGTTCCCTAGTGTGGTCCGTGTTCATCTGATCATCATCTACTTCTTGTGCTAGCTCGATGCTAAGTTTCCATTAATTGATGGCGTTTTATGAACACGCCACCGTTTCCCGCCATTTCCTCACCTGTTTACCGCCACCCTGCTATATTGCGCATAGGGGGCGCGCGACGCACGGAGGCGACAAGTGCAGCCAGTAGCACATCCACCTTTTCCAAGCATGCCAACCCACCAAAGCGCCGCCTTTGCCATCAACCTCGTCGACGAGGAAAATGAGCAAGCGCCACGGCCCGTCGAGGCCGAGGCGCTCCCCGGCAACGCGATGGAGGACGCCGTGATGCGCGTCATCGTCAGGGTTGAGCAGACCTTTGGCGCATGGCGCTTGAGCACCGCGGATCAAGATAGGCATGTCAGTGCCGACAGGCTGCAGCTCGCTGCACAACATGATTGATGGCGCGCCGCAGAGCAAGCTAAGCGCATATGCGCCGATAGGTTGCGGCTCGCCGCACGGCGAGACTGTTGGAGCGCCGCAGAGCGAGAGGCGCGGCGTGCCGCATAGCAAGGGCGGATCCATCGGCGCTTGCCTTCTGTTGACATGGCGTCGCAGCTGGGTACACATCCCGTCAGTACCCCCATTCCTCGCCTGGAGTGGGAAGAGGCCCTCAGTGCCGTACTTGCACCAGAGGCCGGCCACGCCGTACTTGCACCGGACACCCGCCGCGTCGTTCGCATGGGTGCCGCCATTCACCTTGTCTGCGGCCCGCTGGTTGCCAACGCGCTGGTCCATAGGCTCGACCGCCTCCTTGGCCCAGGTGTCCACCTGGGCGTAGTAGAGGAACATGGCCATCGCATCCTCGAGCTGGTGATCTCTGATGAAATAGCCAACTTGGAGCTCGAGATCGTGCAGATGTACCACGAGCGTGTCGACCGCTTGGACGAACGCCTGTACGAGTTCAGGCAGAGCCAAGAGCTACCCTAGGCAAGGGCTGCTGGTCATGGCCTCATGGACACGTTTTATTTTGAGAAGTCCTTTCGACGTGGATAGCTATGTATTCACAGCAATCATAGTATTGCTCTGTTTCAATGTGTGTACTCTGTTTTCCATTGTTATATGTTCTGTTTCAATGTGTGTATATACGCTTTCCATTATGTATATGTGGATGATAACAGCTAGATTCAAATTACTATACAAAACATATAGAAAATGGAATTCATAATATATATATATATATTAATTGTTCATTAGATCATCACAGAATATATATATATATATATATATATATAATATCATCACATATACGTGATGATACTTAACTACTAGGTACAATGCATAAAATTGAAAACGAACAATACTAAAACTAATAATCCCTCCTAGGGCAAGTATTCCGGCAGCCCTGCTACCTCTTGAGCACTGTGTTGGCTTTCCCTTGAAGAGGAAAGGGTGATGCAGCAAAGTAGTGCAAGTATTTCGCTCAGTTTGAGAACCAAGGTATCAATCCAGTAGGAGACTACACGCAAATCCCTCGTACCTGCACAAACAAATAAGAACCTTGCAACCAACGCGATAAAGGGGTTGTCAATCCCTTCACGGCCACTTGCAAAAGTGAGATCTGATAGAGATAATAAGATAAATATTTTTGGCATTTTTGTTGTATAGATTGAAAAGTAAAGATTGCAAAATAAAATAGATCGAAAACTTATATGATGGAAAATAGACCCGAGGGCCATAGGTTTCACTAGTGGCTTCTGTCAAGATAGCATACTCTACGGTGGTTGAACAAATTACTGTCGAGCAATTGATAGAAAAGCGCATAGTTATGAGAATATCTAGACATGATCATGTATATAGGCATCACGTCCGCGACAAGTAGACCGAAACGATTCTGCATCTACTACTATATTACTCCACACATCGACCGCTATCCAACATGCATCTAGAGTATTAAGTTCATAAGAACAGAGTAACGCATTTGGCAAGATGACATGATGTAGAGGGATAAACTCAAGCAATATGATATAAACCCCATCTTTTTATCCTCGACGGCAACAATACAATACGTGCCTTGCTGCCCCTGCTGTCATTGGGAAAGGACACCGCAAGATTGAACCCAAAGCTAAGCACTTCTCCCATTGCAAGAAAGATCAATCTAGTAGGCCAAACCAAACTGATAATTTGAAGAGACTTGCAAAGATATCAAATCATACATAAAAGAATTTAGAGGAGATTCAAATATTGTTCATAGATAATCTTGATTATAAACCCACGATTCATCGGATCTCGACAAACACACCGCAAAAAGAATTACATTGAATAGATCTCCAAGAGAATCAAGGAGTACTTTGTATTGAGATCCAAAGAGAGAGAAGAAGCCATCTAGCTCATAACTATGGACCCGAAGGTCTATGGTAAACTACTCACACATCATCGGAGAGGCTATGGTGTTGATGTAGAAGCCCTCCGTGATCGATTCCCCCTCCGACGGAGCGCCGGAAAAGGCCCCAAGATGGGATCTCACGGGTACAGAAGGTTGCGGCGGTGGAAATAGGGTTTCATGGTGCTCCTGTATGTTTTCGGGGTATATGAATATCTATTGGCGAAAGAAGTCGGTTGGGGAGCCACGAGGGTGGGGGGACCGCCTACCCCCCTAGGCGCGCCTCCCTGTCTCGTGGCCACCTCGTCGCTTCCTTGACGTCCACTCCAAGTCTCCTGGATTGCGTTTCTTCCAAAAATCACTCTCCCGAAAGTTTCATTCCGTTTGGATTCCGTTTGATATTTCTTTTCTGCGAAACACTGAAATAGGCAAAAAAAACAGCAATTTGCATTGGGCCTTTGGTTAGTAGGTTAGTCCCAAAAATAATGTAAAGTGTATAATAAAGCCCATTAAACATCCAAAACAGATAATATAATAGCATGGAACAATCAAAAATTATAGATACGTTGGAGACGTATCAAGCATCCCCAAGCTTAATTCCTGCTCGTCCTCGAGTAGGTAAATGATAAAAATAGAATTTTTGATGTGGAATGCTACCTAGCATATTTTTCAATGTAATTTTCTTTATTGTGGAATGAATGTTCAGATCCGAAAGATTCAAGACAAGAGTTTAATATTGACATAAAAATAATAATACTTCAAGCATACTAACAAAGCAATCATGTCTTCTCAAAATAACATGGCCAAAGAAAGTTATCCCTACAAAATCATATAGTCTGGCTATGCTCTATCTTCATCACACAAAGTATTTAATCATGCACAACCCTGATGACAAGCCAAGCAATTGTTTCATACTTTTGATGTTCTCAAACTTTTTCAATCTTCATGCAATATATGAGCGTGAGCCATGGACATAGCACTATATGTGGAATAGAATGGTGGTTGTGGAGAAGACAAAAAGGGAGAAGATAGTCTCACATCAACTAGGCGTATCAACGGGCTATGGAGATGCCCATCAATAGATGTCAATGTGAGCGAGTAAGGATTGCCATGCAACGAATGCACTAGAGCTATAAGTGTATGAAAGCTCAACAAAAGAAACTAAGTGGGTGTGCATCCAACTCGCTTACTCACGAAGACCTAGGGCATTTTGAGGAAGCCCATCATTGGAATATACAAGCCAAGTTATATAATGTAAAATTCCCACTAGTATATGAAAGTGACAATATAGGAGACTCTCTATCATGAAGATCATGGTGCTACTTTGAAGCACAAGTGTGGTAAAAGGATAGTAACATTGTCCCTTCTCTCTTTTTCTCTCATTTTTTTTGTTTGGGCCTTTTCTCTTTTTTATGGCCTCTTGTTTTTCTTCTCTTTTTTTCTTTTCGTCCGGAGTCTCATCCCGACTTGTGGGGGAATCATAGTCTCCATCATACTTTCCACACTTGGGACAATGCTCTTATAATGATGATCATCACACTTTTATTTACTTACAACTCGAAAAATTACAACTCGATACTTAGAACAAAATATGACTCTATGTGAATGCCTCCGGCGGTGTACCGGGATGTGCAATGAATCAAGAATGACATGTATGAAAGAATTATGAAGGTGGCTTTTCCACAAATACAATGTCAACTACATGATCATGCAAAGCAATATGACAATGATGGAGTGTGTCATAATAAACGGAACGGCGGTAAGTTGCATGGCAATATATCTCGGAATGGCTATGAAAATGCCATAATAGGTAGGTATGGTGGCTGTTTTGAGGAAGGTAAATGGTGGGTTTATGGTACCGGCAAAAGTTATGCGGTACTAGAGAGGCTAGCAATGGTGGAAGGGTGAGAGTGGACTCAACATTAGTCATAAAGAACTCACGTACTTATTGCAAAAATCTATTAGTTATCGAAACAAATTACTACGCGCATGCTCCTAGGGGGATAGATTGGTAGGAAAAGACCATCGCTCATCCCCGACTGCCACTCATAAGGAAGACAATCAATAAATAAATCATGCTCCGACTTCATCACATAACGGTTCACCATACGTGCATGCTACGGGAATCACAAACTTTAGAACAAGTATTTCTCAAATTCACAACTACTCAACTAGCATGACTCTAATATCACCATCTTCATATCTCAAAACAATCATCAAGTATCAAACTTCTCATAGTATTCAATGCACTTTTTACGAAAGTTTTTATTATACCCATCTTGGATGCCTCTCATATTAGGACTAATTTTATAGCCAAAGAAAATTACCATGCTGTTCTAAAGGACTCTCAAAATAATATAAGTGAAGCATGAGAGATCAATAATTTCTATAATATAAAACCACCACCGTGCTCTAAAAAGATATAAGTGAAGTACTGGAGGAAAAAATTTCTAGCTCAAAAGATATAAGTGAAGCACATAGAGTATTCTAATAAATTCCGATTCATGTGTGTCTCTTCAAAAGGTGTGTACATAAAGGATGATAGTGGTAAACTAAAAAAGCAAAGACTCAAATCATACAAGACGCTCCAAGCAAAACACATATCATGTGGTGAATAAAAATATAGCATCAAGTAAAGTTACCGATGGACGAAGACGAAAGAGGGGATGCCTTCCGGGGCATCCCCAAGCTTAGGCTTTTGGTGTCCTTGAATTTACCTTGGGTGCCTTGGGCATCCCCAAGCTTAGGCTCTTGCCACTCCTTATTCCATAATCCATCAAATCTTTACCCAAAACTTGAAAACTTCACAACACAAAACTCAACAGAAAATCTCATGAGCTCCGTTAGTGCAAGAAAACAAACCACCACTTTAAGGTACTGTAATGAACTCATTATTTATTTATATTGGTGTTAAACCTACTGTATTCCAACTTCTCTATGGTTCATACCCCCCGATACAAGCCATAGATTCATCAAAATAAGCAAACAACACACGAAAAACAGAATCTGTCAAAAACAGAACAGTCTGTAGTAATCTGTATCTAACGCAAACTTCTGTAACTCAGAAAATATACCAAAATAGGAAGACCTAGATAATTTTTTTATTGATCTACCGCAATTGGAATCAGTATTTTATCACTTTCTGGTGATTTTTAACAATTGTTTTCGTGAGCAGAAAGTTTCTGACTTTTTCAGCAAGATCAAATAACTATCATCCAAGAAGATCCTATAGGTTTTACTTGGCACAAACACTAATTAAAACATAAAACCACATCTAACCAGAGGCTAGATCAATTATTTATTACTAAACAGGAACAAAAAAGCAAGGAACAAAAATAAAATTGGGTTGCCTCCCAACAAGCGCTATCGTTTAACGCCCCTAGCTAGGCATAAAAGAGAGAATAGATCTAGTTATCATCATCTTTGGTATGCAATCCGTAAGTGGCTCTCATAATAGATTCATAAGGCAATTTAATTTTCTTTCTAGGGAAGTGTTCCATGCCCTTCCTTAATGTAAATTGGAATCTAATATTCCCTTCTTTCATATCAATAATTGCACCAATCGTTCTAAGGAAAGGTCTACCAAGAATAATAGGACATGTAGGATTGCAATCTATGTCAAGAACAATGAAATCTATGGGCACATAATTCCTATTTGCAACAATAATAACACCATTAATCCTTCCATAGGTTTCTTAATGGTGGAATTCACAAGATGCAAGTTTAAAGAACAATCATCAAATTCACGGAACCTAACACATCACACAAAGTTTTTGGAATCGTGGAAACACTAGCACCCAAATCACACAAAGCATAGCATTCATGATCTTTAATTTTAATTTTAATAGTAGGTTCCCATTCATCATAAATTTTTCTAGGGATAGAAACTTCTAATTCAAGTTTTTCTTCATAAGATTGCATTAAAGCATCAACGATATGTTGGGTAAAAGCTTTATTTTGACTATAAGCATGAGGAGAATTTAGCACGGATTGCAACAAGGAAATACAATCTATCAAAGAGCAGTTATCATATTAAATTCCTTGAAATCCAAAAAATCCGAATTTTGACCTCTTCAATCCCACTTTGCTATGTAAAGTGGGTTCATTGCTATGTAAAGTTTTGACCTCTTCAATCCCACTTTTACCAATTTTTGCATCAAGATCTTAAAACTCCGAATCATTGGGACGCCCTCTAACTAAAGTTGACTCATCTCCAGTCCCATCATTATCAAGATTCATATTGGAAAACAAAGATTTAATAGGAGACACATCAATAACTTTTAGATCTTCATCCTTATTATCATGAAAACTAGAAGAACACGCTTTCATAAAGCAATCTTTTTTAGCACGCATCCTAGCGGTTCTTTCTTTGCACTCATCAATGGAAATTCTCATAGCTTTGAGAAACTCATTGATATCATGCTTAGGTGGAATAGATCTAAGTTTCAAAGAATCAACATCAAGAGAAATTCTATCCACGTTCCTAGCCAATTCATCAATCTTAGGCAATTTTTCTTCAAGCAAAGCATTGAAATTCTTTTGAGAAACCATAAATTCTTTAACACTAGTCTCAAATCAGAGGGCAACTTATTAAAATTTCCATAAGATTTGTTGTAGGAATTACCATAATTATTAGAGGAATTACTAGGATACGGCCTAGGATTAAAGTTTCCTCTACACGCGTTGTTACCAAAATTGTTCCTACCAACAAAATTTACATCCATAGATTCATTATTATTCTCAATCAAAGTAGACAAAGGCATATCATTAGGATCAGAAGAAATACTCTTATTAGCAAACAACTTCATAAGTTCATCCATCTTTCCACTCAAAACATTAATCTCTTCTATCGCATGAACCTTTTTACTAGTAGATCTTTCAGTGTGCCATTGAGAATAATTAACCATAATATTATCTAGGAGTTTAGTAGCTTCTCCTAAAGTGATTTCCATAAAAGTGCCTCCCGCGGCGAATATAAAAGATTTCTAGAAGCAAAATTCAATCCAGCATAATTTTTTTTATAATCATCCATAAATTCAAACCATGTGTAGGACAATTATGTATCATTAATTTCATCCTCACCCAAGCTTGTGCAACATGTTCATGATCAGGTTGCTTAAAATTCATAATATCATTTCTAAGAGAGATAATCTTAGCGGGAGGAAAATACTTAGAGATAAAAGCATCTTTGCACTTATTCCATGAATCAGTACTATTTTTGGGTAAAGACGAAAACCAAGTTTTAGCACGATCTCTAAGCGAAAACGAAAATAGCTTCAATTTAACAATATCATTATCCACGTATTTCTTCTTTTGCATATCACACAAATCAACAAAGTTGTTTAGACGGGTAGCGGCATCTTCACTAGGAAGGCCAGAGAATTGATCTTTCATGACAAGATTCAGCAAAGCAGCATTAATTTCACAAGATTCAGCATCGGTAATGGGAGCAATCGGAGTGCTAAGGAAATCATTGTTGTTGGTATTGGAAAAGTCACACAATTTAGTATTGTCTTGAGCCATTGTGACAAACAATCCAACACACAAGCACACAAGGGGCAAGCAAAAAGAGGCGAACGGAAAAAGAGGGTGAATAAAATGGCAAAGGTGAAGTGGGGGAGAGGAAAACGAGAGGCAAATGGCAAATAATGTAATGCGAGGGATAAGAGTTTGTGATGGGTACTTGGTATGTCTTGACTTGTGCGTAGAGTCCCCGGCAACGGCGCCAGTAATCGCACGTTGGCGGGAGATCAAATCTTGACTTGACTTGGCGTAAACCTCCCCGGCAATGGCGCCAGAAATCCTTCTTGCTACCTTTTGAGCACTGCATTGGTTTTCCCTTGAAGAGGAAAGGGTGATGCAGCAAAGTAGCGTAAGTATTTCCCTCAGTTTGAGAACCAAGGTATCAATCCAGTAGGAGACTACACGCAAATCCCTCGTACCTGTACAAACAAATAAGAACCTTGTAACCAACGCGATAAAGGGGTTGTCAATCCCTTCACGGCCACTTGCAAAAGTGAGATCTGATAGAGATAATAAGATAAATATTTTTGGTATTTTTTTGTATAGATTGAAAAGTAAAGATTGCAAAATAAAATAGATCAGAAACTTATATGATGGAAAATAGACCCGGGGGCCATAGACTTCACTAGTGGCTTCTCCCAAGATAGCATAATCTACGGTGGGTGAACAAATTACTGTCGAGCAATTGATAGAAAAGCGCATAGTTATGAGAATATCTAGGCATGATCATGTATATAGGCATCACGTCCGCGACAAGTAGACCGAAACGATTCTGCATCTACTACTATTACTCCACACATCGACCGCTATCCAGCATGCATCTAGAGTATTAAGTTCATAAGAACAGAGTAACGCGTTAGGCAAGATGACATGGTGTAGAGGGATAAACTCAAGCAATATGATATAAACCCCATCTTTTTATCCTCGATGGTAACAATACAATACGTGCCTTGCTGCCCCTGCTGTCACTGGGAAAGGACACCGCAAGATTGAACCCAAAGCTAAGCACTTCTCCCATTGCAAGAAAGATCAATCTAGTAGGCCAAACCAAACTGATAATTCGAAGAGACTTTCAAAGATATCAAATCATACATAAAAGAATTCAGAGGAGATTCAAATATTGTTCATAGATAATCTTGATCATAAACCCACAATTCATCGGATCTCGACAAACACACCGCAAAAAGAATTACATCGAATAGATCTCCAAGAGAATCAAGGAAAACTTTGTATTGAGATCCAAAGAGAGAGAAGAAGTCATCTAGCTAATAACTATGGACCCGAAGGTCTGTGGTAAACTAGTCACACATCATCGGAGAGGCTATGGTGTTGATGTAGAAGCCCTCCGTGATCGATTCCCCCTCCGGCGGAGCACCGGAAAAGGCCCCAAGATGGGATCTCACGGGTACAGAAGGTTGCGACGGTGGAAATAGGGTTTCGTGGTGCTGCTGGATGTTTTCGGGGTATATGAATATATATAGGCGAAAGAAGTCGGTTGGGGGAGCCACGAGGGTGGGGGCGCACCTCCCTGCCTCGTGGCCACCTCGTCACTTACTTGATGTCCACTCCAAGTCTCCTGGATTGCGTTTGTTCCAAAAATCACTCTCCCGAAGGTTTCATTCCGTTTGGATTCCGTTTGATATTCCTTTTCTGTGAAACACTGAAATAGGCAAAAAAAATAGCAATTTGCACTGGGCCTTTGGTTAGTAGGTTAGTCCAAAAATAATATAAAAGTGTATAATAAAGCCCATTAAACATCCAAAACAGATAATATAATAGAATGGAACAATCAAAAATTATAGATACATTGGAGACAAATCAAGCCCCTCGCCAGCAGCTCCCTGGTGCACGGCATCTTCCCAGTGCGGAGGCAGTACTGCGACTCCTCCGCCTCGCAGCGCTTGACGTACCAATCTGCCTCTTGCTGGCGGACGCGCGCGGCCGATCTTGCCATTTCGTTGGGCGCCCACCGGAGCTCCTCGTCGGTGGCACGGTGGAGCTTATCGGCCCACCTCCATGCAGCGACGAGGCGCCTAGCGCCTATGACCTTCCTCGCGAAGTACCCGTCTTCGTACACCTCCTTGGCACGACGACGCGCCCGCCCCAAGCTCCCCCGCCTCCTTTTTCCAGGCGGCATCACGGGCTTTGCAGGCCGCCTGGTACCTGGCTTCCTCCTCCGCCATCTCCTTCTTGAACGCCACTTGCCTGGCTTTCTCAGCCGGCGGCAGGGTCTTCCGCAGACAAAGATTGTACTGGCCCCACAACTAATCAAAAGTTGGGGGACTGGCGCAACCTCGTCAGGCGGCGCGTAGGGGTCCTCGTCGCTGCTAATCGAGTAAGCATCCTCGGGGGGCGGCGACTCCTCGTCGGCGCGTGGGCAGACCGGCGGCGCCATGGCAGAGATTTGAGAGAGAGAGAGAGAGAGAGAGAGAGAGAGAGAGGGCGAGCGAGGGGAGGATGTAGATGAGAATGCAGGCGGGACGACGTGAGCAAGGTAGTATTTATTGGTGGCCGGAATCTAGATCGACGGAGACAGTACACACGCCGGTCTCCGGAATTTACGAGTACTGTAGTTTGAATTACACACAATTCCCGCAGCAAATCCGTGTGTGAACATAATAGCTGACGGTTTCCAATACAGAACCGTGTCTCATTAATGATTCCCGCCAATCACCTACCAAACCTCGAGCCGCGAGATAGAGTGCCAATCGTGTGGGGGCTGGTTGTCTTTCCATATCTTTACATTTTCTTTTTTGAACACCAGATATTTACATCATCTGATGATTTTTTAACTCGCACACAAGTACACAAAACTATGATTTTTCAAACCGTTTTGGTTAGGCGTTGCATGTAGATGTAGTTCAAATTTCAATTACGGTCATTAAATGGTTAGAAAATCACTTAAATGTCTTTAAAAGGTCAAATGACCCCTGCAAAATTCTAAATTTTCACATGACAGTTGTATTAGTGCACGTTAAACGTAGAAACAATTTGAAGGCCGTAAGAGGAAGCTATCTCCCATTCGTCATCAAACATGCATTGTTCCCTCTCGGAACCACGAACCTTTTAGCGAGTTGCTCCAGTTTGTGAGGGGTGTGTGTCCAAACTTTCGTCAAACATGCCAATTTCTTTACCACATCATCTTGGTGGCATGACATTATATCAACCAAGGTTTCATGTGTTTCTGATCATTTTTCTATTTTTTTGAATTAAAATGCCATGTCACTCCATGCATACGTATGCATGTGTCCATGTCGTGAGACCAATATGTTTGAAAATTCCTTCTAATTTACTGCACATGGAATTAACTCGCACACAAGTACACAGATATGATTTTTCAAACCGTTTTGGGTAGGCATTGCATGTAGATGTAGTTCAAATTTGAATTACGGTCATTAAATGGTTAGAAAATCACTTAAATGTCTTTAAAAGGTCAAATGACCCCTAGAATTTTCCAAATTTTCACATTACAGTTGTAGTAGTGCACGTTAGACGTAGAAAAAATTTGAAGGCCGTAAGAGGAAGCTATCTCCCGTTCGTCATCAAACATGCATTGTTCCTCTCGGAACCACGAACCTTCTAGCGAGGTGCTCCGGTTTGTGAGGGATGTGTGTCCAAACTTTCGTCAAACATGCCAATTTCTTTACCACATCATCTTGGTGGCATGACATTACATCAACCAAGGTTTCATGTGTTTCTAATTTTTTTGGAATTAAAATGCCAAGCTACTCCATGCATACGTATTCATGCATATGTGTCCATGTCGTGATACAAATATGTTTGAAAATTCCTTCTAGTTTACTGCACATGGAATTAACACTACTAGGAAAAGGGCTATAGATGATATGGACACTAATGGCGCACCAGACATGTGGTGCGCCACTACTATATACTAATGGCGCACCATGTGTTGGTGCGCCATTAGTGTCCAAATACTAATGGCGCACCACATCCACGGTGCGCCACTAGTAACAATTTTTTTTTTCAAAACTAGTAATGGCGCACCAGGGGATAGTGCGCCATTACTAGTTAAACTAGTAATGTCGAGTTAAACTAGTAATGTCGCACCACATCCACGGTGCGCCACTAGTAATTTTTTTTCAAATTTTTTTTATTTTTTTTCCAAAACTAGTAATGGCGCACCAGGGGATAGTGCGCCATTACTAGTTCAACTAGTAATGGCGCACCACTCCCACGGTGCGACATTACTAACTTGACCCAAAAATTCCACCGAATGCACCCCCCCCCACCCGTGGACCGCCTTTTCAGTTTTTAAAAAATAAAAGAAAATAATGGAAATGTCAAAAAAATAAAAGAAAATAAGTTTCCCATGTGATATGTGGTCTAGTTGTTGGGAAAATTCACAAATATGAATTTCGACTTTATTTGCAAAATCTCTCTGGAATTTGTAAAATGGGCATAACTTTTGCATACGAACTCGGATTAAAAAGTTTTTTATATGAAAAATCATCTACTCGAAAAGTTACATCCGAATTTAATAGAAAAAAGTTACGGGGCTTTCAAGATCTAGAGGCAAAAAAATTCAAAAAAATTCAAACTTACTAGTGGCGCACCGTTTGCTAGGTGCGCCACTAGTAACAGAAAAAAAATTGGTGTTGAATTTTTTTTGGAATTTTTTTTCAAAAAATGATACGTAATATGACCGGGAAGTTTGAAATATTTTTCAAAATTTCATCATACTCATGAACATGAACAAAGTCCTAGACATCAACAAGGTTTAATAGGATTGATATGGTAGATATATCAACAAGTGCCTGTTAAGTGAGGTGGTGCTGGGGTTGGATAGAACTGTGAAGTTAAGCGTGCTTGGGCTGGAGTAGTGTTAGGATGGGTGACCTTTCGGGAAGTTTGACCACTTAGTGCGATTTGACTTGAGATTAAGCATATTGACCCGAGATTAAGAAAAAAACGAAAAAAATTGAAAAAAAATTTAAAAAAAAAAATTCTGAATAAATATTTGAAAAATAATTGTTACTAATGGCGCACTTCTATGTGGTGCGCCATTACTAAGTCAGATAGTAATGGCGCACTTCTATGTGGTGCGCCATTACTAAGTCAGATAGTAATGGCGCACGGCGTGATGCGCCATTAGTATACCAGATACTAATGGCGCACCAGTGGTGCGCCATTAGTATTTAATACTAGTGGCGTGGTACTAGTGGCGCACCAGTAGTGCGCCACTAGTAGGCCTTTTCCTAGTAGTGTAACTCGCACACAAGTACACAAATATAATTTTTCCAACCGTTTTGGTTAGGCGTTGCATGTAGATATAGTTCAAATTTCAATTACGGTCATTAAATGGCTAGAAAATCACTTAAATATCTTTAAAAGGTTAAATGACCCCTACAATTTTCAAAAATTTCACATTACAGTTGTAATAGTGCATGTTAGACGTAGAAAAAAATTTGAAGGCCGTAAGAGGAAGCTATCTCCCGTTCGTCATCAAACATGCATTGTTCCCTCTCGGAACCACGAGCCTTCTAGTGAGTTGCTCCGGTTTGTGAGGGGTGTGTGTCCAAACTTTGGTCAAACATGCAAAAAAAATTACCACATCATCTTGGTGGCATGACATTACATCAACCAAGGTTTCATGTGTTTCTGATTTTTTTTTTGGAATTAAAATGCCATGTCACTCCATGCTTAATTGTACTGTCATAGCCGTTAGACCAATATATTTGAAAATTTCTTCCAATTTACTGCACATGGAACTAAATCGCACACACTTACATGAAATATGAGTTTTCAAACTGTTATGGTTAGCTGTTGCATGTACATGTAGTTCAAATTTCAATTACGGTCATTAAATGGCTAGAAAATCACTTAAATGTCTTAGAAGGTCAAATGACCCCTAAAATTACCAAAATTTGACATGACAATTGTATTAGTACTACAAAATTTCTTGTTCATTTAAAACACCATCCGTTGGCACTTTATTCCAAATTCGTTTTTCACAGCTAATAAAAAATATCTACAACATCACACATTGTTGTTTTCTAGGAACCGTTTGCGATGAAAATATCTGAATCTATTTAAGTCTCCCTCCTTAAGCTTCCCCGGCTCGTCTGCTCTAGTGCCGGCAACTCCCGAATCCACGAATCCGGATCCCCATTCCCGCACCGCCTTCTTGCAAAGATGACGCCATGGAAACGCTTCGTGAAGGCCCGTACGATGGCCGCGTCCCCCCCCCCCCCCGAGCACTGCTGCCTGTGCCGAGAGCGCGGCCACCTACGCCGGGAGTGCCGCCGCATCCGCACTGAGCGTGGCCACTTCCGCCGAGAGGGCGTCTGCGGCAGCCGACAGGGCAGCACACGCCAAGATATTCCAGGCCACCTCGAACTCCAGCATGCAACCCACGTCTGAAAAGGCGGCGGTGGCCATGGAGCACATGCTTCCTCATGACGTCGCTGAGCGGGAGCTGGAGATGCAGGAGGCGGTGGAGATCGAGGAGCGCCAGGAGGAGGAGTTGCGCGTGGCCGAGGTCGAGGTAGAGAAGAGTCTGTCCATCGAGGAATCGGTGGTGGAGTACCAACGCGAGCTCTGGCGCAGCCACTACTACGAGTACTAAAACCTTGAGGGCGGCACCGAGGACGAGGACGCGGTCGACTTCAGCAGGGGGGCGCGGAGTCCACCAACGGCGGCATGTCACCAGGACAAGTCATCGACGTCTCATCTCACATCGGCGATGCATTGGCCGGCGCGGCGGCGGATTTTTAATTATGCGTACTTAGGCTTTGTTTTTAATGCTGGTCTTTTGTTAGAGCAATGTTTAGGTCAACTGGCTCTGTGTAATTACTAAAATTGCTCGATTCAGTAAGTGTGGTCTGTCTGCTGTACGCACTTTTGTGTGCCCAAATTAGCAAGCGATGTTAAATTATGCAATGACGTACCAGGGGAAATTTCCACCAAAATTTGAATTATCAAACTCATCCCATGCGCGTAAAGAAGAAGTATCATTTGTGATGCACACAATCGTTCAAAGTGAATGGTCCGGCGGCACCCCGCGCATTCAAAGTGTATGTGCCATGCCTTGGGACCAAAATTTGAATTATCAAACTCATCCCATGCGCGTAAAGCAGAAGAATAGTTTGTGATGCACACAATCGTTCAAAGCGAATGGTCCGGCGGCACCGCGTGCAAAGTTTGCCTCCACATTTCCAAAATTTTGGCCTACCGCCAAAATATCTACCCCCGCCCCCCTTCCCCCTTCCCCACCCCCTTTTCTCCCTGACCAAAAGTCACATTTCCCCTGTTTCCTCCTTCCTTCCTTCATTGCTAAGCTATAGACGCTTCCTCGCTCTCGCCGTCTCGCATCCTACCGCCAGGGTCGCCATGGTCTTCTTCAAAGACCTCTCCAGCGGTTCCTCCTCCGGCGACTACTCCTTCACCACCCGGGTATGCCTCTCTTCTCTCTCTCGGGCTATGACTTGGAATGAAGGATTTTTACCCGGCGGTCGATTTGAGTCATTTCTTCCTCTTGTAGGTCCCTAGGACCATCGGTGGCAATGAATGGAGCGGGGGTAGCTGAAGATCTATCTGCTCGTTGTCGCCATCAATCTCCATGCGTGAAGCTAGTTGCGTTTGATTCTGTGGACAGTGGGAGGAAGTTTCTGGCATGTACAGAGAAGGTTAGACCCTCTTTCGTTGTTACAAATCATTTGTTAGATGTGATTCAGACACTGTCACGGTCCCAACCCATTCATACCACACCTTCAGCCAAACGCATCCCAAGACAGTGTCACAGTTTGTACCTAGTATCTTAAATTGTTGCCATCTCATCAGCGGTGCCATTAGAAAATTATTTGGCACCGCTTCAGGAGTTTGTGCAGCCAACTTTGGTCCAAACATCCGAGCAGCCAAGCAGTAAAATACTAAATCTTTATGGCACGAAGGAACTGGGCAGCGGAGCAACTACGTGCTCCGGAGTCTGAGTCCCTAAATTTTTTTCCGCTGCATCGGCTCGCCAGTGCAGGGCACCGGTGCGAGATGTAGCAACAGTTGTCTTTACCCCAGTTTTGACATACATAGTGGACAGCCTTAGTGCTATTAGTTCTATGTTACTAAATTTGTGCATGTACACACCTGTTAGTATCAATTTGCTATCATCCAAACATTGTCGCTATGTTATTGCAGTTATATTTACCTTCCTCATAAAATGTTCAATTTGTTAATTATTGTACATGAGTAAGAACTTGTAGCGTCGTTGTAGTTAATTATAGCTTCTGATGTTCCAGAATTTGGTTGTTGCCTCAGTACCAATTATTTCATTTGCACATTGATCTTTTTGAGAAGATATGTCATAATTAACATGTTTCTTCATATTTTCAAAATAAGCATTGGTGATTTTCTCTGTTGCTATAAACCCATTTCCCCTACAATTGTTACTGATCTAGTTTTAAATATTATAGGATGAACGGAAGTGTTCTTACTTGGAGTGGGTTGATCAAGAGTGGACACAGTCTTTGAAGATGTGCCTAACGAAGCTCTGGAGCATGTATGAGGAAGAGAACACACGTAGGCTTAGAGAAAGTCTTGTCAATGCTGAAGCGTATTTCAAGATGCGGGATAAAAAGTTGAAGGTGGAGAATGAGCTCAGATTTTTTAAATCAGACTTTGCTAAGATGGTGTTGGTGAAGGAGGAGGCACTTTCCTAGTTGGCCCGTGCAAACGGGTTCTTACTGAACTGAAAGCAGAGGTGGATAAGACGAGCCTGGATGATCTCGATTAGGGAAATGAATATATTGTTCTTATGAAGTTGAACTAGCTATATGTTGTACTCTGTTGTTTTCATGTAGCTACCGTACTGTGATGTTATAATATATTTATGTGCCTGATATGAAATTGGCAAACAGCTGTTCAATATGAAATGTGAATTTGCGTAATACTGGAATTATTAATTGTAAACTAATAAACCTGCTAAATGTATCATGGACCTTTGCAAACGGTTCTAGCAGTAAAAGCGCTTGCGATGGATAGCCCAATGCCACATAGTTTTCTTCATCAAATCGTGTGTGATATAGTTGATAAAAGCAAACAGTTAACCCAGGAAGACCGTGTGTGATAGTTACACCTTTCACACACGAGCCTACACATAAAACTGTGTGGGATGTACGTCCGAACGGAAACGTTTTCCCTGGATTGACTGTGTGGGATGTACATAAGAATGGAAATGTATTCCTTGGATGGACTGTGTGTGATATACATACGAACGGAAATGTTTTTCTGGGATTCACCGTGTGGGATGTACATACTTATGGAAATGATTTTCTTGGATTACCGTGTGGGATGTACATACCTACGGAAATGATTTTCTCGGATTACCGTGTGGGATGTACATACCTACGGAAATGATTGGGTTTCGATGCCTCGCCCGATCGCACACGGCCCCAGCCTGGGTCCCAGGAGGGCCTATCCCCGACGATTTCTGGGTCGTGTGGGAAGGACACCCTATCACACACACTCACTTGGCGACGGTTCCAAATGCCGTCGCGGAAAGGGGTTAAAAACCGTTTGTTTAGAACCGACGCGCACCAGTGTATAACAATGATTTGATGCAAATATGAGAGTAACTTAATGAACAATACATCATATATTTGCCTAATATAGGGGGGAATCGGCTTCGACATCTAGGCTGCACGTGGCACCGTACAAAATGTAGCAACAAAGGGTATATGTTCACAAATTTAGGCCATGCCAACTGTGGTAGGTTGAGATTGAACATACCGAGCGCTCCCTGAAGTCATCCGGAATGGTGAGATAGAACCAGACTGGCCGCGACCACACTTGCCCGATTTGTGCTCGCACTATGGACACATGAATGAACACCGACGAAATAGCTAGAACAAAAATGAATGCACGGCGATTTCAGGTGGTTGATTAACAGCGACAGACGGACTGCGATAAGGGATGGGTGAATATTTCGCTAAGTTGATTACCTTCTCCATGAGAAAAATCCCTGGCCCAATCCCGCAGAAAACCCCAATCGACCAGAGTCTAGAATGTCGGTGCAAATAGGCGGCGGAAAGCGGTAGGGGCGAAATCCCGTGCCGTTTGGAGTGCGACCTCCACCCACCGACAACAGCCGTCGAGCTTAGGGTGGCCGCCGCGATAGAAGTTGATGAGGTGCAAAGTTGCGGAGGAGTCCGCGGCGAGTGGGTGGGGACGAAGTGGGCGAGGGTTTTGTTTTTTCCTTTTGCATGTGTGGGTGAACACACACGGTTCGCAAAGGCAACGGAGATGAATTGTGTGCGATAGTAAATCACCGAGATTGAAGGGGCATCCAAATTTCCATTGTCCTTTGTCCATGATTTTTTCTACGATGAACATAAACCCTACAAATCACCGTGTTCAAATTTGGCACTTTTCCGGGTTCATTTACAATATTTAGGGGATTATGTGCATTTTCTAGGCATTAATGCACATAATTCAAATTCAAACAATCGGTGCATGAAAAGGTGCACAAGAACGGTCTGGAAAACCATGATCATGCTATTTAGTAAATTCCCATGCCTTTTACAAGGAATGGGCAGATATTTCAAGGAAATATGTGGCAATAGTCAACCATAAATGCGTCGTTTACTGGGTTAACAACTATGCAAAAATGAAATACATGCTTGGAAAACATGACGCCTGGCGTGGTGCCATGGTGTGGCCTCACCATGCCCTGGTAAAAATTTGAGAATGTTTGCCTTATGTCGTCATGCACGCCATTCATAAATCGAACCATCATCGAGGAAAATTCATGGTCTCGAGCGGGAAATCAACAAGATTGAAGGGGCCAGGAATCCAAATTTCCTTCCTAGCTTGTCATTTAGTTTTTTCTACAATCAACATACTCCCTCAAATGCAATGTGTTCAAATTTGGAATTTTTCCGGGCTCATTTATCATATTCGGGGATTATGTGCATTTTCTAGGCATTAATGCACATAATTCAAGTTGAAACAATCGGTGCATGAAAGGGTGCACAAGAACGGCCTGCAAAACCATGCTCGTGCCATTTAGTAAATTCTCATGCCTTTCACAAGGAATGGGCAGATATTTTGATGAAATGTGTGGCAATAGTCAACCACAAACGTTTGTTTATTGGGTTTTCAACTATAGAAAAAATGAAATAAATGCTTGAAAAACATGATGCCTGGCATGGTGCCATGGTATGGCCTCATGATGCCCTAGTAAAAATTTGAGAAGGTTTGGCTTATGTCGTCATCCACGCCCTTCATAAATCAAACCATCACCGAGGAAGTTTCATGCTTTCGAGAGGGAAATCACCAAGATTGAAGGGGAATCCAAATTTTCTTCGTTCTTTGCCCTGAAGTTTTTTTCTACGACGAACATACACCCTGAAAATCACCGTGTTCAAATTTGGCATTTTGTCGGGCTCATTTACCATATTTAGGGGGATTATGTGCATTTTCTAGGCATTCAGAGCTAAAAATCCAATCTGGCTACAGCTACACGGGTGTGATGTGAGGGACGTGGATTGCCGTTCGATCATGGTGCATCCTATGGTGCACATGCGCGATCCGCGTGGCTGGGGTTCCGGCCAATCATAACGCAACACACAATAGGCTCAGCGCACACTGTTTCCGGAGGCGACGGAGATGAACCGTGTGCGATAATGAACGAGCAAAATTGTAAGGGAAGCCAAATTTCCTTTGTAGTTTGTCGTTGAGCTCTTAAAAACCACCGCACTGTACGGCTGCCCGACCCCTCTGTCCCAAAGCTCTCTCCAAGCGTCGTTCATGGCACCGCGGACCACAGTAACTGGTAAGGAAGCGATGGCATCCCCCCGCGCTGCGTTCCTCGCCGCCCGCGACCGCACACATGGTAAGGAAGCGATGGCATCTCGCCGCGCTGAGTTCATTGCCGCCGCTGACCACACAGTTACGTGGGCGGACTTTGAGGCTGCCATGGCCGAATGGGCGGTGGATCTAGAGGCGGCCAAAGCCGCACATAAGGAGCGGAAAAGGCAAAAAGCAGTCAAGAAAAGAGAGTCCCGCCGCCGCAAGAAAGAAGAGGCCGCATGTTGTGCTGAGGAGAGCTTGGTGGAGATCGAAGCACGGTGGGCTGCCGCCTACAAGGCCGGGAACGACAACGCCGGCGTCTGGCCAGCATGCCTGGATGGCAGCATATGAGAAGTAGTTAGTGCGTGTGTCGCCCGTAGTCTTAGAGCAAATTACAAGTAGTACTTTAAGTTTGTACTATCTATTATTAACATACAATGTCGGTAAGCGCATCCTTTGAGGGCTTTGAGCCTTGATTAGCATGTGTTCACTGAAGTTTTGTAGCTGCACCCCGGCCCCAAATACTACCGAAATGTCCGCCCGCAGCCACCGGAGGAGACTAGAGCTGGCCGCAACTGATTTTTAGTCCCACCTCGCCGCGCGACTTGGCCACGCACCGGGTTAAATTGTCGCGCCCGCGGATGGCAGCAAGCTTCTCTCTTGTTGCATAGGATCAAATCTGGCTACGCGAGCGAGTCAGGTTGACACTTGATTGCATTTCATAAACCGATGATTGCTCATCGGGTGTCACCTTGCCTCGTTCATGTACATTTAATAATATGAAAGAGATTTTTGAAATTAGGTGCAGTTGGAGATGATCACAAAACACACGGTTTCTATGGCGTACCCATGTGCGTTTTTTCGTTAATGATCCACTAGATCGTTGACGGCGTGCGTTGCCGCACCCATCACTTTAAATGTTTTATTATAGTGTTACAATTTTGTATAAAAACATGGAGTCCAAATTTAGGAAGAATGATAGTAAAACAGATGGAGTCCAAATTCCTATAGAAATTGGGGTTTAGAACTATCTAGTTAGAATGAACTGAAATAATCGATGCACAAAAACTTTAAAAAACTGCCTAAGAGGGGGAGTAAATCTATAGTTCCAATCGGAAGTGCAATAAAAGGGAAGAAGGAAACGAAGACATGGCAAAGAATGAGATACGGATATCCGAAAATCAAATTACGCCAACGAAGTTGTAAGTATTTCTCCTTGCATTCTATAAAGTACCAAATTGATTCGAGGATCCATGTCTCAAATTCAGGACACCTATAAGGCTGGGTTTAGATTGAAAATACATATAGCTAATTGATGGGCCTTGGCTAAATGGAAATAGCCAAAACAGTTGAATGTCAGCAAATGAAAGTACATAGGAGAAGCAAATGTTGCTATCCTCATTCTGAGTCAGCTGCAATTTGTGTCTCTTGAGAAACATGCATTTTTTCTGATAAAAAGCACACACTGTGAGCCTAACGATATTCATTTGTTGATCCATCTTCAAATGCATTGACGCAAAAGTAATTGGAAAAATACTTCATTTTAGTGAAAAAATAGGGTTTAGCATATCAAGGAAAAAGAAGCAACATTAAGAATACATGCAAATATGGAGGAGCGGAAGAAAATGAATCAGTGGGCAGAGACGAGGAAACAAAGGCTATAGGAATAAGTATGGGACCATAAAAGAAAAACACCATGTCTAGCTTCAAGAATGTATAAAGAACAATTGTTGTAATGTTATTTACAATCCATCTCACATCAAAATTATCTGCCCAGATCTAAATAATCATGTCTTGAACAACACTGTACAGTGTATGCAGTTCAGAATTCTTATGTTACTTAAAATTAAGTAAATTTGAATTCCAAATAACTGTTCCATCAAATATACAGTTCAGAATTGAACTATTCTCTTTCGTGACACTGCTCTTTACTCTGTTTCTACAAAAACTGGGAACTGCCATTGTTCTGATTTTATTATTGTATTAGTGCATCAATTATGTTCACTGCATTCTTCCTAGATGCTCAGTCCCTGCAGATTACCATGTCCATTGGTACAAAGAAATTAATGGCACCAAAGAATAAACAGTAATATTAGAGATTCGCTACAGCGCCCATGTATCTTGTAAAACAACTCAGGTCTTGTAAAACACAGATTGACCGGTAGCCTTTCTAAATTGGAAGGGATGCAGTACTCAGTTCTTACCATGATGACTGTATAATCTGGATTCAAGTTGGAGCTTGTAAAGTTAAGTTATTTGCATATGTATCATCATGTCCGTCACTGGTAATGGAGGAGGCCAGGAGTGAAAGAACCAACAATGGCGGAAGTATAATCTGTAGAATGAATAAATGGTAACTAATGCGCTTAATGCAGTTGTGCAAAATAACCAAAACTAATTATCAATAGAAATGTTGAATTACACACTGTGTTTGTGATTAAGGCCATAAGATATGACCATATTAAGATCAACTACGCAACCTTGCTTTCAGAAGTGTGAATACATATCCCACGTGAATTAAGGGGTGTTCATAAAGAAATAAACCAAAATCATATTTGATATACCCGAGGCTTACTGCCTTATGTGCTTGTTAGTAAAACCAAGAAATTGTTGATGTAGATACATATATTATAGAGACTACCTGCGCCAGAAAGAAAAGTACATGAAATTGCAATTGCACATTAACTACCATGATAAGGTATAGTTTTACATACTACTTGGTTAAAGAGTCGATTTGAATTCATGCATAAATGCTCAGAATATTGCAGCACTTAGTAATATGTACCTTTCCGCATCATTTCAGTAGTTCATCGATCTGCACCAGATACTGCTCCTCGCATTGCTGCTCATGTAGACATGTACAACTACACCTCTGTTCCCAATTAAACCATCATTCCTTATAGCCCTAAAAAATCAACTAAACTTATCAACAATGGTCGGCATGAGCGTAGCCAAATTCTATAATTTGTGAGTGCTACTACAATTTATACCAAGAATAGAAGTACTTACATGTGAAGCGGGAGGTCGCCACATCTCTGCTGCTTACAAAATCACACAGCAAGGCTGTAGCGCTAGCCACCAACATGAACACCCGCCCTCCTGTGCCTGCCCGACTCTTTCCCACACGAAGCCATGGCCTTCTCCATCGGCTAGGGTTTCGCCTGCTCCTCCAGCGCCGCTCGGTAGCTGCAATATGAGTTGGATTATGCCTGCTCTTTATCCATAGCCGCTCACGCCATTTCTCCTTCCCGACCCAGGATGTCGCCCCTCCAGCCCGTCCTGCCCGATGGAGGAAATAGGGGATAAGTCTATCCGGCCACCGCACTACGGCCCGTCCTCCGCGTTGTCGCCGCCGCGGCCAAATCACTACCTCCAAGGAGATGAGGGGGGATGCGGTGATGGGGATGAGGAGAGCAGAGTGGGGTGGCGGCGGCGCATCGCCTAGGTCATGAGGGATGAGAAAAGTAGGGTAGCAAGCGAATGATTTTTTGTTCTTTCCTGGGAGCCTCGCCCAAAATAGTTTAACGGGCCGTCGGTACAGCCCCACGGACCCGGATTAATCACAGGATTCCAAAAAAGCTACCGGAGTAGCAGCCCATTAGGACATTGGGCCTAGTTCGCGATCTAAACTAACATTGGATGGCCCTGGACGTCCCAAACACAAAATCTGACGACTCACGAGTGAGGATGCGTGAGAGGGCTGGAAAAGTGCTCGGTTATAATGTCTTTAAATAAGTCACTTACCTGTGCGATGTTTCCTAATAAACCAGGCGTACCATTGACCCAAAAAAGCAACTACACGTGTAAATTTTTTCGAGACGGGATCTGCCAATTTTCTCTTTTCTCGCACACGAGTATTTTACGTGCTTCGTCTGTGTTGTGTGTTTCCCCGCCCAAGTTTCAAGTTTCGGAGTGAAATTTTCATTAGGCGGGCAATTTCAGAATTTATTCGTCCAACCACATCCCCACCCATCAAATTTCCTCAGTATCTCCCCCCTCCCCCGTCCCCCTACCGGTAGCTCAAACCGCCGCCGCCGCAACCACAGCTTCAACCACATCTACATTCTGCTCAGATCCAGTCAGGTAACCCATCGATCTCTATCATGGCCCCGGCCTGATTGCTTAAATGGCGCTTGCGAAACATCCTCATGCCTCCAAATCCCCACCGCCCTACCTCTAGAGCATCACCGTGCAAGCCCAACCACATATCACGTGGAGGTTGAGGAGCTGATGGCGGTCCATGGCGCGATGGCCGCTGTGGGTGTTGACCCAGAGGAACACCTCGCCTCCGCCGCCGTCGACATGGTGCAGGATCTGGCCCAGATGAAGTGCCCCAGCAACTACCCCCTAGGACATAACTGGTATGATCTGACCAGCTAAATCTTACCAATACCACTTGCAATGGCTATGTTTTGTATGGTTGATGTATTAAGCATGTTCTTGCCTTGTTTATTTCAGTACTGCACTCTGTGTGATGTTCAAGTATTAATTGTCCAGCTCAATTTCACCAATACCAGCAACAAACTTACAATACATGACTCGGGATATCACTAGAGATGCTGCCCATTTGCTATTTTTAGTGGATGCTAACCCTGTTGTACTTAACATGCATGTCCATGTACTTACACAGGGTCATAACGGCCCATGCTATTGTTTGCCATCGAGGTTAGCTGCATCCCATGTCTTACAGTATTTCACATCATTTGTGCAATTGCAGTTTAACTTCTACCATTTACTGGTTGCCTGTAGGTACACATGTCAGTGGCACTGATCCATGCTTCGACCCAGAGGAACAGCTCGCCTCCGCCACCGCTGACTTTGGGCGGGCTCTGGCCAAGATGAGGTGCCCTAGCAACTACCTCTCAGGACTTACCAAGTATGTACTCACCAGTTCAATCTTACCAATACCAGTTGCAATTAATGGCTATGTTTTGTATGGTCAATGTATTAGCATGTTGTAGTAAACATGCCTAACACGTTTTAGCTACTTTCCCTACCTTTTTATAAACAATTGGGCCATTCTCTGCTTTCGCGGCACCTTCCTTGTGATGTTTAACTCTGCTAATTGCATTTTTATCAGTAGCGGTTTCAATGGCTATTAAGCCTGTTGCAATGAACAGTTGAATCCATTTTTAAACAATTGTATTTCAATGGCTACAAACTTACAAAACATGACTTAGGATGTTGTTAAGCCTGTGCAATTAATAGTTGTATCCATTTTTTAATATGTCCCTTTGCTACCGTGCTACTCTCCGCAATGAAGATATAAATAGAGATGCTGCCCATTTGCTATTTTTGGCGGATGCTAACCATGTTGTACTTAACATGCCTTTCCATGTACTTATGTAGGGCCATAACGGGCGATGCTGTTGTTTGCTGTCGAGGTTAGCTGCATCCCATGTCTTACAGTATTTTACATCATTTGTGCAATTGCAGTTTGGCTTATAACATTTACTTGCTTCTTGTAGGTACACATGTCGGCGGCACTGATCCACGCTTCGACCCGGAGGAAGAGCTCGCCTCCACTGTCACTGACTTTAGGCGGGCTCTGGCCAAGATGAAGTGCCCCAGCAACTACCTCTCAGGACTTACCAAGTATGAACTCACCAGTTCAATCTTACCAATACCAGTTGCAATTAATGGCTATGTTTTGTACGGTCGATGTATTAAGCATGTCATAATAAACATGCCTAAACATGTTTTAGCTATCTTTCCTACCTTTTTATAGACAACTGGGCCATTCTCTGCTCTGGCAGCACCTGCCATGTGATGTTTAACACTGCCAATTCCATTTTTATCAGTACCAGTTTCAATGGCTATTAAACCTGTTGCAATTAACAGTGGTATCCATTTTTAAATAGTTGTATTTTAACGGCTACAAACTTACAAAACATGACTTAGGATGATGTTAAGCTTGTTGCAATTAACAGTTGTATCAATTTTTTAATCCGTCCCTTGGCTGCCGTACTACTCTTCCGCAATGAAAATATAACTATAGATGCTGCCATTTTATTACCATTTGCTATTTTTGGTGGATGTTAACCCTATTGTAGTTAACATTGGCTGTCCATGTACTTACACAGGGCTACAATGGGCGATGTTGTTGTTTGCCGCCGAGGTTAGCTGCATCCCATGTCTTATACATCATCTGTTCCTAAATATAAGTATTTTAGAGATTCCAATATAGACTACATAAGGAGCAAAATGAGTGAATCTAGATTCTAATCTAAACTATATCTATAATTATATATACATCCGTATGTAGTTCATATTGAAATCTCTAAAAACACTTGTACTTAGGAACGTAGGTAGTTGTATTTTACATCATTTGTGCAATCTCAGTTTAGCTTCTAACATTTACTGGTTGCTTGTAGGTACATATATGAGCGGTACTGATCCACGCTTCGATCCCTTTTGCGTATGGGGCAATGAGATATTCATGAAAGAGCGTCAAGTGAGGAAACTAAGAAAGATTATTAGGCGAAAGAAATGGGTGATGGTAATTAAGCTCTTTATTTACACTTTGTCCAAGACAACAGTGAACTTTAGGATGGTAAGTAACGTGTTGCCTTTTCCCCCTGCCCACAACAAGTTACTCTATTAGACCTCAGTATCTAATATTTTTTTCTTTTCAGTGGTTTCCGAAGCTATTTACTGATGATTACCTTGCAAACTACATGACCGGAGTGGAGGCAAATATGGTTAAAGTATATAATTCGTGCTACCATGATAATGCTCTAGAAGTCTTCCTGAAGGCGGCGAAGGATGGGCGGGCGATCGTCACAAGGGGTTGGACAAAAGTTGTTCATGACTGTGGCATGCAGGAAGGCACATTATGGGCATTTCGCTTCTTCAACACCATCGGCAGTCAAAATGATTTACACTTGTCTCTTCACCTTTACCGTCTCTAAATATTGTGGTTCATTATAGTTAATTGTTGTCTAATCCTGTAATTACTGAGCATATTGTACTGACAATTTTATTTATGAATTCGTTGTTGAACCATTGTGCTGAGAATTTGAATTGCACGTTTCATATTTCAAAATTTCCAACTCGAATAATAAATTACAGGGGGAAATAAAATTATACAGGAGCGAATAAAATAATGTGCACACGGTTAGAAAGAAAATAGCGTGTGCGATGAAAAATAGAGAACAGACGGTTCTTTGACGTGAAACGTTTGCGATGCCCGACAGACGCACACATGGTTTCATCTCATATGTGTGTGCGATTCATGGTAATACGGCAAACGTTTCAAACCAGTGTGCGTGTGTGACAGGAATACCAATCGCACACAGTTATGAAAATGGACATGTTGGCGTTAGTAGAGGCACCGCACACATTTTACATTCTTGAACCGTCTGCGATAACGTACCTATCACAAACATATCGGTAGATTAAATGTTGATGTCCACCTTTTTCACACGACTATAGCGGCGTAATCATTTGGGATGTCTCTTTGATCGGAAACGTAACGTCGAGATGTAACGTGTGGGACTGGGGCAGCTTCTCATACGTTTATTCTATGGCGATCGTCAGTAGCCGCTCGCCTATCCCCGACAGTTTCTGAGTCGTGTGGGATCAGGTCTAGATTTCCTGTGCTCACATAGGAAAATGTCGCTGAGGAGATAAAAAGGGACAAATGCAGACATGTTGCCTGAATGTTTGCCGCTCTCGGCAACCACACTTGCCTCACCACTTTATGCCCCTGCTGTCACTATGCCCTTATCGCTACCTTTAATGTAAAATCACATGAAGCATGAAGCAATGCCACCTAATGTCACTATTAAGTAATGCTGCTGCCAGTCTAGTGTCGTCGATAAATTGAAGCAATGACACCACCACTTCATGAAGTGCTTCCGTCTTGCTTTATTTCCCATGAATTGAGTTTTTGTAGTTACACTTAAATCTCACACCGCTAACATTGCTTCATCCAAGTGGAACTGCACAAATTTGATTGCACATTTACTGATCATGTGTTACTCTCATGACAGTAATACTAATGCTATTGTTCTTCATGATAATCTAGTGGTAGTGTTGATGTGATGTGATGCTACTTCTTACTTAATGGCACTTTTTCATACTGTCAATGTAGTGCCAATTATAACACAATAGATGATGATGTTAATCATATGCCACTGCAAATAACTGTCACTGCTTAAATAACCATATTTCATATTTGCGCAAACAGGGATGTCTGTCACCATATCGTTTCTATTTGTGCAATCAGAAGTACACACCTCAGTTTTAGTAGAACTGCATAAAATGAGATGGCTATTCCTAGCTGTCGTCGTCTAACCACCCATGCTCCAGGTATTACTACATTGGTAGTAACTAGGTAGAATGACCAACGCAATCTAAAAGAAGTTGATTCGTACATTTACTTCCTAATTGCAGTGCAGGGATGAGCGAAAACAACTACATCCTAGTCGGGAATGCACTTTTTCCCAAATCAAGGATGGACAAAGGACTAGCTAGCACGGCTGAGCGGAGGTTTTTGGGACAGGTGCGCAGACAAGAGGCATTGTGGTCTGCTTATTTCTGCAAATGGTGGTGTTTAAATTTAGTTGAACTGCACAAGAAGTTCAGATGGTCAGTCCACTACATGGTTCAGTTCAGTATTCCAACTGAGAACACAATTATAATTGATTATTCTGGAATGAGAGAACCTATCCCTGGATGGTGGCAACAAGAAAAACCTGAGTGAACTCCAGGAAATTAAAGCCTGGCTAGGGAGGCCCTTTGCTCAGAGAAGCCTTGCTTGATTTTTCCTAATTTGTAAACCTTCTCGCAACTTTGTCTTTTGCTATGAACTAGTAAATGTTGGTTATGTCCTATGAATCATTGAGATGTATAAAATTGCTGAACTTATGCTTTCCAAGTATTTTATGAAGCCGAGTTTAATGTGAATGTTCCACGTGAATGTTGGACTAGCATGTGAATGTTTGGAATTTACATTGTGGCCTCAGTTAACTGCATGAATCACTGTAACAAGATACCTACTTGCTTATATGTCAGACATCAGAGTATTGATTGTTAGTTGGTCGATAACCGACTTCTCTAGTGTTGAAGCGAGCTAAGCCAATGTGCCGTGTTTTGCACAACTTCTTACAAGTGGGGTAGCACCAATAGTGTTTACAAGTACTTAACCAGCCTTATGTACCCTATGTATATGTCGGTGCACAGTTGTCTAGCAAGTACTCTATTTCATCAAACACACACTGCTCATATGATAAACCGTGACAACTTATGTCTTACCATGCCCTATTACACGAAAAAACTAGTGAGGACGCATCTGCTACGGCAACAATTACGATGGTTCTCACATGATTCACGGGCACACAAAAGTAGCAGTAGTTCCCATAGACGGATTCAAACAGAGTACTACCCCCTGAGGGCTCGATAATATGCAAGGTTCGGGTAATTAAACACAACCCAAACTACTTTGAAAAACTAGCTGGGCCAACTATTTCATGCCATCGATCTAATTTGCGATCGACGCAAGATGGACCTTGCCATGAACATAATCGAGGATGTCTGGCGGCAGCTCAATCCTGTCAACCTTCTTGAAGATAACCTTGTGGCCTTGCCACTCATAAACTAGTTTGTCGAGGCATGCCACGTCATCTTCCTGCGTAAGCTTGACAAGAACAGTATGCCGCACAAACGAAGGAGTAGATTTGAACTTCTTGTGCTTCAGTACAACCTGGACAACACGCCTGACAACAGTGTGGCTAGAATACATCTCGTCTTTGGTATAAGTGCAACTGGCTTCCAAGATCGAACAACCTAAGAACTTCATTTTGCCAGTGCGTATATTCAGGTTATCCACCTCATAGCGAGTGACATATACAACCACACAATCCTTTTCTGCATCAGGGCCCTAATTGAAACAGAAATGAATTCTGAATTACTTTCCAATATAAAAAACACAAGTTATTTAAACCACTATGTAGAATCAAAAGTATGCATGACACGGAAGGTAGCATGGAATCGGAGCTAATAAAATCTTGCACTATTTATCACCACATACTTAGATGAAAAACTACAATCAAAATAGGCAAAGAAGAAAATCACCTTGGGCAGCTCAGCCGGGGGGGACACATCCGCGAAGGGGGGAAACTGCTCCTGCAGGGCCACGGGGGATGTAACCTCAAACGTGGTGTTGACCATCTCAGTAGTGGTCGTGAGCGTATCTGGGTCGGCTCGGTGGTGGCCTTCATCTTCTTGGTGTTCTTTGTCTCGTGGGGATCAGCCTCCCGCATCTGCTCCAACATTGGTTGCCTAATTAGAGCTTGGCTAATCCTCTAGTTCTTCTAGTTTTGTTCTAGTTAGTCCTAGTTGACTAATTAGAGCTTGGATAATCCTCTTGTCCTCATAATTAGAAGCCCGGTGTGGTTCTAATCTCTTCCCTCTAATTCTCCAATGATGATTAGCTCTGGACGGCGAAGCGCTGCCGGATTGTGAAGGCTGCACACTTGCAACCAAGTAGAGAGGTCATTGGTTCGAGGGACTCCAAGTACGATCTACACCGACATGTTCTTCTTCCGCTGCAACTTGGTGATGGTAACGATCGTGATCCCAACCAGCTATGCATCTTCATATTGATCTTGGGTGATTGTAGGCGCGATTTTTTTCGTTTTCTACTACCTTTACCAACACCAACACCACCACATCATCCTATAGACGGCGCATCAGGGCAGAACTAGACCAGATGGCAATGATCACATTCGACCCAACATATGCCACCGCTCTAGCACCGTTCCAACACCGTCATTGTTTATGATCAGGCCAACCGAGGCACCATGCACCAGAAGATCACATGCAAAGGGCAACACTCCAGTGTCTTATTGATGCAAACACCGATGTCATTGGTGAGTTGCAGATCACCGATGATGACTTCCAAGGTGACGATCCTACGCTACATCTAGACGAGTCCCGCCGCACCGACCTAGACCTCATGCCACTGCCAGGCCACACCCCGCGGATCGGATTGGCAGCACTGTTGAAAACGTCGGTCACATTATGTGAGGCAAGTGCCATGGTTGTACATCTTAGTCGGCCACCGAGAGAAACCATAGGAGGATTTTTGGATGCCGCCTCTCCCCGTCTAGTGCACCACCAAGCTAGGTGGCTAGACCGTGTTGTCACGGCTATGCATCCATAGGTGCCACAACTCTGCGCTTGCCAAGAACCACCGCCGTGCGAAAACAGCCAGGAATGGATCCGTCACCATCCGCCGCGTGGGCTTCGCCCAACGACCTCCTCTAGCGGCGATGATGAGCGGAGAGCGCAGCCGCTGGACCCAAGCGACTAGGTTTTCTGTAACCGCCCATGTCACCCTAGGAGAGCGAAGCGGGGCCGAACCATTTTTCTCTATCGATGGTGGATCTCCTAGAAGGTCCTAAAATGTGTGGTAAAGAGTATTAACTCAAGCAAGGCTATGATGGTTTTGCATGATTCAAAGGATAAGAAAAATATCACCTTGTAAATTGGCTAACAATATATTTGCCAAAGGACTAGGGATCTTGGGTGTTGGACCTGGAAGTGATGAATTGGCTTTGAAAATTTAAAAACATTGATGGTGTGTGGCAGATGTTGTTGGAACAGAAATGTCTCCAGAAGAGAACTTTGTCGAGTTGGAGTGCTGAATCCGGTGGATCCCTCTTTTGGCAAAGTTCGATAAATGTTAACCATACATTTTAGCTATTGCTAGAGCAAGGGTGATGGGGCTGGTGCTAAACACTTTTCTAGGAGGATATATGGTTGGGCGATAATACACTGGCCGAGAGATTCCCCGGATTATATGTCATCTCTTTTAAGTTCATTACTATCTAGTCTACTAAAGCTAGAGGTCGGAAGACTTTGAATTTAGAAGACCACTTTAATGGGAGACTGGAAAGCAGTGAACTGGTCTCAAACTTATGGTAGATAAAGTGAAATTGACTGATAATAAAGACAGGATGAAGTGGTATTGAATAGAAAGAATCAATTCATTGGATAGATCTTTACCCTCATTTAACGACATCTGATTCATGAAAATGCCTCGCAAAATTTAATTTTTCTTATTTTCATGTGGCTCATGCTGAAGGAGAGTATCCTTACTAAGAAGAACTTACCAGAAAGGTTGGACTGGTAATGACCAGTGTCACTTCTGTGAGAACAACAAGGGTACTTCCTCCGATTCATATTACTTGTCGTTGGTTCTGTACAAAGTTAATCGGAGGCAGTATTAAACATCTGCTTTTCGAATGCAATCTTGCCATATTGATATGGCAAGTTGTTGTATGTGCTTTTAATCTTTGATACACCTCTGGATGATATCGATTACTTTAGTTGGAGATTGGGCTCAATCCTTTCCCAAGAACCCAGGGCACTCTAGCGGTGATCAGAAGAGTTAGAGCATCTACAGCCGGGCCCCTCAAACCCGTCTCAAACGCCCGGGCAGGCCGCCCGGTCACGATTTTTTAACCCAAACAGGCTCTCAAACGGCCCTCAAACGCCCGGGCTGACCAGCACCCCCCATATCCAACACAAATATGGGGCCGATATTGGGGCGCTCTGGCACGCCCGGGCACGCCCGCCATGTCGGACCCGGCCCACGCTGGCCCACCCGATCCCACATAAAATCCTTCCCATCCGCTCGCCGGACCAAACCCTAGCCGCTTCACTCCCCTCCCCTCCACTTCCCTCCGCCACCCAAGCTCGCCTCCGGCTCCTTCCCGTCCTCTCCGGCATGGTGGGCAGCGGATCCGAGTCCTTCACCTCCAGATCCGTCGACCCCGAGCTCATCCCGCGGGGGCCCGAGGAGGAGATGGCCGTCTGTACTGCCCTCCGCCGCGCCCGGGAGGAGGCCTATGGACGGCTGCGCTCAGACTCCATCCGTCGGGAATCCATTGCTTCCGCCCAAATGGGGCATGGATCCGACGCTCGGCCGGCAATAGCTGCCTCGCCGGAGGCCGTGCGGTCCGTCTGGCATCCGAACGCGCTAGCGGACGCGCAACCCTTTCGGTGGCACGCCGAGCATCGGGACGCACCATGGGCCTCGTCCGACGAGGCCATGGCACGGCGTGCCAGCCGTGCAAGGCACCGGGCGCGGGAGGCGGCGGCAGCCCTCGCGGCGGCGGATGTCGGTGAGGCGGAGTCGCATTCTCCGGCGCCCCGTATGCCGCATCAGTCTAGGCAAGCGGGAGCGGAACCGGACGAGCTCCGCGTAGATTAGGTTTCATGTTGTATGTAATACTTTTTTCGTGAATACGCGCGGAGCGTATCATTCCATTGATAGAAGGGGAGAACAAACAATGGTGAACCTCAGTAAGCGTACACTGAAGGCGCTTATGAGGTCGCAATGAGCAGGGAAGGGGGTTGCTCAGCCCGCATACAACAAGGTCAGGTTACACCAATGATCGAACTAAGCCCTCGAGCACCGGCGTTAGCCCAGATGCGAGCGTCGTCCTTAATGTCATGACTGAGGAGGGTGGTGGAAGGGGTTGCGTCGTCGAAGATGCAGGCATTGCGATGCCTCCAAATCTTCCATGCAGTTAGCGCGACAAGGGAGGCAAGGCCTTTGCGCTGGCCTGTCGAGGAGTCATGGAGGGCCATATCCCACCATTCATAGAAGTCCATGGTGCCGTCCGAAGGAGGCGTAGTAAGGCGGCACCAGGAGAAGATATCATACCACATCGTGCGGGCCACGACGCACCCCATGAGAAGGTGATGCATCGTCTCTTCGTCCTGGTCGCAGAGTGCGCAGGCGGCGTTGTGGGGTAAACCATGGCGGACGAGGCGATCAGAGGTCCAGCAACGGTCGAGGCCGGCAAGCCAAAGGAAGATCTTGATTCCCTCCGATGCCCAGGGCTTCCAAGTGAGGCTCCAAGTCGGGGAAGCAATTGAACCATGGAAGAGCGCGAGGTAGCAAGACTTGGCGGAGTAAGTGCCGCTCGCAGTCCATCTCCAGCGGATGGAGTCCGATGAGTTTTGCAGCGATATGCCACGGAGGCGCTGCCAGATATCCACGTACTGGATGGTAGATTCCACCCCACGACCCCTTGGATGTCAACTATCCAGGCCCTGCCAGGGATTGCCTTGGAGACTAGCCGACGAGAGCGGCGTCGCTTAGGAACCAGGGCAACCAGGGCGGGGGCAATCTCGGCGATGGAGGAGCCGTCAAGCCAGGGGTCGATCCAAAAACGACACTTGTTGCCATCACCGAGTGTCCAGGAGGTCGAGGCACGGAAGATCTGTCTCACGTCAGAAGCGGCGGGCAGGTGAAGGTGGCTCCAGGGTCTCGTCGGGTTGGTGGCCTGGAGCCATAACCAGCGTGCACGTAGTGCGATGCCAGCGCGTTGCAAATCACGGACGCCGAGGCCCCCAAACTGGCGCGGCCGGCACACCCTTTGCCAATTGATAGGGCAGCTGCCCGACCTAGCGTCCTTGCTGCCATGCCATAAGAAATCCCGTATGATGCGGTTCACCAACTTCAAGATGGTGGGGCAGAGTGCCATGGCGAGCATGATGTGAACTGGCATCGCCGTGAGGACGTGCCGAACAAGTGCCAGTCTCTCGCCATGGGAAAGAAGCGAGGCCCGCCAGGATGAAAGCTTCCTAGCAAGGTTGTCAACCAAGGGCATGAGGGCCGAAGAATGGATCTTGCAAACTGAGAGCGGCAGTCCAAGGTATTTGACCGGGAAGGAGGACACTTGGCATGCAAGAGTTGTTGGGGAACGTAGTAATTTCAAAAAAATTTCTACGCACACGCAAGATCATGGTGATGCATAGCAATGAGAGGGGAGAGTGTCGTCCACATACCCTTGTAGACTGTTAAGCGGAAGCGTTATGACAACGCGATTGATGTAGTCGTACGTCTTCACGATCGACCGATCCTCAGTACCGAACGTATGGCACCTCCGCGTTCAGCACATGTTCAGCTCGGTGATGTCCCGCGAACTCACGATCCAGTAGAGCTCGAGGGAGAGTTTTGCAGCACGACGGCGTGGTGGCGATGTTGATGAAGCTACCGTCACAGGGCTTCGCCTAAGCACCGCTAAGATATGACCGAGGTGGATTATGGTGGAGGGGGGCACCGCACACGGCTGGGAGAGATCAATGATCAACTTGTGTGTTCTAGGGTGCCCCCCTGCCCCCGTATATACAGGAGCAAGGGGGAGGCCGGCCGGCCCTGTAAGGCGCGCCAGGAGGAGGAGGAGTCCTCCTAGTAGGAGTAGGACTCCCCTCTTTCCTACTCCTACTAAGAGGGGGAAAGGAAGGGGGAGAAGGAGAAGGAAAGGGGGGCATCGCCCCCCCCCCTTCCTAGTCCAATTCAGACCAGAGGGGGAGGGGGAGCGCGGCCAGCCCTGGCCGGCCCCTCTCTCTCTCCACTAGGGCCCAACTAGGCCCATTAACCCCCGGGGGGTTCCGGTAACCCCTCCGGTACTCTGGTAAAATCCCGATTTCACCCGGAACTCTTCCGACGTCCAAATATAGGCTTCCAATATATCAATCTTTATGTCTCGACCATTTCGAGACTCTTCGTCATGTTCGTGATCATTTCCGGGACTCCGAACTACCTTCGGTACATCAAAACATATAAACTCATAATACCGATCGTCACAGAACTTTAAGCGTGCGGACCCTACGGGTTCGAGAACTATGTGGACATGACCGAGACACGTCTCCGGTCAATAACCAATAGCGGAACCTAGATGCTCATATTGGTTCCTACATATTCTACGAAGATCTTTATCGGTCAAACCGCATAACAACATACGTTCTTCCCTTTGTCATCGGTATGTTACTTGCCCGAGATTCGATCGTCGGTATCTCAATACCTAGCTCAATCTCGTTACCGGCAAGTCTCTTTACTCGTTTTGTAATGCATCATCCCGCAACTAACTCATTAGTCACACTGCTTGCAAGGCTTATAGTGATGTGCATTACCGAGAGGGCCCAGAGATACCTCTCCGACAATCGGAGTGACAAATTCTAATCTTGATCTATGCCAACTCAACAAGTACCATCGGAGACACCTGTAGAGCACCTTTATAATCACCCAGTTACGTTGTGACGTTTGGTAGCACACAAAGTGTTCCTCCGGTAATCGGGAGTTGCATAATCTCATAGTCATAGGAACATGTATAAGTCATGAAGAAAGCAATAGCAGTAAACTAAACGATCAAGTGCTAAGCTAACGGAATGGGTCAAGTCAATCACATCATTTTCCTAATGATGTGATCCCGTTAATCAAATGACAACTCATGTCTATGGCTAGGAAACTCAACCATCTTTGATCAACGAGCTAGTCAAGTAGAGGCATACTAGTGACACTATGTTTGTCTATGTATTCACACATGTATTATGTTTCCGGTTAATACAATTCTAGCATGAATAATAAACATTTATCATGATATGAGGAAATAAATAATAACTTTATTATTTCCTCTAGGGCATATTTCCTTCAGTCTCCCACTTGCACTAGAGTCAATAATCTAGATTATACAGTAGTGATTCTAACACCCATGGAGTCTTGGTGTTGATCACGTTTTGCTCGTGGAAGAGGCTTAGTCAATGGGTCTGCAACATTCAGATCCTTATGTATTTGGCAAATCTCTATGTCTCCCACCTGGACTTGATCCCGGATGGAATTGGCGTCTCTTGATGTGCTTGGTTCTCTTGTGAAATCTGGATTCCTTTGCCAAGGCAATTGCACCAGTATTGTCACAAAAGATTTTCATTGGACCCGATGCACTAGGTATGACACCTAGATCGGATATGAACTCCTTCATCCAGACTCCTTCATTTGCTGGTTCCGAAGCAGCTATGTACTCCGCTTCACATGTAGATCCCGCCACGACGCTTTGTTTAGAACTGCACCAACTGACAGCTCCACCGTTCAATGTAAACACGTATCCGGTTTGCGATTTAGAATCGTCCGGATCAGTGTCAAAGCTTGCATCGACGTAACCATTTACGACGAGCTCTTTGTCACCTCCATAAACAAGAAACATATCCTTAGTCCTTTTCAGGTATTTCAGGATGTTCTTGACCGCTATCCAGTGATCCACTCCTAGATTACTTTGGTACCTCCCTGCTAAGCTAATAGCAAGGCACACATCAGGTCTGGTACACAGCATTGCATACATGATAGAGCCTATGGCTGAAGCATAGGGAACACTTTTCATTTTCTCTCTATCTTCTGCAGTGGTCAGGCATTGAGTCTGACTCAACTTCATACCTTGTAACACAGGCAAGAACCCTTTCTTTGCTTGATCCATTTTGAACTTTTTCAAAACTTTGTCAAGGTATGTGCTTTGTGAAAGTCCAATTAAGCGTCTTGATCTATCTCTATAGATCTTGATGCCCAATATGTAAGCAGCTTCACCGAGGTCTTTCATTGAAAAACTCTTATTCAAGTATCCTTTTATGCTATCCAGAAATTCTATATCATTTCGAATTAGCAATATGTCATCCACATATAACATTAGAAATGCTACAGAGCTCCCACTCACTTTCTTGTAAATACAGGCTTCTCCAAAAGTCTGTATAAAACCATATGCTTTGATCACACTATCAAAACGATTATTCCAACTCCGAGAGGCTTGCACCAGTCCATAAATGGATCGCTGGAGCTTGCACACTTTGTTAGCTCCCTTTGGATCGACAAAACCTTCCGGTTGCACCATATACAACTCTTCTTCCAGAAATCCATTCAGGAATGCAGTTTTGACATCCATTTGCCAAATTTCATAATCATAAAATGCGGCAATTCCTAACATGATTCGGACAGACTTAAGCATCGCTGCGGGTGAGAAAGTCTCATCGCAGTCAACTCCTTGAACTTGTCGAAAACCTTTCGCAACAAGTCGAGCTTTGTAGACAGTAACATTACCGTCAGCGTCAGTCTTCTTCTTGAAGATCCATTTATTCTCTATGGCTTGACATCGGGCAAGTCAACCAAAGTCCACACTTTGTTCTCATCACTAAAAAAGACACATCCGTGACATTTTGGGCCGAACGAAATTTTTTCTGTCATACTTATGACACTTCTATGACGATAATTGTGACAAAATCCGGTATCATCATAGATGTGGTGGGCTCCTACTTTTGTGACAAAAAATCATGACAGAAAATGGGCTTTTCGTTCTAGGCGGGCCGGAGACACACCTGCATGACATTCTTTGGGCCGTCCATGACGGAAAAAACCGTGGTAGAAGCGAGGGCGAGGAAAATATCAGGGTGTTCCCGGTTACGGTGGGTGGTCGGGGCTGAGCGATGCGCGTTTCTCTCATACACGCACGTGCGTGGGTGCAAGGCGTTGGGCTCTAACTGAACCCGAGCGAGGCGTTGGGCTCTAACTGAACCTGAGCGATTGCACTGCAGGCTACATGTTACTGAACCCGAGCGATCGATCGATGGCTGTTAACTAAACCGGATCGAGCGATTCCTTCGCTACTGCTGCTAACTGAAGCCGATCGATGCTGCCTCTGGATGAACAGTGAGTGTTGCTGGGGGGTTTGGATGAACAGTTTCCGGTGGGGGGTGGATGAACAGGACCCCGATCGATCGAGCCGGTTGGGGCTGGATGAACAGGACCACCCCGTGGAGGGCTGGATGAACAGTAGACGGTGGAGGGCTGGATGAATAGTAGCCCGTGGAGGGGTGGTTGAACAATAGCCCATGGAGAGGGCTGGTTGAACAGTAGCCGGTGGAGTAGCGCGCGGTGGAGGCTGGATGAACAGTCGCAGGTGGATGTTGGAGGAGGTCGACGGTGGATGAACAGTAGCCCGTGGAGGCTGGAGGGGGTCGACGGTGGAGATGAACAGTATCCTGTGGAGTCCCGTTTTGCGGTATGCCACACCCCTCCCGATGAACAGGGCCCCCGTTTCGACCGTAGCGCTCCAACACAAGTTTGTTTCCTCCGTTTTGCGGTACGCCACACCCCTCCCGATCAACAGGACCCTCGTTTCGACCGTAGGAGGTCCGTTTCCTCGGTTTTGCAGTACGCCAGACCCCTCCCGATGAACAGGATCCTGTTTCGAACGTGGCCAGTCAAACACAAGGCCGTTTCCTCCGTTCCGCGGTACGCCAGGCCTCGTTTCCATTGGTTGTTCCGTCTAAGCCGGTTGGCTCCCACGCGTTCTGTTGCCTTCTGATGAACCCGATGCATTCCATTGCCTCCCCATGAACACGATGACAACGCAGTTTCTCCGTTCGACCCAGCCATGTACACAAGCCTTGGCCGTACGTACGCGCGAGTAGGCGTTTGAGACCCCGCCCGTATGTACGTACGTGGCCGTATTTACTTTCTTGCACCCCGGGCACTGTACGTACGTATGTGCGCGCCACTACTACGACACGTGCGCGCCTCTACATCGACCAGTATGTACGTACACGTTCACGACCAGAATGACAACGCTACGTACGCTTCGACCAAGTGGGTCCCGACTGTCAGGCACTTCCTTGCGTGCGAAGATGTAGCTGGTGAGTCCCAGCAGTCAGGGGTGAATCATTTTTTTTGCCCGGACGCACTTCCGTGCGTGCGAAGATGTCGCTTGTAGGTCCCAACAATCAGGGGGGAAACGTTTTTTTTTGCAAAATATGGTTGCCCGTCCGGTGGGTCCCTACTGTCAGGTGGAGGAATAATTATTTTCCGCCTAATAAGGAGGCACTTCCTTGCTGTGGCCGTGGACCCAGCTGTCAGCCTCTCCATGTACAGTCCACGTCCGATGGAAGCCGTTCCTTGATCACGTTGACCACGCCGCGCCGAGAGCACCAGGGCGGTGGACGACGGCGAGGCCTAGGAAGGGGACGACGCGTAGCCGGGGAAGACGCGACAGTGGATGCCCATGGATAGAGGAGTATGAGGGTTCACTTGTTCGCTGTGGTGTGAGGCTGCCGACGCCGCAGAATAACAGGGGGTGTGGGTGAGTAGAGGGATGGCCTGGCCAGCGGTGGGAGTAGTAGGGGGCGGTGAGGCCTCAGCGGCATCGCAGCCGGCCATGGGAGGCAGGAGCACGAGGCACGACCGGCGCTGCTTTGGGCGGCTGGAGCAAGAAGACTAGAGGTTGAAGAAGCACTATGGCCATTGGATGGACATCGTACGGTCAGTAGAGCTAAGAATCGTTCATATTGACTAAGTTCACAAAGCCCTCCGTCCCCATCAACTTAGTTGGCCCACAAGTCAGCCTCCCACTATTGTGGGTCCCAGCTAGCAGGGGGTATTCATTTTTTGTGCGTAATAAGGTGGCACCTCCTTGCGTGCGAAGATATAGCTGGTGGGTCTGACCTATCAGCGGTGGGAACGTTTTTCATGAAATACAGAGGCCCTTCCGGTGGGTCCTAGCTGTCAGGTGGAGGAATCATTATTTTGCGCGTAATAAGGAGGCATTTCCTTGCGTGCGGCCGTGGACCTAGCTGTCAGCCTCTCCACGAACAGTCTACTTCCAATGGTGTCGTTCGTTGACCACGTTGACCACTCTGCGCCGAGCGCATCCAAGGTGGTGGACGACGGCGAGGCCCCAAACAGCAACGAGCCAGAGATGGGAAGAACGCGGGAGTAGAGTCGTAGTCGGGTGTACGAGGGTTAACTGGTTCTGGTGCGGTGTGGTTCGGCAGTCGGTGGAGAAGAACAGGAGGTGTGGAGGGGTGGAGGGATGGCCTGGCCAACGGTGGAGTAGCGCTTCACAGTGAAGCGTGCTAAGCAGAGCTGCTAGCAGCAGGAGGCGGGAGCAGGTGGCCCCCGCGGCAGTGGAGGAAGAAGACGAGAGATTGAAGATGGATGCTGGTCGTTGGATGTAAATCCAACGGCTAACAATGTCAGAATCATTTGTTGACTAAGTTGACAACGACTTGCATTGGCTTCGACCTATTGGCCCACATTTCAGCCTCCAAAAATGTGGCACGTATTCAACCCATATTTTTAGAATTTACAGTCTTTTTTTGCGGGGTAGAATTTACAGTCCATTTGATCTTTTTTTTTGAATTACAGTCCATTAGCTGGGCTAGGTGAACAAATAATGTAGCGTCCATGCGGCCCATTTATGTTTTTACTAAAAAAATTACAGGCCATTTGCACTTTCTCAAAATACACGATTTTGCTGGGCTTATTCTAATTATAATGTTGGGGTGGGCGCAGCAATGTTATCAAAAAATAAACATGGGCTGAACATTTTGTTATATATAGTGATTTATTATTACATTGGTCCTTAAATCTTACCAAGCTTTTGTACACAATCACCAGGATTTTCGTTGCCAAAAAAATCCAGGATTTTATTGTTAAGAAATTATTTTTATAAGTTAATAAGATGTGGGATATTGTTTTTTTACATATGTAAGTATCTATTAAATATATGATGACGATAACAATAATATATAATAACATATAAAATAATTTAAATATATATAATATAATTAGAAGGGAAACATAAGTTCGACCAGGCGTTCCTATTCTTATATAGAAAAATAGAATAGACCTCTGCGTTTTCTTCAAAAAATACATAAATTGGGCTGCCGATGTTTTAGGAAAAATAAAAACCTCGGATGGGAGGTCCATAGGCCGGTCAGGCCGGTCGATACATGACGGCCCTCAAGAAAATACAAACAGGCCTATGGACTGTGACACCCCAAAATTTTGACCTTGTTTTATTAATTAAAATTTTGCCAGGAAATTAAACTTTTCCATTTGTCTAGATTTACCCTTTTGATATTGTGGGGTTTTACCTCAAGTGGAAACTTTCCGAAGGTATTATTGGACTTATATACTCTCTCTATGAAACAATTCTTTATCAGTGGATTTAATTGCAAGATTTGCCTTTCCCTGAGCTTTATTCTTTTAAAATGATTTTTCATGAACTTGGAGTCTCTGTCGCACTGCAACCATTTGATTAATGCATTTAAAAATTTCACCAAAATTTGGGGATGTCATGTGATGTTTCCGCATCAGTTTTGTGCAAAAATATCTTTTGGTTATTGGAGATTTTGAGCTCTACATCAACTTTTCAAATCTGGTCCAATAGGTATTTTGCACTACAACCTATTTAAATATTCCTTTAAAAATTCTTCCAAGTGTTTGGAGATGTCAGTAGATGCATATAATTAAACTTTATGCTAAAAACCAGTGTTGTTCTTTGAAAAATTTGAGTGAATCAACCTCTTTTTCATTCTGGTCCAGTTTGGTGATTTGTACTGCAACCCTATTTTATTTTGCTCTAGTGCCCATGAGCTTTTTCCTGCTTGTAGCCCTCCCTACAAAACCCTTAAGTCCAAGAGAGTGGACCCATTGGAGGATTTTAAGTGCATGCAATGAGACCTTTTCCTTTCTGTCCAAAACTGAAATTTTGCAAAACTTGCACTAGCAAGTTTCTGGTTTTGCCCAAATGATCTTGCCATCATCACCTACATCCAGGGAGACCCTGACCTGGAGTTTTTGGCCACTCCAAGAGTTGCCTAGATACACTTAGCATTCTGTCGAACATCTTGTGTTCATGGACAGTTTTGGCATGTTTTCTGGTTTGCATTTTGATCTTGAGCTCCTGACCCATCCAGCATGTCCACTAAGCTCCTAGCTATCCCTAACCCTGGCCTGTTAACTACCAGCATCACCCTAGCCCTCTAGCACGCGCTGGCATTTCGTCGAGCACCCGGCGTGCGTGCTCTGGGCGCGGCCAGAGCGCGCGTTTTGCACGTGCGTGCGCACGGGTCGCCGCGTCGCACCCCTGGCCCTTGCTCGCCTGCAGAGCCACGCCCTGCCCTCGCCCACTCGCCAGAACCCTCCAAGCCACCCCTGGTGCCCTACAGCGCCGCCGTCCGAGCCTTTGGCGGCACGCCGGCATCGGCAGTGAGCTCCTGCCACGGACGGCGCCGCCCAAGCCACCCGCGCGCGCCAGCTGCCCCTTGGAGCAGCTCGAGCTTATCCTGGAGCCCGTCGGCACGCGCTCGTCGCCGCCACGTCGCCCTGCGGCTATAGAGCGACGGTCGCCGGCGTTCTTATCCACGGCCGCCGCGGGACCAGCCTCGAACGCCTATAAAAGGAGGCCCCGAGCCCCTCCGAGCGCTCAGGCGACCTCAGGCCTCCCCCCTAGTGCTCCCCTAGCCACGGATTGACCGGAAGAGGCCATCTCCCCCACCTCCGGCCGGTTCGGCCGCCGCTGCCTTCCGGTGCCGTTCGTCGCAACCAGACAATCCCCCGCCCATCCAACACCACCACCCGCTTCCCCTTGTTCTTGCGGAGCTACCCAGCGCCTCAGCCTCGATTGGAAACCACCGGAGCCCAAACCCCCATTCACTCCCGTAGCCCTCTCCGTCGCGGAGCTCGCCGCCGGCGACTCCTCCCACCATCGTCGACCCAACGACCACCGGGAGGACCGCCCCGGTCTGGCAGTTCCATCCCCGCCCTCGGATACCCGTGGGGAGCTGCCGTTCATCGACGGCGATCGCCGGAGTCCCGCCTCCGCTCGGGCAGAGAGAGAGGAGGGAGAGGGGGACTAGTCAAACCTGACCAGTGGGCCCCCTGGACCCACTGTTAGTGACCCACGCGCCACCCACGCTGGCTTAAGTGGAAGCGTATATCCTCGAGTACGTATCCCCTACCCCGAAAGCGTATTCTGTATCGAAACGTTTTCCTTTTTCTGGTTTTATTAAAAACAGAACTTTGACTCAACTTTGACTGGCTATACCTTTTAAAATGAAACTCCAAATGAGTTGATTCTTTTTCCTACCTCTCTCAAATTTCATCTAGTTTATTTTAAGATTTATTTCAAAAATATTTGGGACAACTTTTCATACTGTTTTTGAAATATTTGTTATTTAAATATTTTTCAAAATAGGAAATGGAGAGAGAAGAAAACTTTCAAAAAGTGCACCCCCTTGCATACTCTTAAAGGCAAGCATTCTGAACCCTGGCATAATATCTTTGAGTGTTGTCGATACGGTTACAACACCACCTTGACTTGGAGCATACGTTATTTTTATGTAACGATAAAGTCACACGCATGAGTGCATGTTGGAGATGCTTTACTGTTAGAATGGATATGCTGGTGATAGTGATCATCCTCGTGAGCTTCTCATGCATACCGGAAGGAAGCTGGGAAAGTCGTGGTCTTGGGTAGACACGAGCTTGTCCCTAGTTCTCGTCGAGACGAGTATGTCCGGCATGGCATGGTGAGGTTTGATGAGTGGTGAGTTTATCTGTTAATGGTAATATATTTTGGTTATGCTAATCATTCGGAGAATACTTGGACCTCCTGAGTCGGCCGTAGGTCGAGTTTTGTTCAGTAACTTCCCCTACTTGTTTTGTACTACCACTTGTCCCTGCCGCAGGTAGGGTACGGTTCAGTAAGTTGTCAACCCCTTACCAAAGCACACACCGTACAGAGAGGCCATGGTGGAAGATACCGGAGGCCTCCGGTAGGCATGCCACCTGGTCCGGGGGCATGGGTGTTTCCGGTTGGGACCGAGAGGGGGGCACCCCTTAGAGCGCGCGATATAAATTTGATCCCATGCTACGTCGAGGTTGTAGCCTCCCCACTTAGAGTTTTGCTTGACAGGTGTCGTGGGTGATTCCAGACACCGGTAAGTTAAGCTGGTGTGTGCAGGTCAGGCGTGTTTTCAATTAAAAGGCCGTAGGCGGAATTAGTCCCGATGGACTAAATAAATCCGTTACTCGTGGGTAAAGAGTACACCCTCTGCAGAGGTTATATCTATTCGGATAGCCATGTTCATGGGTAAGGACTTCAGTCTGAGATGGGTCTAGTGATGGTCTTCGGATGGAGAAACGGCTAAACTAGAACATAGTGACGGTCTTCGGATGGAGAAACGGCTATAATAGAGCTTTGATTATGACCTATGACATATGAGGATTATGTTTATTATTAACATGGACTAACCATTTACATTTTTTGAATTATTAAGTATCCCTGGGACGGTTCTACCTCCTGGATACTCACTGCGATTATTATTTATAAGCCCTTTATGTGGCGTCGCTCAGACGCCCGACTGCGGCATGCTTGTTATTTATTTATCATTTATAAGCCCTTTATGTGGCGTCGCTCAGACGCCCGACTGCGGCATGTTTGTCTTTTCTTTATTATTTATAAGCCCTTTATGTGGCGTCGCTCAGACGCCCGACTGCGGCATGTTTGACATTTATTTATTATTCATAAGCCCTTTATGTGGTGTCGCTCAGACGCCCGACTGTGGCATGCTTGTTTTTTTCTTTTATTCATAAGCCCTTTATGTGGTGTCGCTCAGACGCCCGACTGAGGCATGAGTTATCTTATTATCCTTTCGAGGTGTCACTTCAGACACTCGATCGGTGCATTCTATAACCCTACTCCCGTGATTGCATATTCGTAGTTTACCCGCATGTGTGCATCATGGATTTCGTTTATTTCATGACAGACGTTATGATCATAAAATATTTCGGAGCATGATTATCCCTTATTATATTATACCCATGCTCTTAATGTTTGCGAGTACATTCAAACGTACTCACTGGCTTGTCCCTGGCTATTGTCTTGGCCAGATTCCTTGCTTGGAGAGACCATTGCGAAGACAGCCCCGGAACCTGCGCAATCGTGATAGCAGCCTCGCGAAGATAGGAGTTATCCTGGTCAGCTGTTCTTGTGGGAAATGGAGTCCCATAGACACAGAAGTGCCACAAACCGCTTCCGCCATCAACCACTAGAAACCAAGTGTTGTACTCATAGGCCACAATGGTCTTGTACTACATATTTTGTACTTTGCTTGGGATTCTTGTATCAAGTTGGTGCCTCATCAGCTAACAGTAATCCTGGGGCTGGTGAGCACAAAAGGGCATTTCTGGGAAATTAATATCCCGAAAAACCGGTCCTGACATGGACCTCCCATCCGAGGTCGTGGGATGCGCATGTTAAAAAAGAAAGCCTAGACGGGGCAGCCCAAAACCCAGCTGATACTTGCTGCCCCGGTGATAATAAATGCTACCTGCCAGCTCCCCGGCTTCATTGTGAATTTATCTCCTATAGTAACTACGTTGAAGCACCTAAAAAATGTAACTATGTTGACAAACCCGTGGGCCCCAACGTCAGTATAGCATTAGGAGGAAGTATTTTTTCGATGAGGCACTTGCTTGCGTACGGCCATAGACCTGGTGGGTCCCGACTGTCCGCCTCTCCACGTACAGTCCTCTCCAGATTCCTCTCATTTGTTCAGCATGTTCACAACGGCAGACAACAGCGTCGCGGCGAGCGCACAAAGGCGCAGGAGGAGATCTGACCACCTGAGGAAGTGCCTTATTAGTAACGAAACAACTGAACTAGTCTAGTGGCCGAGTGACACTACCCGACAGCTGTTCCGCCCAGGTTCGATTCCACCTGTGCAGAGAAAATATCTCCAAAAATTTTGCCTCTGCCTTTATTGACATGTGGGTCCCAATTGTCATCTACGCACACCACGTCCAACACTTGCCAAAACTTCGTCCCTCGTTTTCTCTGTTTTTCGCACACTCGACATTGTGTGGGCATCTTGAAAATAGCATATCTTTTTGACTGTGCATCATATGAAGATGTGTTATGCATGAATGTTGATCAGCATGATGTTAACTGGCTGGTAGTTCCAGTTTCGACCATGAATAAAACTTCCAGCATGATGTTAACACTGTTTGAAAAGGCCGTGTTAATATAAATGCTCTGCCTCGGAAAGTTGCAGTTTCTTATCTGAAACTGAACTTGGAGTTTCTTATCTAAAACTGAAACTTGCAGTTTCTTCTCTGAGAATCACATTGTCTACACTTTTATACTCCTATGAAACTACATTTTTAAGTGCTAAAATAGATCTCTAGAATTCATAAAATACTTCATATGCTCAATACTGCAAATCTGAAATTCAAAAGACATTCATATCTAAAAGTACTCTCAAAATACACAACACAAAACACAATTCACAACTTGCAAATACTAACAACCCTAAGCTCCTCCTGACAATTCACAACCTGCCCGACTATTGGTCTAGGGGGGCAATCCCTCCTATTCCTCGACGGCAGACAGCCGCCCCGTGAGACGATGTGAACGGCGAGGGAGAGGATGGCGGGGAAGCGTTGTCGAGCCAACTTTTTTTCTCCTCTTGCAGTTGGGTTCGGTCGATGAAGACTCCACCGGCTCGCTCTGGCACGACACCCTCACAAACCGCACCCTGTAGATGCTCGATCCTTCAATCTCTGGTGGATGCTCCATCTGGGATCGATACTCCCACCACCGCTCCCTCACGATCGGATTCGGTGAATTTGTTTGCTCCATGGCCCAGAGGAGCAGCTCTATGTACTCCTGCGGAACTCCCTCCGGGAGTATCGCCGCCTTTTCGCTCTGTTGCAGATATTTGGCCATGGATGTCGCTGTCGCTGCTAGTTGGTCCTTGTTGTCAAACCAAGACTGTATCTGCAACATCCTAGCTAGCTTCACAGGGTCGCCGACTGCGATCCTCACATATCGGTTGTAGTCCTCCATCGATCTACTTCTCCACAGCACCTTCACTCGCCGGCGGTGGTTTTTGAATGGAAGAGGAGAGGAGCAGCGCTGGTTTTGGTTTAGAACAGGAGAGGAGCGACGCTGGTTTTGGATTGGAATAGGAGAGGAGGGGCGGTGGTTTTGAAATGGAAGAGGAGAGGAGCGGCGCTGGATTTAGATTGGAACAGGAGAGGAGCGGCGGTGGTTTAAGAGGAAAAGAGCGGAAGAGCGGCGCTGGTCTTGGAAGTATTTTTTTTGTTTTGCGTATTTTGGATCAACGTTTGACCACGTACTGTATTTGTCAAGCAAAATGTGAGTGCATGTCACCAAAAATTGTATCGTTTGGTTCGTATCTGAATGTACTTTCAAATTATATTATTTTTTCAACGTATAACATATATTTAATTTGCGAAAATCATGGTCAATTATGACCCAGAATAAAAGGGAGACTAGTTAATGTGGGGTCGCTTTCTTAATTGAAGGGTAAATTGATTTTGATTTTGATCCAGTCACAGTGCGCCGGCCCTCTCGTCCAATCCTAAATCGTTGCCGCACGCTCCTCTCCCTCTTCTCCATTGCAAAACCACCTCCTCTCCTCTCCATCATCTCCATTCCAAAACCACCGTGTCGCCTCTCCCTCTTCTCCATTGCAAAACCACCTCCTCTCCTCTCCATCATTTACATTCCAAAACCACCGTCTCGCCTCTCCCTCTTCTCTATTGCAAGACCACCGTCTCTCCTCCCATCTTCCAAAGCTAGCACCGAATCAGGCAGATCGCCGGCGGCGACCAGGCAAAGTTAGCCAGGTTGAAGGAGATCCTTACTTGGTTTGACAATGAGTGGGAGATTTCGAGGACGGTAGGGTTTAAGGTAAGCTTCGCACTAACCTAATCTTCCACCTGCTCATGCTTACAATCAGTGTGACAGCTAATTAAAATCATGGTTACAATCAGTCTCCGAGTACTACGCCAATCACCCTTAAATAGCTTTGGACCTTTGGGTCAAAGTTGTGACACTGTGTACAAATAAAGAAAAATAGATTGGTGCTTCTTTCAGAAAAGAGTACTCCCTAGAAAACTGTCAATATAAGCTACTAGTATTTGGTTAGAGGATTTGCTGCCGAGAAAGATCCGTCCACAGAGAGCGCCACACATCCCACTGGTGGTGGTGGATGCCAATGCATGCATGGAGCATGGTTGGTGTCGGTAATTTTTACTTGGAACACCTCGCACTCTGCATATATGTTGGTTCCATCCGTACATTTGTGCAGTTCCACCAAAATGCAGCTGAATAACCCTGTTTGCACAGATAATGAAAAAGCGTGATTACATTATAGTGGCACTAGTTGATGAAACAGCAAAATAAATAGAAGAAAATATTGCGATAGTATCATAGTATGCCATGTTGCGAGGGCGAGATGGGCCCTGCGACGCCTCATACGGTACGCCACGCCTCATACTGGAATCGTCCCAAGTCTCCCCGATACACCTTCTGCCAGTGATGAACATCAGTGTATAGCGGTAGTACAAGGAGGGGCCTTGAGACATTCAAATCTCTATTTTTGTGCAGATCAACTAAAAATAAGCACCCCGGTTTGCAGAAACGCTTAAACATTAACAATGGGACTAGTTGATGAAACATACATTAACAAAGAGAAGCACTTTCTTTATCTACATTGGAAATGAAATGATAGAGAGGACACTCGCTCTATTTTAACTATATTATTACTTCATTTTATCAGTGACACTAGGGTCGAGTAGGTGGCAAACGAGGTGTACCATGCGTCGCAAGGATGAAGGCCGGGGGTGCTTAGACTGGGATGCTGAAGCTGGCTCTTTCAGTCCCTGTCTTCCCCCTGATGTTTCTGTGGTAGCATTTGGGTTGTAATCCAAACTTGGTCGAGCTGGTGTTGCGTCCCCCTACCTGGCTAGCTTATGTGGCGAACTTGTCTCCTGCTAGTACTCAGTCCGTTCTAGTAGTAGTTGCATAACTGCCCGTTTACACTGAGATGTTGTAGGATAATGGTTCTCTATGGTTGGGTTTATTTAATGAAATCGGAGGGAACCCCCTCTTTCGATATATAAAAAAACAGTGGCACTAGCGGTGCCAAAACATTACCTCAAATTAATAGTGCCACTAGATTAAGGTGCAAAATAATAACATTACTGCTTTATCATGGCAGTGCCAAAATAGTAGCACAAGAGCAGGATCAACATGCAGGATCTTGGCAAACGGTCAGACCAAAAAGGAACATACCTCGTGATGGGAACCATATCTGCAGTCAACGCCATCGTAGAAGGGATGACACCAGTCACCAACATGGATGATTCAATTCATGGGACCTTTTGGTGCAGTTCACCTAAAATGAAGCAATGTCCCATGAGCTAGCAGCTTTTTCTTCTTTTTTTAAGAAAAGGGCTCCAGCCCCGGTTCCATTTCCATCAGAAAATGAAACCCATAGAGCTTCTTCTTCATTAGTTGCAATAAAATTGAGCAACATCAAGGTTGGTCGTGAAGCTCCTGGAGAGTAGGCGGACTAGGACAGTTGCATCTCTAACAAAAAGAAGCAACTTATCTTAATGGGAAATTTAGCAGGACATGGAAAAAAGTGCCATTGATTCATATTACTGGAGGCATTACATTGAAAATAACATCGGTTTAACATGTCCTTACTTTTAACAATGTAACTGCTACATTTTACCAGTGGCATTACATAAGAGCGGCTCGGGGCAACAAACATCAGAAGAGGATACCTGGGTTGTGAAGGAAATATGCCCTAGAGGCAATAATAAATTTATTATTTATTTCCTTATATCATGATAAATGTTTATTATTCATGCTAGAATTGTATTAACCGGAAACATAATACATGTGTGAATACATAGACAAACAGAGTGTCACTAGTATGCCTCTACTTGACTAGCTCGTTGATCAAAGATGGTTATGTTTCCTAGCCATAGACATGAGTTGTCATTTGATTAACGGGATCACATCATTAGGAGAATGATGTGATTGACTTGACCCATTCCGTTAGCTTAGCACTCGATCGTTTAGTATGTTGCTATTGCTTTCTTCATGACTTGTACATGTTCCTATGACTATGAGATTATGCAACTCCCGTTTACCGGAGGAACACTTTGTGTGCTACCAAACATCACAACGTAACTGGGTGATTATAAAGGTGCTCTACAGGTGTCTCCAAAGGTACTTGTTGGGTTGGCGTATTTCGAGATTAGGATTTGTCACTCCGATTGTCGGAGAGGTATCTCTGGGCCCACTCAGTAATACACATCACTATAAGCCTTGCAAGCATTGTGACTAATGAGTTAGTTGCGGGATGATGTATTACGGAACGAGTAAAGAGACTTGCCGGTAACGAGATTGAACTAGGTATCGAGATACCGACGATCGAATCTCGGGCAAGTAACATACCGATGACAAAGGGAACAACGTATGTTGTTATGCGGTCTGACCGATAAAGATCTTCGTAGAATATGTGGGAACCAATATGAGCATCCAGGTTCCGCTATTGGTTATTGACCGGAGAGGTGTCTCGGTCATGTCTACATAGTTCTCGAACCCGTAGGGTCCGCACGCTTAACGTTACGATGACAGCTATATTATGAGTTTATATGTTTTGATGTACCGAAGGTTGTTCGGAGTCCCGGATGTGATCACGGACATGACGAGGAGTCTCGAAATGGTCGAGACATAAAGATTGATATATTGGAAGCCTATGTTTGGACATCGGAAGTGTTCCGGGTGAAATCGGGATTTTTCCGGAGTACCGGGAGGTTACCGGAACCCCCCCCCCGGTAACTTAATGGGCCTTAGTGGGCCTAGGTGGAAGAGAGGAGAGGAGGCCAGGGCAGGGCCGCACGCCCCTCCTCCCCCCCCCCAATCCGAATAGGACAAGGAGAAGGGGGCGGCGCCCCCCCTTTCCTTCCTCCCCTCCACCTCTTCCCCCTCTCTCTCCTAGTCCAACATGGAAAAGGGGGGAGTCCTACTCCCGGTAGGAGTAGGACTCCTCCTGGCGTGCCTCTCCCCTTGGTCGGCCGAACCCCCCACCCCCCTTGCTCCTTTATATACGGGGGCAGGGGGCACCTCTAGACACACAATTGATCATTGATCTCTTAGCCGTATGCGGTGCCCCCCTCCACCATATTACACCTCGATAATATCGTAGCGGTGCTTAGGCGTAGCCCTGCGTCGGTAGAACATCAACATTGTCACCACGCCGTCGTGCTGACGAAACTCTCCCTCAACACTCGGCTGGATCGGAGTTCGAGGGACCTCATCGAGTTGAACGTGTGCTGAACTCGGAGGTGCCGTGCATTTGGTACTTGATCGGTCGGATCGTGAAGACGTACGACTACAGCAACCGCGTTGTGTTAACGCTTCTGCTTTCGGTCTACGAGGGTACGTGGACAACACTCTCCCCTCTCGTTGCTATGCATCACCATGATCTTGCATGTGCGTAGAATTTTTTTGAAATTACTACGTTCCCCAACAGTGGTATCAGAGCCTGGTTTTATGCGTTGATGTTATATGCACGAGTAGAACACAAGTGAGTTGTGGGTGATATAAGTCATACTGCTTACCAGCATGTCATATTTTGGTTCAGCGGTATTGTGAAATGAAGCGGCCCGGACCGACATTACGCGTACGCTTACGCGAGACTGGTTTCACCGTTGCGAGCACTCGTTGCTTAAAGGTGACTGGCGGGTGTATGTCTCTCTCACTTTAGTTGAACCGAGTGTGGCTACGCCCGGTCCTTGCGAAGGTTAAAACAGCACCAACTTGACAAACTATCGTTGTGGTTTTGATGCATAGGTAAGAACGGTTCTTCCTAAGCCCATAGCAGCCACGTAAAACTTGCAACAACAAAGTAGAGGACATCTAACTTGTTTTTGCAGGGCATGTTGTGATGTGATATGGTCAAGACATGATGCTATATTTTATTGTATGAGATGATCATGTTTTGTAACCGAGTTATCGGCAACTGGCAGGAGCCATATGGTTGTCGCTTTATTGTATGCAATGCAATCGCCATGTAATTGTTTTACTTTATCACTAAGCGGTAGCGATAGTCGTAAAAGCAATAGTTGGCGAGACGACAACGATGCTACGATGGAGATCAAGGTGTCGCGCCGGTGACGATGGTGATCATGACGGTGCTTCGGAGATGGAGATCACAAGCACAAGATGATGATGGCCATATCATATCACTTATATTGATTGCATGTGATGTTTATCTTTTATGCATCTTATCTTGCTTTGATTGACGGTAGCATTATAAGATGATCTCTCACTAAAATTTCAAGATAAAAGTGTTCTCCCTGAGTATGCACCATTGCCAAAGTTCGTCGTGCCCAGACACCACGTGATGATCGGGTGTGATAAGCTCTACGTCCATCTACAACGGGTGCAAGCCAGTTTGCACACGCAGAATACTCAGGTTAAACTTGACGAGCCTAGCATATGCAGATATGGCCTCGGAACACTGAGACCGAAAGGTCGAGCGTGAATCATATAGTAGATATGATCAACATAGTGATGTTCACCATTGAAAACTACTCCATTTCACGTGATGATCGGTTATGGTTTAGTTGATTTGGATCACGTAATCACTTAGATGATTAGAGGGATGTCTATCTAAGTGGGAGTTCTTAAGTAATATGATTAATAGAACTTAAATTTATCATGAACTTAGTACCTGATAGTATCTTGCTTGTCTATGTTAATTGTAGATAGATGGCCCGTGCTGTTGTTCCGTTGAATTTTAATGCGTTCCTTGAGAAAGCAAAGTTGAAAGATGATGGTAGCAATTACACGGACTGGGTCCGTAACTTGAGGATTATCCTCATTGCTGCACAGAAGAATTACGTCCTGGAAGCACCGCTGGGTGCCAGGCCTGCTGCAAGAGCAACACCAGAAGTTATGAACGTCTGGCAGAGCAAAGCTGATGACTACTCGATAGTTCAGTGTGCCATGCTTTACGGCTTAGAACCGGGTCTTCAACGACGTTTTGAACGTCATGGAGCATATGAGATGTTCCAGGAGTTGAAGTTAATATTTCAAGCAAATGCCCGGATTGAGAGATATGAAGTCTCCAATAAGTTCTACAGCTGCAAGATGGAAGAGAATAGTTCTGTCAGTGAGCATATACTCAAAATGTCTGGGTATAATAATCACTTGATTCAACTGGGAGTTAATCTTCCGGATGATAGCGTCATTGACAGAATTCTTCAATCACTGCCACCAAGCTACAAGAGCTTCGTGATGAACTATAACATGCAAGGGATGAATAAGACAATTCCCGAGCTCTTCGCAATGCTAAAGGCAGCGGAGGTAGAAATCAAAAAGGAGCATCAAGTGTTGATGGTCAATAAGACCACTAGTTTCAAGAAAAAGGGCAAAGGGAAGAAGAAGGGGAACTTCAAGAAGAACAGCAAGCAAGTTGTTGTTCAGGAGAAGAAACCCAAATCTGGACCTAAGCCTGAGACTGAGTGCTTCTACTGCAAGCAGACTGGTCACTGGAAGCGGAACTGCCCCAAGTATTTGGCGGATAAGAAGGATGGCAAGGTGAACAAAGGTATATGTGATATACTTGTTATTGATGTGTACCTTACCAGAGCTCGCAGTAGCACCTGGGTATTTGATACTGGTTCTGTTGCTAATATTGGCAACTCGAAATAGGGACTACGGATTAAGCGAACACTGGCCAAGGACGAGGTGACGGTGCGCGTGGGAAACGGTTCCAAAGTCGATGTGATCGCCGTCGGCACGCTACCTCTACATCTACCTTCGGGATTAGTATTAGACCTAAATAATTGTTATTTGGTGCCAGCGTTGAGCATGAACATTATATCTGGATCTTGTTTGATGCGAGACGGTTATTCATTTAAATCAGAGAATAATGGTTGTTCTATTTATATGAGTAATATCTTTTATGGTCATGCACCCTTGAAGAGTGGTCTATTTTTAATGAATCTCGGTAGTAGTGACACACATATTCATAATGTCGAAGCCAAAAGATGCAGAGTTGATAATGATAGTGCAACTTATTTGTGGCACTGCCGTTTAGGTCATATCGGTGTAAAGCGCATGAAGAAACTCCATAATGATGGACTTTTGGAATCACTTGATTATGAATCACTTGGTACTTGCGAACCGTGTCTCATGGGCAAGATGACTAAAACACCGTTCTCCGGAACTATGGAGAGAGCAACTGATTTGTTGGAAATCATACATACAGATGTATGTGGTCCGATGAATATTGAGGCTCGTAGCGGATATCGTTATTTTCTCACCTTCACAGATGATTTGAGCAGATATGGGTATATCTACTTAATGAAACATAAGTCTGAAACATTTGAAAAGTTCAAAGAATTTCAGAGCGAAGTTGAAAATCATCGTAACAAGAAAATAAAGTTTCTACGATCAGATCGTGGAGGAGAATATTTGAGTTACGAGTTTGGCCTACATTTGAAACAATGCGGAATAGTTTCGCAACTCACGCCACCCGGAACACCACAGCGTAATGGTGTGTCCGAACGTCGTAATCGTACTTTACTAGATATGGTGCGATCTATGATGTCTCTTACTGATTTACCGCTATCGTTTTGGGGTTATGCTTTAGAGACGGCTGCATTCACTCTAAATAGGGCACCATCGAAATCCGTTGAGACGACGCCTTATGAACTATGGTTTGGCAAGAAACCAAAGTTGTCGTTTCTTAAAGTTTGGGGTTGCGATGCTTATGTGAAGAAACTTCAACCTGATAAGCTCGAACCTAAATCGGAGAAATGTGTATTCATAGGATACCCAAAGGAGACTGTTGGGTACACCTTCTATCACAGATCCGAAGGCAAGACATTCGTTGCTAAGAATGGATCCTTTCTAGAGAAGGAGTTTCTCTCGAAAGAAGTGAGTGGGAGGAAAGTAGAACTTGATGAGGTAACTGTACCTGCTCCCTTATTGGAAAGTAGATCATCACAGAAACCAGTTTCTGCGACACCTACACCAATTAGTGAGGAAGTTAATGATAATGATCATGAAACTTCAGATCAAGTTATTACTGAACCTCGTAGGTCAACCAGATTAAGATCCGCACCAGAGTGGTACGGTAATCCTGTTCTGGAGGTTATGTTACTAGACCATGACGAACCTACGAACTATGAAGAAGCGATGGTGAGCCCAGATTCCGCAAAATGGCTTGAGGCCATGAAATCCGAGATGGGATCCATGTATGAGAACAAAGTATGGACTTTGGTTGACTTGCCCGATGATCGGCAAGCTATTGAAAATAAATGGATCTTCAAGAAGAAGACTGACGCTGACGGTAATGTTACTGTCTATAAAGCTCGACTTGTTGCGAAAGGTTTTCGACAAGTTCAAGGGATTGACTACGATGAGACCTTCTCACCCGTAGCGATGCTCAAGTCTGTCCGAATCATGTTAGCAATTGCCGCATTTTATGATTATGAAATTTGGCAAATGGATGTCAAAACTGCATTCCTGAATGGATTTCTGGAAGAAGAGTTGTATATGATGCAACCGGAAGGTTTTGTCGATCCAAAGGGAGCTAACAAAGTGTGCAAGCTCCAGCGATCCATTTATGGACTGGTGCAAGCCTCTCGGAGTTGGAATAAACGCTTTGATAGTGTGATCAAAGCATTTGGTTTTATACAGACTTTTGGAGAAGCCTGTATTTACAAGAAAGTGAGTGGGAGCTCAGTAGCATTTCTGATATTATATGTGGATGACATATTGCTAATTGGAAATGATATAGAATTTCTGGATAGCATAAAGGGATACTTGAATAAGAGTTTTTCAATGAAAGACCTCGGTGAAGCTGCATATATATTAGGCATCAAGATCTATAGAGATAGATCAAGACGCTTAATTGGACTTTCACAAAGCACATACCTTGACAAAGTTTTGAAGAAGTTCAAAATGGATCAAGCAAAGAAAGGGTTCTTGCCTGTACTACAAGGTGTGAGATTGAGTAAGACTCAATGCCCGACCACTGCAGAAGATAGAGAGAAGATGAAAGATGTTCCCTATGCTTCAGCCATAGGCTCTATCATGTATGCAATGCTGTGTACCAGACCTGATGTGTGCCTTGCTATAAGTTTAGCAGGGAGGTACCAAAGTAATCCAGGAGTGGATCACTGGACAGCGGTCAAGAACATCCTGAAATACCTGAAAAGGACTAAGGATATGTTTCTCGTTTATGGAGGTGACAAAGAGCTCATCGTAAATGGTTACGTTGATGCAAGCTTTGACACTGATCCGGACGATTCTAAATCGCAAACCGGATACGTGTTTACATTGAACGGTGGAGCTGTCAGTTGGTGCAGTTCTAAGCAAAGTGTCGTGGCGGGATCTACGTGTGAAGCGGAGTACATAGCTGCTTCGGAAGCAGCAAATGAAGGAGTCTGGATGAAGGAGTTCATATCCGATCTAGGTGTCATACCTAGTGCATCGGGACCAATGAAAATCTTTTGTGACAATACTGGTGCAATTGCCTTAGCAAAGGAATCCAGATTTCACAAGAGAACCAAGCACATCAAAAGACGCTTCAATTCCATCCGGGATTTAGTCCAGGTGGGAGACATAGAAATTTGCAAGATACATACGGATCTGAATGTTGCAGACCCGTTGACTAAGCCTCTTCCACGAGCAAAACATGATCAGCACCAAGACTCCATGGGTGTAAGAATCATTACTGTGTAATCTAGATTATTGACTCTAGTGCAAGTGGGAGACTGAAGGAAATATGCCCTAGAGGCAATAATAAAGTTATTATTTATTTCCTTATATCATGATAAATGTTTATTATTCATGCTAGAATTGTATTAACCGGAAACATAATACATGTGTGAATACATAGACAAACAGAGTGTCACTAGTATGCCTCTACTTGACTAGCTCGTTGATCAAAGATGGTTATGTTTCCTAGCCATAGACATGAGTTGTCATTTGATTAACGGGATCACATCATTAGGAGAATGATGTGATTGACTTGACCCATTCCGTTAGCTTAGCACTCGATCGTTTAGTATGTTGCTATTGCTTTCTTCATGACTTATACATGTTCCTATGACTATGAGATTATGCAACTCCCGTTTACCGGAGGAACACTTTGTGTGCTACCAAACGTCACAACGTAACTGGGTGATTATAAAGGTGCTCTACAGGTGTCTCCAAAGGTACTTGTTGGGTTGGCGTATTTCGAGATTAGGATTTGTCACTCCGATTGTCGGAGAGGTATCTCTGGGCCCACTCAGTAATACACATCACTATAAGCCTTGCAAGCATTGTGACTAATGAGTTAGTTGCGGGATGATGTATTACGGAACGAGTAAAGAGACTTGCCGGTAACGAGATTGAACTAGGTATCGAGATACCGACGATCGAATCTCGGGCAAGTAACATACCGATGACAAAGGGAACAACGTATGTTGTTATGCGGTCTGACCGATAAAGATCTTCGTAGAATATGTGGGAACCAATATGAGCATCCAGGTTCCGCTATTGGTTATTGACCAGAGAGGTGTCTCGGTCATGTCTACATAGTTCTCGAACCCGTAGGGTCCGCACGCTTAACGTTACGATGACAGTTATATTATGAGTTTATATGTTTTGATGTACCGAAGGTTGTTCGGAGTCCCGGATGTGATCACGGACATGACGAGGAGTCTTGAAATGGTCGAGACATAAAGATTGATATATTGGAAGCCTATGTTTCGACATCGGAAGTATTCCGGGTGAAATCGGGATTTTTCCGGAGTACCGGGAGGTTACCGGAACCCCCCGGGTAACTTAATGGGCCTTAGTGGGCCTAGGTGGAAGAGAGGAGAGGAGGCCAGGGCAGGGCCGCACGCCCCTCCCCCCCCAATCCGAATAGGACAAGGAGAGGGGGCGGCGCCCCCCCCTTTCCTTCCTCCCCTCCACCTCTTCCCCCTCTCTCTCCTAGTCCAACATGGAAAAGGGGGGAGTCCTACTCCCGGTAGGAGTAGGACTCCTCCTGGCGCGCCTCTCCCCTTGGCTGGCCGAACCCCCCTTGCTCCTTTATATCGGGGGCAGGGGGCACCTCTAGACACACAATTGATCATTGATCTCTTAGCCGTGTGCGGTGCCCCCCTCCACCATATTACACCTCGATAATATCGTAGCGGTGCTTAGGCGAAGCCCTGCGTCGGTAGAACATCAACATTGTCACCACGCCGTCGTGCTGGCGAAACTCTCCCTCAACACTCGGCTAGATCGGAGTTCGAGGGACGTCATCGAGCTGAACGTGTGCTGAACTCGGAGGTGCCGTGCGTTCGGTACTTGATCGGTCGGATCGTGAAGACGTAAGACTACATCAACCGCGTTGTGTTAACGCTTCCGCTTTCGGTCTACGAGGGTACGTGGACAACACTCTCCCCTCTCGTTGCTATGCATCACCATGATCTTGCGTGTGCGTAGAATTTTTTTGAAATTACTACGTTCCCCAACAGGTTGGTCCCATTTTTGTTCGGTATATAGCCACCTTATACTGTGTGAGGCTAGCACATCTAGTGTTGGACTTACTCTGTTGACTTGTCCCCCAATCCACACTTTCTTTCCTTTTTCAACCAATAAATCGGGTTTATATTGAGTTTATACTGTGTTCCCTTTATTTCCCTATTAGACCTAGAGACCAGTTGGATAGCCAGTCTCTGCTACTTTTCACCCCCATTATTTCCTCTTTCGACCAAGTCCTAGATTCAAGTAACAAATCTTCCCCCACCCCCCACCCCCTTTCTTCCTTGTTTGAACCAAGTACTACTAGATTTGAGTGCATGAACTAGTTTTACCTCTTAACAGTAAAAAATTAGGTGGTTTTTGAACAGCCGATCGATCCTATCTACACGAGGGGGCCTGAGAAATAGTAAAAGATACAAATGCAGTGACGTCAGGAGCTCAGGAAGTAGAGCAAGGCCGGTTTCGAAGGAAGTTATACCTGAGGGTCGCCGGGATGTCGCTAGGTGGGCGGCGGGAGGCCGAATCTGCCCACACTACGGCAGCAAGGAAGAAGGGGTGGGAGGCCCTCCCTCGTCAGCGATTCTTGGGAGAGAACGGCAAGGCACGCAGATCGGGACGTGCCGGCAGTGGGTAAGAGCCGTCGCCGAGGACGACCACGTGAATGTTGCACCTTCTCACCTTCCCCGGCGGAGAGGATCCGCCTGGATCTATGACTAGCGGTGAGTAGAGAGAGAGAGAGTGTGGCCACCGCTGTCGTGTTTAGATCTGGAGAGGACGAGACAGTGTGAAGAGAGCAACACTAGCAAGCAAGCGCGGAGGCTCCTGCCTATATAGTGGAGTACTAGTTTTCTTTTTTCTACCGGCCGGAGCCGGCTTGACCTCGGCAATGACTGTCGAGAAGTCTTCATGCACGTGCCCCGGAGGCGCAGTTGTCGTCATTTTGATCTGAAGCACCGGGTTATAACATATAACACGAACAAATGCCACATGACAAGAAATCATAACCTCACTGCCCAAAGGAGACAAGATGAATCCCGACGGACAAACTAGACGAGGATCAAAGCTCAAATTAAAGATAAACTCGTAGAAAAGGGGTCCGTCGATAGATGTCCTAATTAACATAGCCGGCTTGACCTAGATGGCAGCCGAGTAGTCTTCGTGCATGTGCCCCCAATGACTAGCCCAACTCAGTTGTCGCTGTTTAACCCTCGCAGTGATCCGAAGCACATGACACCTAATTTTGCGAGATGACAAGAAACCTTTTTTTAGATTTCTCACCAGAACTACAGCCCTGTTCAACACAGCCTGCACGATATGTAGACGATAGCCAATCCAAGCGTGTCTGCTGGAGTTTGGTCACATGCATGGACGAACTGATCTTCCGTGTCTTGCAGGGATCGTCCAGGTACCAACGTATGTACTTATATTAACTCACCCGACTTGCGGGGCCGAGGAGTGTGCCTATGGTCGGTTCTCAATTGCGGTCCCACATGTGTGTGCAAACGCAATATGACGCGCGTTCCATTCGGAGAGCGGCTTGCCAGACCGACTGACCGTCTGGGGTGCGACGCGAACGCGACGGGCGTGCTGTATACTCCGTACATGTGTACCGCCGTTTTCTTGAGGCTTTGCTCCATGGCGCAATCGCAATCCATGGATACAAAATTAGTATACTGTACTATTTAGAAGTCGAGGGCGGGGCTTTTCCCGCGTGGTAGGCGGGGCAGTTCCGCCTAGTCGGTTCGACAGAGACGCGAGAAGATGAGGGAGTAGGCTGCTGCAAACATAGGGCTGTGTGATTTGAGAGTGAGTTACTGTTGGACAGGTGGGGCCCGGTGATTTGACTTGCCATTATCATTTTAACTGCGGCGCTACGACCGGCTTGAGTCTCCCGATTCCTGACCACCTCCATACAGGTGCCTCTCCCGATGCTCCACCATGTAGAGGCTGGCTCTTGCTTGAGAGCCCACTCCTCCACTTTTTCCTTGCCTCTTTCCCCCACATATGCAAAAATGCCATGTAAAGCGGGCTTATAGCCCACTATTGTACTTGATCCTGCAGGTGTTAAGCCTGCCACATAGGCATAAAGTCTGATGTGGCAAGTTAATTAAGAAGAGAGAGACTAGTTTGGTGACCCCAGGAAGAAACGGTGATAAGCGCGTGTACCTAGATGAAGCAAACTTAGCAACAAAAAACTAAGCACCTATGCATTGGGGACTTGAGTTGCTAAGCCATTTAATGCCCATAGCACCTCATCTAAGCACCATTTCATTGGAAGAGGTCACTCCTTGGCAAATGCAATAAATACTACGAAGAAAGAGATAGAGAGAAGTAAACAAAAAATACTCTTATAGCCAACCTTATAGCTAACCTTGTTGTATGAGTGACTAAGTGATGACTATGTATGACATGCCAACATCAGATAGCCTAACGCACCGTGTTAAATCTCCGAGGGCGCGACCGTGCGAGCGAGGCGACGGTCGTGGTAGGCGCGACCATGATACGGGCTGCTGGCGGCCCTTGGATCTGAGATCGAACGGTCGCATGCTAAGTTGCTGAAAATTTGCAGAATAATCCTCCAGGATAAGATATTCACCCATAGGTCTAGAATCACGCCATGCAACCGTTCGATCTCAGATCCAAGGGCTCTCGGAAGCTCGTTTCATGGGAGAATGGAAAGCTTCGTATCACCTGTAATTTTCCCGACGCTTGACATGGCATCGAAAGCCATTTAATTGGGCGTCGAGTAGACATGACATCTAATTGGGCCCCATAGTACTGTGCATGAATCCATTTATCCACCAGGCAAGCCACTACCCTACCATTCGCACGCCCCCCCCCCCCACTTGACATTTTTACAATCGATAAACCGCTCCTAGTCGTCTCGTCCTTTCACATTACGGCAGTTCCACTAATCCTAACCCTCCTCTCAAATCCATGGCGTCCCAAATCTCCATGATCGGTGGTGAGTACAAGGTTAGAACCATCACCGGCGATGAGTTCGACGTCATCTATACCCATTCTTCCGCAACGGTGAAAGAATGCCTTGCTCGCTTCAAACGCATGTTCGAAAACTCAAATGATGAGTGGGTCGCTGGGCTAGATGTTGAGTACACCACAGTCCTGGGAAGCGAGAAGAAACTAAAGGAGGCAGAGAAGAAGAAGCCTGTCGTGATCCAGGTACGGTGAACTGAAGAAACCTCCGCACACATTTCATCATGCATGGCAGTGGACTGTACTAGATATAGACCACATCCAGTACGCTGCAATGGATGGCTACCTTTGTTTCAATATCTACAAGGGTTGGATGAAGAGCAAGAGCCAAGTGTGCGGTTCAAGCAAAGAAGTATCGCCCAAGAGGAAGAGGGACAAGGACGAAGTCGAGGACGTGGACGAGGACTCCGAGTAAGGCGGTAGTGTCGTTGCTCATGGTGGTTCTAATGCAGTGTCTACCGGATTAGTTGCTTAGTTTAATTTCTGGTGTGCTTAGTTTTATTTGAGGGTGTGTGTTGTGCTGAGCCCCCAGCACAACTATGTTATGTTTCTTCTCGTTATATTTCATACATTTCATCTTTTAGTTGGTATAGTACTACCACTCGTTTCTTGACATTATATACGTACAATATATATGGCCAACATCATATAGCCAGCAGTTTAGTTGTCAAAGAATTTCAGGGTGCTTAGTTTTGTCAAAGAATTCCAGGGTGCTTAGTTTTATTTAAGGGGTGTGTTGCGCTGGACACCATTAACTTATCATTGTGAGAATCGGCTTATTTTTGTCATGTAACATGGTCAACGGGTTTGACGTGAAAATAACAATGTCTATTGGCATTTTTGAGCAAACATCTAACTTAACGATGGCATTTTTTAGATATCTAATTGCATTTTGAGCAGGCATCTCATGGATCGATGGCATTTTTTGAGTAGTTGTAACTTCTAATGGCAAAACTGAGTAGTGATACACAACTAGTGGCATAAATAATAAGAACCCAAGAATTAAATAGGTATGCTAATTTCTTTGTTTCTTTATCTCTTTATACCTTTGTGTGCGAAACAATATACGCTGCCTCCCCCCAGATTTTTCTTTACAGAGGCAACATAGAACTGTATGAGTGCCCTGTTAAATTTTGGAATTATTCCGGGTTCGTTTGGCCTTTTTATACATTAATTGAGTTTCTGGTCATTTAATGTGCATAATTCAAATTTGAACTACAAGCACATGCTCCCGTGCACCAAAGTTGACTGAAAAATCACATGTGTGTCCTCGGGTGAATTTCTAGGTCCCATGCAAGAAATGGGTATGAAATTCAAACATCTGGGCATCGTGGTTCGGCCGAGAACATTGAGAAGCTTGGTTTTAAAATTCTTGTAAATCCAAAACATGCCTGAAAATCATGAAACTTGGCATGGTGTCATGTCATGGTACTACCATGCTGTGGTAAAAAAATTGTAGAATAGGAACAAGTTTTGGTATAAGTTTCTTGCAAACCGGAGCTTCTCTCAAGAAGGCTCGTGGTTTTGAGAGGGAACGTGTCACCTTTGTGTGCATAATTCAAATTTTAAATACAAGCACATGCTCCAGTGCACCAAAGCTGGTTGAAAAATCACATGTGTGTCCTCGGGTAAATTTCTAGGTCCCATGCCAGAAATAGGAATGAAATTCAAACATCTGGGTGTCATGGCTCGGCTGGAAACATTGAGAAACTTGGTTTTTAATTCCTGTAAATCCGAAACACGCATGAAAATCATGAAACTTGGCTTGGTGTCATGACATGGCACCAACATGTTGTGGTAATTTTGTTGTCCGATTTGCGAAGGTGCACACATTAACAATCAACAAAGTCATTTTTGAAAAAGTGTTGTCACGTTACAATCAGAAACACAAGTATTATTGAAACCGTGGGCATTCTATTTACCATTTACGTGCCGCCACGCGTCCCCTTTTTTATTAGCTAGGAGGCGCCGTCCAGGGTAGATATTTGAGTACAGGAGGCGTGCGATCAGACCCCTGCGCGTGCTTATCAGGAGGAGAGCCCTTTGACCTCCATCTTCCATCCACCTCTCTCCCAAGGTCTCCATTAATGGCGCCCGAGCCTCTGTTTAATGGCGTGGCAATGTCTCACTCCGCTGAGATTTAAGAGAGAAAAAGGAAAATATGAAAAGAAAATTTTGCACGGATCTTGATGTAAGATCCGACGGACCTATATACTCCCTCCTTTCCGGTTTATAGGGCTTATCTCAAAATCTTAGTTTTTCCATTTTATAAGGCTCAATTTGGTTGTTCCCCATCACAATTTCAAATTCCAAGGTGCATTAAATAATTGCATGCAAGTATTAAGAGAAAATTGACCAATGCATGTACTTTATGCATGCATGCATGCATTGCAATTAATACATTGATAAACATAAATTTTTAGGAAACAAGAGCATTAACTGGGTGCTTTTGCAAATTACAAAAAGTATTCCACCACTCACCATCTACCTTGGTTGGTGAGATTTTTGAATTGAGCCCTATAAACGGGAAAGGAGGGAGTAGCATCTACTACGACTTATAGCAAGACTAATGAATATATATAAGGACGACGAGAGTGGATAATAATTGTCTTACATAATTAGGAATATAATTAAAAAAGCCACATGCGGCTACGCCCGAAATACACAAGGGCAAAAGAAGAAGGAAGACGCATACAACGATCTGGCTCGCTGATCTCTACTTTCTTTATGCGCTGCAGGTCGCGGAGACTAGTTCTTGCGGCGGGCGATGATCTCTTTCATCAGTTTCATGTCCTTAATACACTGCTTGGCAGCATCCATGGATTCCTCCACCAGCCTGTTGCGCTCGATGCGGAGCATGGCATTCTCGTCCATAAGTTTCTTGATGATGACGCTCGTCCTCTGCAACAAGGCAGCGGTCTCCTCCTCCTGCTTCGCCCTTCCGGCGATCTTCGCCCTCAGCAGGTCGCGCTCGCCCCCGAGCTTCACATTGCCCTCCCCTAGTTGCCGGATGACGCCGGTAGCCTCGTCCTGCATCGTCGCTCAGCCAGAGATCTGATCCATCTGGCTATGGACTATCGCATGCATGCGCCTGTAAGAGTCCTCGCCTGCCCGTGAGAAATTTTCCTAGGCCACCGCGGCGCGGCAGGACCTTCCTACTGCTTCGGCGGTGCGGCGGGACATCTCTGCTGCTTCCGCGGCGTGGCCGGACCAGTCTGCTACATCGACGGCGCGGCGGGACCTCTGTGCTGCTTCGGCGGCGCGGCGGGACCTCTGTGTTGCTACTGCTGCACAGCTGGACATGTCGGCTGCTTTCGCGGCGAGGCGGGACATCTCTCTTGCTTCCTCTTCCATGCTCACCTCTCCCTGGTGGAAATCTCTCGACCCAGAACTCACGCTGGCTATGGCTTGATTGACTTGATTGTTTTTTGTGGATGAGGAGTTGAGGAGGAATGTGCAGTCATCTTAGCATAGTAGTATTTATAACCGAGTACTACTAATACGCTCCTAAGTGGGAAACCGTTTAGGTTGTGACCGGTGTGAACAGGTTTGCAATTAAATATAGCATGGTAGTAGTAGTAATTTGGAATGTGACGAGACGCGGTCAAAATTTATTGATGGTTCTAGTTTCGAAGTGCGGCACTATTCCCGGATGGCGTAACGTCGGCACGTTTTCTCGGCCGTGGTGTAGCATATGCCATGGTACTAGTTCTTTTTCTACTGCTGTGTACGTGCAAAAACTGGCACCGTCGGATACATATCTTACGCTTGGCGTTCGACAGGAATAGCCTCGTGGCGAGCTATAGACTAGTCTTTTTTTCAGACGCATTACACCTATCTCTCGGGACTTCTCGCACGCACCATCACTGCTCCCTAGGTCGATGCCACCCACATACAGTTGTACTCTGAGAAGAGGTGCACGCACGCACTCGTCCTCTCTCACACACGCATCTGTAGCTACGAATTGTAGTGTTCTCAACCATCCGATTGGCTCTATCATAGGTTTCACGTTGCTCCTTGGCCTTGAGATTGAGAAGTTTAAAACGCGGAGGCTAAGATGGAGGCGCGAGGTTTTGGTTAATGTGCGGGCCGCACACGGCACCAACACGACACGAGCTTCGTCTGCCTGGTGCGCATGCAGTCGGGTGAGTTGTCCAAGTATAGACACAACCAGGCCCTCGTTGGTATCCGCGCCTCGACTTTGGCTGGTCATAGTGGAGAGTAGCATAGACTAGTTACTAGTCTATGTTACTAGTACCTTCATAGTGGGTAGTGTCATATAGTATATGCATAATTTGGCGACGAGCGCTCTCTATATGTACCACCTTTTTTCTTTAATTACATCTTGTTAGTTTTGCTCCATGGCGCAATCCATCGATACTACTACTGTACAAATGTATACATTTTTTAAAAGGCTAGAGGGCGGGGCAGTCTAGCTTGGTCCTTTTCACGAGAGGCGAGGGCCTTTGTGATTTGACGGCTCATTACTGCTGGAAGGCGGGGCCTTGTGATTTGACTGCTCGTATAAATGTGCCGACGACCTGAGGAGGAGCAAAGAACCGTGCGGTATACTCAAGTTTTCCACTGGAGTACGACGGAGGAGCACGAAACACGGCAGCCCAGTGCCATATCCTCTACTCTCTACTCTTATTATATATTACTAGCAAGAGGCATTGTTCTATTGGCGATAAAGAATGATCTAATTTGCTAGTCATCTCATTTTTAGCATTGTTCTATTCATGCCTCGCAGAGAAGGTGACACGTGCGGCGAAACACCCGAAGCAAAATAAGAAACACAGGAGCAAAAGAAGAAGGAGGATTATCACCCCCAAAAAAGAAGGAAGACGCACACACAAGTCTGGGGCGCTGCTCTCACTACATGAAGGGTTGCTGGCCGCGGAGTCGTAACTGCTTCTTCATCGCCTCCACGACCTCCATCTCCTTGCGCGTCTCCTCCGCCATCTTCATCATTGTGTCCATGACGCGGGATTTCTCGACGCGAGCCTTCATCATCTGTTCCACGGCCGCATTACGTACCTTGACAGCAGCCGGGTGCTCGATGCGGAGCTTCGCCAACTCCTCCTTCTGTTCCATGACGAGGGCCTGCAACATCTTCATCGAGGAACTACTATTCTCATGCAGCTTCTTCCAGCCGGCGTTCTCCTCCTTCAGCAGGTCGAGCTCGTGGCAGAGCTTCGCCTTGTCCTCCTGAAGTTGCAGGATTTCGCCGGTCGCCTTCTTCTCCGAGGCAATGCTCTTCTTCAGCAGCATCACCAAGCCGGCGGTCAACTCCCCCTGCTCATTGAGCTCAGCGGGCATGTCGTCGAGGCTCTCCTTCAGCAGCTCCACCAAGCCGTGGATGAACTCCTTCTGCTTATTGAGGTGCTTATTGAGCTGATCGGGCATGCCGTCGAGGGATAACGACTCCAGCGCCGCCAGCTCGGCATGTTCGCCTCCGCGTCTAGGGCGCTCCTGGGAGCCATCGCCTGCCCGTGAGAGATCTTTCGAGGTCTCTGCGTGGCGGCGAGCCCTCTTTTTTTTCCGCAGCCTTGGTTGCCGCTCCCTTGTTACGAGTAGTTCTCGACCTAGAGCTCTGCACACCGGCCATGGCAAGGACGGACGAAGAAGGAGGACTTATGAGGAGGAAGGTAGAGTAATTTTCGGTTAGGTAGTTCCCCTTTTTATAACCTAAGTACTAGCACTAGTACTAAAACCTGCATAGTGGGAACACGTTCAGGTTTGGTACGTACTGGTAGGTGTGAGCAGGCTTGCACTTAATTGTAGCACTAGTACTTTCGAATGTGATGGGAACAAGGTAAAGATTAATTGATGGTTTTTGGTTTCGAGGCCCGAAACGGCTCCCGATGAGTTTAGTGGAACATAAATTTCAAGTAGACTACACTGCTCAGATGCGTAAATATTATGTTACTGTCAAAAATTGGCACAAAATACGAAGGAGACCAATGGAAGTACTACTAGCAACCCATGATTTAACTACTCGCATGCGCGCAGTGGAGTAGTAATGTCTTTCTTCCGCCCTCACGTCCACTCAATTTGCATGCGCTGTATTAATTGACCATCAATGAAGTGAAGGACTTTACACGCGTCAAATTATCACATGGGGTGGATCTTGGTACAAAATTGCGTCCGCCCGTGTACCCGCGTGTGCGTGCGAGGGAATGAGTGCGTGCGTGGCGTGCGTGCACATCTTCGCTTCGTGCATGTACCGCCAGTGCGGCTCAGGGAGGACGAGTACATTCTTCTGGAACCAGCAGCACGTCACTGTGATCAATCCACACAAGGATGTCGCGACAACGCCTCCACATGTGCCACGTGGCTTCATGAACTGTAAGAGAGACACTGTGTAGCGTGCCATTGTGTTTTGCACATACTCGAAGTACTAGTAAGGTACACGTGCATTGCACGCGTCAGATTTTGCAACCAAATTATGAATAAATACCACACTGTAGCATGTAAGCTCTGAGTCATATATGCCTGATGTAGACCTTCGTTTAATTCTTATAGTTCATCTCATTCAAAATCAATTAGTTTTTATAAAAAACCTAGGGCCTCTTTGATTCGTAGGATTTCCAAAACGCGGGAATAGGAAGAACATGGGATTAGAGTGGAATGTCGTCTTGAATCCTACAGGATGGTACGAGTGTTTGATTGTGCATAGAAAAAACGCAGAATTCTTTCAAAGAGGTTTGAGTGGATGGGATGTTTCCTATGAAATCTAGTGCAAATGAATCATATGGAAAAATTCCTATGGTTTACAATCCTACGAATCAAACAACCAAGATAGGAAAAATTCCTAAGGATTAGAATCCTCCAAAATTCCTTCGAGAATCCTTTGAATCAAAGAAGCCCTTAATCTATTTTATGATTCATGGAATTGTGCGTTGTAAAGCATAAAGTAAAAACAAATAATGGCAATTCAACTAGAAAAAAGTTTGGGCAGTTATGATACGGAAGATTCTAGAACAAAGGAGAACCACTGTTGTTTTGAGATTTGTGCATTATGCTTAAGTTCAACCATGGAGTCTGCTAGATTGTACATGTGGCAAAATCCGGTGGGGGCTAGAAGATGGTGCGAGGGGCCGAGTGGAGGGAGACTATGAAGGAGTGCACAACTGCGAGATCGATATTTAGAGAGAGGGGGCGAGAACGTGCGCTGTTGCGCGCAGTGGCGGAGCCATGAAAAATGTCCCATGAGCTAGGGGGCCAAGCATTGCTAATCCTTTACGAGGAGGGCCAATTCATCAACTTAAACCATTTTTACCAGCAATTGTCTAATGATCACATTCATATTAGCCTCGATATATAGTGATGTTAGGGGGGCAGGGCCCTTGCTGCCCCCTGTCTTCGCCATTGTGCGCGCGTCTGAGAGATGAAGCGGAAGGCATGGATGATGAGAGGGGGCGTTGGATATATAATTAATGTGGGTGTATTAGCTATATATGTAATCCTATATAGAGAGGTATAGATTGATCGATGTGGACGTGGGAAAGAGGGTGAGACCTCACTAGATATATAGATTGATCGGTTTATGTGGAAAACTATGAAAGACCTAGCTATATACACACACACACATAGAGGAACATCGATCGTTGCGCATGCACGTGAGAGATAAAGAATGCCCGATATGATGGAGAGGGGGATGTGTGTGTGTGTGCCTTCATGGGAGACCGACCTGAAGAAAAAGATTGCATGTGTGCGATGGATAATGCCGACTGGTAGTGTGTGTGCATGCATGCACGAGAGAAAGTTAGTGGTACAATTATAAAGAGAAGACCAATGTGTGGGTGTAAAAGACTAGGTGAGGTCATAATCAATGTAAAGTTGAATTCAAATATTTGAATAAGAGATCATGATGTTTGAAACCCATGCATGCATGAATATAACGGAGATCTGCGCGGTGTGGTTTGGAAACGAGCATGTTGTAATGTATACACATTGAACAAGGTCAGACTGGTTTGAATTTGAGATACCGATGGCAGACATCGTTTGGCCACATTGCATCCGTGCATGGACACACTATTCTAATTGGAGATGATGGGTGGCTTTCGCATCACATATCTATATCTATACCCCTATATATATTATATTTTATATTTTTTATATAGTGTGCGGATAACTTTAACTTTGAAAGATGGTCGTTGGATGAGGCCAATCCGATGGTGCAGAGCTGGCAAATTTGAGCACTACTGGCCGTTGGATATCATCTAGATTCCACCAGATTTTGCCACATGTACAATCTAGAAGACTCTATGGTTGAACTTAAGCATAATGCACAAACCTCAAAACACAAGCACTTCTTCTTTGTTCTAGAATCTTCCGTATCAGAATTGCCCAAATGTTTTTCTACATGATTTGTTTTTACTTTATGCCTTACAACGCACAATTCCATGAATCTTAAAATAGATTAGCTTTCTTATAAAAACTAGATGATTTTGAATGAAATGAACTATAAGAATTAAACGAACATCTACATCATGCATATATGACTCAAAGCTTACATGCTATAATGTGGTATTTATTCATAATTTGGTTGCCAAATCTCATGCGTGCAATGCACGTGTACCTTACTAGTCTAAATGGTGTCTGTGTGTGTGTTGTGCGTGTTAAACACATTGTACGTAGTATATCATACTAGTCTAAATTGTCTTTTTTTTGGGTACACGTTAAGCTTGTTCTCCCGAAATTTCAAGCCGCGCCTTGTTATGCCGAAATTTCAAGCTAGCGTCTCTGTCTATCGTGCTGCGAAACTCCCGCCTCTTCAACCCGCGCCTTGTTACCCCGAAATATTTAAGATAAATCTTTGTCTCGTTGTGCTCCGACAACTCCCTCCATCTCAACCCGCGCCTTGCTATTCCAAAATTACAACGCGCGCGAAAACTCCCACCTCCTGTGAAATCCCGACACGCGAAATGCCCGTGATACCCCTGAACCGAAAGAACCGCCTCAAATCGGTGGGGGTACTTTCGTAACTTACCCCACATTTCGGACAAGCGCGTCCCTAAGCCATGGTTCCCCACTCCCATCCCATCCGCCCACCCATTCGTACACCGAGGCCGGGAAAACCCGCGAAGCCCCACACCCTCCTCCGTCCGCCACCCAGCCGGAGCCTCTTCCCCGACGACGTCGTCCACAGCAACACCTCGACGTCCCTCATCCACCGTACCGGATGAGGATCCGTCGTCGATCTGGTCGTCCCGCCGGTTCAGCCACCCCGTCCTCCACCTCCAAGGAGCTGCCCCGACGTTCCCCTCGTCTTTCGCGCCACCTCCATTCCCACACCGCCGTCTTCACCTGCACCACCGGAAGAGCATCATCATCACCGTTTCCTCGGATGAAGCTGCGGCCTAATCGGCGCCACCAAAGAGGTTGTACACTAATCGCCGCATTTTCTTCTTGATTCGATCTCACGGTGCTGCCGGCGCTCGGTCCCGAGCCGACACGGCGCGGCTCCATCCACGGCGGCGTCGCCGGCCACTTCCTCCACGGCGTCGCTCCCTCGGCGGCGACGTCCACATCAGTAGGAGCTGCTGCTGCTTTAGCTCTCGCTCGCGCTGCTGCTCTGCTCTTGCTCTCGGTCCCCTGCCTGGTCTGCTCTTGCTCGCGCTGCTGCTCTCGCTCTTGCTCTTGCTTGCGATGCTGCTCCGATTTAGCTACACTTCAGTCGACTGAATCGACTTTTGGGTCAGTCGATTTTCAGGGGGTGGGGGGGCTCGCCGGAGTTAAGGAAGAACCAGCCGCAGCGGGGAGGGGGGCTCGCCGGAGAGGTACCCCACTATCTATCTTAGGGTTCAGGGTGGGGGCGGTGGTCGCCGGCGGTGGTGGGGCGGTGGCGTGGGGATCGCCGGAGAAAAAGCTAAGCAAGGGGGGCCTAGAGGGATGGCCGGGGCGGCGGCGGACTGGCGGTGGGGAGTGTTTTCGGGGCGGGTGGGGTGGCGCACCGCCGGCCGCGGGCGGCGGGGGCCGGCTGTTTGGCCGGTGGTGGCTGGCGGCTCAGGGGGGGTGGAGGTTGAAGATGAACTGCAGGCCCTTGATTTCATATCCAACGGCTGCAAAATCGACTGACCAGAGATGAAAAAGTCAGTCGACTGACATGTAGCCTCACCTCTAGTGCGTTCAGTTTCGACAGTAAAATTCAATTTTGACAACAAAATTCAGTTTCGACAGTTAAGTTCAGTTTCGACAGCTAAATTCAGTTTCGATAGTTAAGTTCAGAGATTAGCGGCTGATGTATACATCTAGCACTTTGTGGTTATGTATTTTACGTCATCTATTGGAGATGCTATTAGAATTCCACTCAGGTTAACGTTGTCTCTCTTGTCCTGCTTCAGCCTCGGCGTCGTACAACTCACCGAAGCTGCTCCAACGACAAAACCCTCCATCACAGCGGAGCAGTGCCTCGGGCTCCATCTCTAGACGCCTAAGATCTTCTTCCCCTCCTCCGACAGCCAAGTCAGCCGGAGCATCCTCACCGGCCAACCCAATCACGCTAAGATCGACATGGCTTCGCCAAAGAGGTTGTACACTTCTTGTGGTTTGACTTAATCTCACCATGCTTCTTTGCATCCTGTGATCTTCCAATTCTTGTGAACCAAACACCAGATTGGCAGAAATCCTGTGTTTTTAAATTCTCTGTTTTGCACGTGCATTCCTATCCTATTCCTGTCTATTCCCTATCCCTGCATTGTTAGAATCCTCAAATTCAAACAAGCCCTTACACAATTACTTCTGTTACAGATTGTGTCAAAGAAAACCTTGTGTGGTTTGTCCTGCTCCTGCAGTGCTGTGTTCCACCCCAGCTCAGTTGCTCCAACGACGGAAGGGTTCACCACAGTAGGGATCCGCTCTCCAGACTGTCTTTCGCCGCCTCAGATCTTCTTCCCCGTCGCCGGTAGCCACGACAACTGCATTACCATCATCAACTGAGTAGATGACCTTGAGGACTACACGGGTCCGCAAGAGAGGTCGCACTCTTCCGTGTCTGCTTACGTTATGCATCGCTTAATATGATGACATGCTACTTTATCGTCGTGTTCACCTATTAGACTCCGACTCAGGTCCAAACTTATGCTGAAACTTGAGTTTTTAAATGGTTGTGGGGTACATATTGGGGAAGCAATGTGTCTACTATGAGTTTCATGTTGGGTGCAAACAAACATTAAAGGAGCCATTATCTGTATTTTTTTAACTAAAGCTATTATCTGCCTGCTATCAATTGTTATGGGTCTATCCACAGTTTGCTACCATCACTCTGGATTTGTGCATGCACTCCTTACATAATCTCACTATGTTTTATTCCTATGCAGTCAGTTATTGTACACAATGGAACTGAACATGTAGAGCAAAAGAGACGAGCCTTGCGTGGCAATAAAATTTCATGCAGACGTCGCTCCATGGTGGGCGCAAAGGTAGCCCCCCCCCCTCCACCCATTTCGGATCGTAATCAAGAGGAAGATAACTGTTCTGAGGGGGATTCAGAAGTAGAAGACCACTCCTATTTACCCCATGAGGTCTTCGCTCTAACTTGGCATGCTGATGTTGGTAATATCATGCATATGGTGCCTTGCATTGCTTACTGTATACATCAAAGATGTCAACTGCTTAGTTTAGACATGCTTTGTGTCAATTCCATCTGTTTAGTTTCTTTATCGTATATGTGAATCATGCAATGCCATCTTGTTTAGCCAGGCATCATATATGTGAATTTTGCAATGCCACCCTGGTTAGCCAGTCATCTTATATGTGAATTATATCATCACATCATTTTTTTTATTACGTGTTAAATTTGTCAACAATTTTAGTACATTCAATTACTCTTCCTGTGCATCAGCCATTCGGCACGGTCATGGAAAAATCTGGAGTGCAAACAAGGTCTTCAGAGCAGACAATGCTATCTGACGAAGCGCATGTCTTGCTGGTTACAGATAGCTCCTCAGAGGAGGATTCAGAGACAGATGACCAGTCCTATTGCCCCCCTCCCCCCGAGGTGCATGCTCTAACTTGGCAGGGTTATGTTGCTCATATCATGCGTATGATATCTTGCATTGCTATGTCATTTGCTTAGTTTAGACATGCTTTGTGTGAATTCCACCTGTTTAGTGTCTAATTACCATATATGTGAATTATGCAATGCCATCTTGTTGCAAGACATTATATATGTGAATTATGCAATGCTATCTTGTTGCAAGGCATTATATATGTGAATTATGCAATGCCATGTTGTTTAGCCAAGCGTCATATATGTGAATTATATCATGTCATCCTTTGTTTGTATTTCTCATTGCTTTTGTCGACAATGTTTGTATATTCAACTGCTCTTCCTGTGCATCAGCCATTTGAATTGGTGATGGAGAAATCTGGAGTGAAAACAAGGTCTTCAGAGCAGACAATGCTACCTGGTGAAGCAGATATCTTGCTGGTTACAGATAGCTCTTCAGAGGAGGATTCAGAGGCAGATGGCCAGTCCTATTATCCCCCTGAGGTGTATGCTCAAACTTGGCAGGGTTATATTACTCATATCATGCATATGTTGTATTGCAATGCTTAGTTTTTACATCATATACACGATATTGAATGCCATCTCCTTAGTTGACACATCATATATGCGATTGCCCTCTGCTCACTTCCTTAGTATATAAATCATATATTTGAATTATATCATGCCATGATGTTTACATAGACAGCATGTATCTGAATTATGGCATGCCAACCCATTTTCTAAAGACATAATATAGTTATATCATCTCATCCTGTTCACATAGTCATCATATTTTGAATTATGTCATTCTATCCGTGAATTATATCATGCCATCATGTTTCCATCGACGGCATGTTTGTGATTTATGGCATACCAACCACTTTAATACACACATCGTATAGTTATATCATGTCATCATGTTTACGTAGTCATCATATTTTGAAGTATGTCATTCTATCCTGTTTAGTTAGCCATCATACATGTGAAATTGTGTCGTGCTATCCTATTTAATTAGCCATCATATATGTGAAATTATGTCCTGCTATTCTATTTGGTTAGACAACATAAATGTGAATTATTTCATGCCCTGTTTTCTTCCCTACTATCCATTGCACCTGTCTATCTTACAATGTCTGTACATTCAATTACTTTTCTTGTTTATCAGCCATTTCAATTGGAGGGGGTGATGGCAGTATCTGTGGGAGTAAAAACACGGTCTTCAGAAAAGATCGTGCTACCTGTCGATGGAGATAGAACCACGGTTGTACTTGCCCAAGAACCAGCCCCACCACACATAACCCAGACTCACGCAGATTGTACCCCTACCCAGTTGGACAAAGAACCAGCTACACCCCTTCTAACCCCAACCCCAGCAGATAGTAACCCAGTTCCCGTTGACACAGCACTGTCTCCACCACAGAGCACACAAACACGAGCGGTTAGTAAGGCAACTGCAGTGCCCAAAGCACGAGGACCACCACTCCGAACCCCAAGTCAACACTTAAAGCAGAAGAAGAATTGTTCTCAGGTCAAGTTCCGTAGCTATGGTTCATACTACTTTGCTCTTGCATCACTGTATTTACTCATACCAACTAATTTGAAATTTGAAGGATGCAATTGAAACTCCAATGGCGCAACAGGTATGTTTTAAACCTGTTTCTTTAACATGTTTGCTGTTGTAACTTGCTCTATGTTGATTTCAGTTTCAATTGAATAAACAGTTAATATTCTCATGCCATGCACCTTACAAGTGTTTTTCTTGCTGTGTAGTTTCCCACACTTATATTCTGTCTAAGCTGCTTTGTCTTAAATAGATATGATTCGAACTGTATCTATCTTGATTTGGCAACATAAACTAGAATGATATAGACCATACAGTGACCATACTAGATAGATATATGTTTGTTTCATGTTGTTATCCTGTCCACCTTACTACTGAACTGGTTTACCAAAATGAGTTTCATATACTACATTGTAAACCTGTGATGTGTTTGTTTGTTTCTCTTTTAGAATGCGGATAAAATATTGGAGAAGAGTACCCCATTATGCAATGGTACAGGAAGTAATGCAGATAAGGTTCAAGATAGTGAGACATCCCTGTTGGTCTCCAAGAAAGCTGATAAAAACTATATTGAAGACACTGAGACAACCCCAAAGTCCCGTCTTCATGTAGTGTTCGAGTTACTGGCTACTACTGTTGGCACCAGCTCTTCGAACTCGCTGCCTGAATCAGTTCGGCTTCTTGAGTCTCAACTTCAAGTTGAAAGACATCGATCAGATGTTATGTGACAGGAAGCCGAAGGACTGAGGAGGTCCCTGCAGAATTCAGATGCATACTTTCTGGTGCAACAGCAAGTGCTGGAGGATTTAAGTGCCAAACAAGAGAAAGTTAATAAGCTTGCTAAGCATCTTGCCAGCATTATGGGTACCCAGGATATTGTTTCTTGAGCTCTTCTGAAGTGGTTTTAGTTCTGGACTTGTTTTGCTGCGGCGTTTATATGCTGCTTTGTTCCCTATATTTGCACTGGTGGCGAACTTTGATGCCGAGTGGATGTAATATGTGTAATAGCCGTGATAGCCTAGCGTAAGTTGCTTGCCTATTTATTTCCTTATTGTCTTGTTTATTTGTTTTCTTGTAGTCAGTGCAGTTCTTTTTCCGCGGTTTGCTAGTGGCCGCAATAACCTATTTTTTAAAACTAGGACACATTAACCATGGGCTACATATTTACTGTAGTTAACATGGGCCTCCTACGGGCCGTAGAAACAATGGGCCTTCTAAGGGCCGTAGAAACAATGGGCCTTCTACGGGGCGTAGAAACAATGGGCCTTATACGGGCCGTAGACACAATGGGCCTTCTACGGGCCGTACAATCAATGGGCCTTCTACGGGCGGTATGGTCGGTTGGCTAAACATGGGCCAATAACAGACACATTTGGCCGTAAATGGGCTAGAGTTGAAATCGTCCGTTCATGGGCCGACCATAACGGGCTGTTGTTAATCGGCCGTATTTGATGACGCTATGAAAACGGCCCAACGTATTAACGGGCCACAAACGGGCCGACTGTAACCACGGGCTGAATTTGGCCCACAAGCAGAAAATGACAGTAACGGGCCGAAAGTAAACGAATGCTGGAAATGAGCCCAAGAATAAATGGGCCCTGAGAAGGCCGAAAGATAACATGGGCTGGAAATGGCGGGAATAATGGGCCGTTAATGGGTATAAAGTGATACACTGTTCATTACGGGCCAGTTTTACCACGGGCCGTTAATGGGCCGAGGGTTACTAAGGGCCTCATATGGGCCGAAAGACGTCATGGGCCGGAAGTTAAAATGGGCTGGAATTATATTGGACGGCCCAGATGACGCTACTGGGCCTAATTCGGATAGGCCGTAAACGGGCCCTGGGTTAGCGGGCTGTAAATGGGCTATATGCGAACAGGCCGTTAACAGGCTTGTCGTGGGCCGGCCCGCCACCTTTTGACCAAGTCAAACGGGCCAGCCTTTTCACAGGAATGGGCCTCTGTTGGGTCGTGCCACGTGTCGACTATCATAGGCGCTTTGGGTCCAATGAGTGGATGACATCTGTCCCAACGGCGAGCCGACACGTGTTCCCTCCAGCCAATGATGATTTTACACGTGGAAAATCCCCATTGGTCGGGGCTATTAACGGGTAATCGGATCCAAAACCGGACCCGATAGCTTAACGGTGTTTCGTTACGGTGGATGCCACGTGTTGGTCACCCTTGACGAAAGCACTTCTGTGACGTGCGATTTATCGTCATGGAAGTGGACACTTCCATGATGATAATTTTAGTAATGTCATGGAACACTTCTACGACATCACAGGTATGACTATCTTGATTCTGTCATAAAATTGTCATGGATGTACATGCATGACAGAAAACGTGACCTACTATGACAAACACGTATCATCACGGAAGTGTTTTTTTGTAGTGCATACATGGATCCCATCTCAGATTTCATGGCCTCAAGCCATTTTGCGGAATCTGGGATCACCATCGCTTCTTCATAGTTTGTAGGTTCGCCTTGGTCAAGTAACATGACCTCCAGAATAGGATTACCGTACCACTCTGGTGCGGATCTTACTATGGTTGACCTACGAGGTTCGGTAGTAACTTGATCTGAAGTTTCATGATCAATATCATTAGCTTCTTCACTGATTGGTGTAGGTGTCACAGAAACCAGTTTCTGTGATGAACTACTTTCCAATAAGGGAGCAGGTACAGTTACCTCATCAAGTTCTACTTTCCTCCCACTCACAGCTTTCGAGAGAAACTCCTTCTCTAGAAAGGATCCATTCTTAGCAACAAATGTCTTGCCTTCGGATCTGTGATAGAAGGTGTACCCAACAGTTTCCTTTGGGTATCCTATGAAGACACATTTCTCCGATTTGGTTTCGAACTTATCAGGTTGAAGCTTTTTCACATAAGCATCGCAGCCCCAAACTTTAAGAAACGACAACTTTGGTTTCTTGCCAAACCACAGTTCATAAGGCGTCGTCTCAACGGATTTTGATGGTGCCCTATTTAACGTGAATGCAGCCGTCTCTAAAGCATAACCCCAAAACGATAGCGGTAAATCAGTAAGAGACATCATAGATCGCACCATATCTAGTAAAGTACGATTACGACATTCGGACACACCATTTCGCTGTGGTGTTCCGGGTGGCGTGAGTTGCGAAAATATTCTGCATTGTTTCAAATGTAGACCAAACTCGTAACTCAAATATTCTCCTCCATGATCAGATCGTAGAAACTTTATTTTCTTGTTTCGATGATTTTCCACTTCACTCTGAAATTCTTTGAACTTTTCAAATGTCTCAGACTTATGTTTCATTAAGTAGATATACCCATATCTGCTCAAATCATCTGTGAAGGTGAGAAAATAACGATACCCGCCGCGAGCCTCAATATTCATCGGACCACATACATCAGTATGTATGATCTCCAACAAATCTGTTGCTTGCTCCATTGTTCCGGAGAACGGCGTTTTAGTCATCTTGCCCATGAGGCATGGTTCGCAAGTACCAAGTGATTCCAAAAGTCCATCAGTATGGAGTTTCTTCATGCGCTTTACACCAATATGACCTACACGGCAGTGCCACAAATAAGTTGCACTATCATTATCAACTCTGCATCTTTTGGCTTCAATATTATGAATATGTGTATCACTACTATCGAGATTTAATAAAAATAGACCACTCTTCAAGGGTGCATGACCATAAAAGATATTACTCATATAAATAGAACAACCATTATTCTCTGATTTAAATGAATAACCGTCTCGCATCAAACAAGATCCTGATATAATGTTCATTCTTAACGTTGGCACCAAATAACAATTATTCAGGTCTAAAACTAATCCCGAAGGTAGATGTAGAGGTAGCGTGCCGACCGCGATCACATCGACGTTGGAACCATTTCCCACGCGCATCGTCACCTCGTCCTTAGCCAATCTTCGCTTAATCCATAATCCCTGTTTCGAGTTGCAAATATTAGCAACAGAACAAGTATCAAATACCCAGGTGCTACTGCGAGCATTAGTAAGGTACACATCAATAACATGTATATCACATATACCTTTGTTCACCTTGCCATCCTTCTTATCCGCCAAATACTTGGGGCAGTTCCGCTTCCAGTGACCAGTCTGTTTGCAGTAGAAGCACTCAGTCTCAGGCTTAGGTCAAGACTTGGGTTTCTTCTCCTGAGCAGCAACTTTTTTGCTGTTCTTCTTCAAGTTGCCCTTCTTCTTCCCTTTACCCTTTTTCTTGAAACTGGTGGTCTTGTTGACCATCAACACTTGATGCTCCTTCTTGATTTCTACCTCCGCAGCCTTTAGCATTGCGAAGAGCTCGGGAATTGTCTTATCCATCCCTTGCATATTATAGTTCATCACAAAGCTCTTGTAGCTTGGTGGCAGTGATTGAAGAATTCTGTCAATGACACTATCATCCGGAAGATTAACTCCCAGTTGAATCAAGTGATTATTATACCCAGACATTTTGAGTATGTGTTCACTGACAGAACTATTCTCCTCCATCTTGCAGCTGTAGAACTTATTGGAGACTTCATATCTCTCAATCCGGGCATTTGCTTGAAATATTAACTTCAACTCCTGGAACATCTCATATGCTCCATGACGTTCAAAACGCCGTTGAAGTCCCGGTTCTAAGCCGTAAAGCATGGCACACTGAACTATCGAGTAGTCATCGGCTTTGCTCTGCCAGACGTTCTTAATGTCGCCAGTTGCATCTGCAGCAGGCCTGGCACCCAGCGGTGCTTCCAAGACGTAATTCTTCTGTGCAGCAATGAGGATAATCCTCAAGTTACAGAGCCAGTCCGTGAAATTGCTACCATCATCTTTCAACTTTGCTTTCTCAAGGAACGCATTAAAATTCAACGGAACAACAGCACGGGCCATCTATCTACAACAAAATAGACAAGCAAAATACTATCAGGTACTAAGTTCATGATAAATTAAAGTTCAATTAATCATATTACTTAAGAACTCCCACTTAGATAGACATCCCTTGAATCATCTAAGTGATCACATGATCCATCTCAACTAAACCATGTCTGATCATCACGTGGGATGGAGTAGTTTTCAATGGTGAACATCACTATGTTGATCATATCTACTATATGATTCACGCTCGACCTTTCGGTCTCAGTGTTCCGAGGCCATATCTGCATATGCTAGGCTCGTCAAGTTTAACCCGAGTATTCTGCGTGTGCAAAACTGGCTTACACCCGTTGTATTTGAACATAGAGCTTATCACACCCGATCATCACGTGGTGTCTCGGCACGACGAACTTTCGCAACGGTGCATACTTAGGGAGAACACTTATACCTTGAAATTTAGTGAGAGATCATCTTATAATGCTACCGTCAATCAAAGCAGAATAAGATGCATAAAGGATAAACATCACATGCAATCAATATAAGTGATATGATATGGCCATCATCATCTTGTGCCTTTGATCTCCATCTCCAAAGCACCGTCATGATCACCATCGTCACCGGTGCGACACCTTGATCTCCATCGTAGCATCGTTGTCGTCTCGCCAACTATTGCTTCTACGACTATCACTACTGCTTAGTGATAAAGTAAAGCAATTACAGGGCGATTGCATTGCATACAATAAAGCGACAACCATATGGCTCCTGCCAGTTGCCGATAACTCCGTTACAAAACATGACCACCTCATACAATAAAATATAGCATCATGTCTTGACCATATCACATCACAATATGCCCTGCAAAAACAAGTTAGACGTCCTCTACTTTGTTGTTGCAAGTTTTACGTGGCTGCTACGGGCTGAGCAAGAACCGTTCTTACCTACGCATCAAAACCACAACGATAGTTCGTCAAGTTAGTGTTGTTTTAACGTTCTCAAGGACCGGGCGTAGCCACACTCGGTTCAACTAAAGTTGGAGAAACTGACACCCGCCAGCCACCTGTGTGCAAAGCACGTCGGTAGAACCAGTCTCGCGTACGCGTAATGTCGGTCCGGGCCACTTCATCCAACAATACCGCCGAACCAAAGTATGACATGCTGGTAAGCAGTATGACTTGCACAACTCACTTGTGTTCTACTCGTGCATATAACATGTACGCATAAACCTGGTTTGGATGCCACTGTTGGGGAACGTAGTAATTTCAAAAAAATTCCTACGCACACGCAAGATCATGGTGATGCATAGCAACGAGAGGGGAGAGTGTCGTCCACATACCCTTGTAGACCGTTAAGCGGAAGCATTATGACAACGCGGTTGATGTAGTCATACGTCTTCACGATCGACCGATCCTCAGTACCGAACGTACGGCACCTCCGCGTTTAGCACATGTTCAGCTCGGTGACGTCCCGCGAACTCACGATCCAGTAGAGCTCGAGGGAGAGTTTCTTCAGCACGACGGCATGGTGGCGATGTTGATGAAGCTACCGTCGTAGGGCTTCGCCTAAGCACCGCTATGATATGACCGAGGTGGATTATGGTGGAGGGGGCACCGCACACGGCTGGGAGAGATCAATGATCAACTTGTGTGTTCTAGGGTGCCCCCCTACCCCGTATATAAAGGAGCAAGGGGGGAGGCCGGCCGGCCCTGTAAGGCGCGCCAGGAGGAGGAGTCCTCCTCCTAGTAGGAGTAGGACTCCCCTCTTTCCTACTCCTACTAGGAGGGGGAAAGGAAGGGGGAGAAGGAGAAGGAAAGGGGGGCGCCCCCCCTTCCTAGTCCAATTCGGACCAGAGGGGGAGGGCGCGCGCGGCCTGCCCTGGCGGCCCCTCTCTCTCTCTCCACTAGGGCCCAACTAGGCCCATTAACCCCTGGGGGGTTCCGGTAACCCCTCCGGCACTCTGGTAAAATCCCGATTTCACCCGGATCTCTTCCGACGTCCAAATATAGGCTTCCAATATATCAATCTTTATGTCTCAACCATTTCGAGACTCCTCATCATGTCCGTGATCATATCCGGGACTTCGAACTACCTTCGGTACATCAAAACATATAAACTCATAATACCGATCGTCACAGAACTTTAAGGGGTGCGGACCCTACGGGTTCGAGAACTATGTAGACATGACCGAGACACGTCTCCGGTCAATAGCCAATAGCGGAATCTGGATGCTCATATTGGTTCCTACATATTCTACAAAGATCTTTATAGGTCAAACCGCATAACAACATACGTTGTTCCCTTTGTCATCAGTATGTTACTTGCCCGAGATTCGATCGTCGGTATCTCAATACCTAGCTCAATCTCGTTACCGACAAGTCTCTTTACTCGTTCCGTAATGCATCATCCCGCAACTAACTCATTAGTCACATTGCTTGCAAGGCTTATAATGATGTGCATTACCGAGAGGGCCCAGAGATACCTCTCCGACAATCGGAGTGACAAATTCTAATCTCGATCTATGCCAACTCAACAAGTACCATCGGAGACACCTGTAGAGCACCTTTATAATCACCCAGTTACGTTCTGACGTTTGGTAGCACACAAAGTGTTCCTCCGTAATCGGGAGTTGCATAATCTCATAGTCATAGGAACATGTATCCGTTAATCAAATGACAACTCATGTCTATGGCTAGGAAACTCAACCATCTATGATCAACGAGCTAGTCAAGTAGAGGCATACTAGTGACACTATGTTTGTCTATGTATTCACACATGTATTATGTTTCCGGTTAATACAATTCTAGCATGAATAATAAACATTTATCATGATATGAGGAAATAAATAATAACTTTATTATTGCCTCTAGGGCATATTTCCTTCAAGAGTTGCGCCCATCGCAGACGTAGCCTCATCAGAGCACTGAATGGGGGTGACTGAGCATTTGGCATAGTTAGTGTGTAAGCCAGATGCCGCCCCAAAGGTGTGCGGGATGGCCTTGACGGAGGTCAGCTCGTCCTCGTCCGGGTGGCAAAACAAGACAACGTCATCTACGAATAGTGAAATGCTCGAGGCAATCCGCCTGGAGGTAAGCCGACGAAGAACTCCCATACTGACCGTGTGCTGCATGAGGGTGTTAAGCGCGTCAATGACCAAGACGAACAACATAGGGGAAACGGGATCGCCCTGGCGCAGCCCCTTCTTGTGGAGGACCGGTGGGCCTGGTTTCCCATTGATGAGGACTCGAGTCTTGGTTGTAGAGAGAAGAATGGAGATCCACTCACACCAACGTGGCCCAAAACCGAGGTGTTGCATGGTCTCGAGCAGGAAAGCCCAAGAGACAGAGTCGAAAGCTCTAGCAATGTCCAACTTGAGCATAGCTCGCGGGGCGCGAATCTGATGAAGGTATCGAGCTGTCTGTTGCACCAGCAGGAAGTTGTCATGAACCGAGCATCCAGCCACAAACGCGCTCTGGTTCGTGGAGACAAGCTCACCGAGCCTAGGAGCGAGACGAAGCGAAAGCACCTTAGCAAATAGCTTGGCAACGAGGTGAATAAGGCTGATCGGCCGGTAGTCGAAGAGTGTGGAGGCGTCAGCTTTTTTCGGCAGGAGAACAATTAGGGCTTCATTGAGCTTCTGGAAGCCTCGCCCATTGCCAGTGAATAGCTTATCAAAGGCCTCGCAAAAGTCGTCCTTGATGATTGGCCAACATGAGCGTAGGAACTCCGAGGAGAATCCGTCCGGGCACGGCGATTTGCCCATGGGGAGCTGCTTGATGGCATTCCATAGCTCGTCCTCGAAAAAAGGTCTCTCAAGCTCGGAGCGGTTGAGGCCTATCCATGATGCCGAGATTCAGGGTGAATACTCTCTCCGTTCCAAAATAGATGACTCAACTTTTGTACTAAGTACAAAAGTTGAGTCATCTATTTTGAAACGAAGGGAGTAATATGAATTTGAGGTATTCGGATGTGAAATGTGTTTTTTGAGGAGTGACCGGTCACTGTCCGCGGACTAGTCCGGGCATGTCCGCGGGCGTTTAAGGAGTCGGATTTGGCAAGTCCGGCTGTAGATGCTCTTAACATCTGGTGAACGTTGTGGAAGACTAGAAGCAAAGCGTTCGCTGAGCGACAGTACTGATATCTTGGGTCTCGTCATCTGATACGTCCATCGATGATCGGACGGTACAAGGCGCCCCCCTTCCCTTAGGCTTAGTGCTGGGCTAGGAACATAAGCGGGGACCTCGACGGCGGCGCGCAAGAGGTGCTCGAGGAAATGCCCGTGCGAACCCGGCGCTCTCTGGAGGCAGCAGGAACATGCTCGTGACGCTCGGGTTCCGGCGTGCCGCCGTGCCCCGCCTAGCGCGCCGCGACATGTGTGGTGCGGCGGCTCGGCGCACCACAGCGTCGGGTTTGGTGGCGGTGGCCGGGGGCGGAGCGAGCTTCCACGACTACGACGCCGCCATCACGGCGTGCGTCGAGAGGCGGGCGCTCAAGCAAGGAAGGCAGGTGCACGCGCACATGGTCACGGCGAGGTACCGCCCGCCCGTGTACCTGGCCACGCGGCTGGTCATCATGTACGCGAGGTGCGGCGCGCTGGACGACGCGCGCAACGTGCTCGACGGGATGCCGGAACGGAATGTGGTGTCCTGGACGGCCATGATCTCGGGGTATTCGCAGAGCGGCCGGCACGCCGAGGCGTTGGAGCTATTCACCCGGATGCTTAGAGCTGGTAAATCATCTTGATCGTCCCGTCTTCTGACGTCTTTGTTAACCAGTTGAATAACAATGACCATGTACACAAGCGCATGCATAGGAATCTAGAGATGTCATTTGTTTTGGTGCACAATAGGCTAGATTGAAATGAAACTCGGCCCACTTTTTGTAGCATGATTTCTGGTATTCAATAGGTTTTGTTGTAGCATTATCCCTCATTTGGTATTCAAACCTTATGTTCAGCGAGTTATCTGTAGTGCTGGAGTTGGAATATTTCTTTTGATTTAACACATGGTTGAAGACCTTGATACTGCTATATGGGTGTCGTGCATACAATAGGAGCCAGTAGATCCACCTTCATTATCGGTGTTATCATTTGTCCTGCATTTGAAGCCCTTTAACAGAACTTAATCATTTTGCCACCGCAATTCTACCAACAACCTGTTATGTGCCTCTTGATTTCCACTTCAAGATGACGTCCAGAAAGAGAGCAAGCCTAATGTGTCCATGCTCGGAGGGTGTGCATGGTCATTGTTAGTCAACTGAATTGTGTACATGGTCCTCCACTTTGGGTGTTTGTTTCCATGCATGCTCAAATGTATCACATGTGTAATCTATTATACTTTTAACTGGCAGGATGCAAGCCTAATGAATTCACTTTCGCAACTGTTCTTACATCATGTTCTGGCCCTCAAAGCATACACCAGGTCAAGCAAGTCCATTCTCTTGTTGCCAAAACAAATTTTGAGTCGCACATGTTTGTTGGGAGCTCCCTTCTTGACATGTACGCCAAGGCAGGGAATATCCAAGAAGCTCGGAGGGTGTTCGACATGCTTCCAGAAAGAGACACTGTTTCCTGTACCGCCATTATATCTGGCTATGCTCAGCTGGGCCTTGATGATGAAGCCTTGGACTTGTTCAGGCAGTTGTACAGTGCAGGGATGCAATGCAATTATGTTACTTTTACGACCCTTCTCACTTCATTATCTGGGCTGGCCTCCCTGGATTATGGCAAGCAAGTTCATGGACTAATACTTCGTAAAGAGTTACCATTTTTCGTTGTTCTACAGAATTCTTTGATTGATATGTACTCCAAGTGCGGCAAGTTGTTATACTCAAGGAGGGTATTTGATCACATGCCACAGAGATCAACCATCAGTTGGAATGCAATGCTTATGGGATATGGTAGACATGGCATAGGGCATGAAGTTGTTCAGCTCTTTAGAACTATGACTGAAGAAGTGAAGCCTGACAGCGTTACCCTGTTGGCTGTTTTATCTGGTTGTAGTCACGGTGGGCTGGTTGATGAGGGCCTTGACATATTCGATCTTATAGTAAAAGAACAAAATGCAGTTCTCAGCATTGGGCATTATGGGTGTGTTATTGATCTTCTTGGACGCTCTGGACGACTACAGAAGGCTTTAGATTTGATACAGGATATGCCATTTGAGCCGACTCCAGCAATTTGGGGTTCATTGCTTGGTGCTTGCAGAGTTCATGTTAACGTTAGTGTTGGTGAGGTTGTTGCTCAGAAACTTCTGGACATGGAGCCAGGAAATGCTGGAAACTATGTGATCCTTTCTAACATTTATGCTGCTGCTGGAATGTGGAAAGATGTTTTCAGAGTTAGGAACTTAATGCTGGAGAAGACGGTGACCAAGGAACCAGGGCAGAGCTGGATAATTCTTGACAAGGTTATCCACACCTTCCGCTCAAGTGATCGTTTCCATCCCAGGAAGAAAGATATAGATGCTAAGATAAAGGAGATATATGTTGATATTAAAGCAGCTGGCTTTGTTCCGAACCTGAGCTGTGTTCTGCATGATGTTGACGATGAGCAGAAAGAACGCATGCTTCTTGGTCACAGTGAGAAGCTGGCAGTAACTTTTGGACTGATGAACACCCCTCCAGGCTTGACTATCCGGGTTATGAAGAATCTTCGTATCTGTGTTGACTGCCATAATTTTGCGAAGTTTGTTTCAAAAATTTATGGAAGGGAGATATCTCTCAGGGATAAAAATCGATTTCATCTACTTACAGATGGAGCTTGCACTTGTGGAGACTACTGGTGAAAGAAACATTGATGTGTTACCATATAGCTTTGCTGATCAGCAGAGCTATTTTTGTCCAGGTAATACTGCTTACAGGATAAGCAATGTAATGCTGAATATGAGAGCAGTGAAAGAGAAATGCTCTGTTCATTCCGAGTTCAGTTATCAGAGAGATTACCAAAGATTTGCTACGAAGAGCCACAGTTGGTTCTTCTTAGCACTCCATACTTGTAAGCTTGTGGCTGCTAACAGATGTTTTTTCTTCAATTCGCTTTACTTTATTCATACATTAAAGGGAAATACTATACTTCAAAATTGTAGCGTAACTTCCTGTAGGCTGCGTACCTGAAAAAGACATCTTCTATGCTCACTGTAGACTCGACAGTGCATATTTTGTTGACAAATGAAATAATAAGTGAGCCATTTAAGCTATGTTTCACAAACAGTCGGTATTAGAAAACGAGTCAAATTGCCTTCACGGACATAGTATAGTGTATACCATAGACAGGGCAGTGAAAGCGCTGCTTTAATTACAGGATGCTCTCTTGACTGTTGTTCACTATGATGGAGATTTTTTATGTTACCATTTTGATTACAGGAAGCTTGCACCCTCTTTCTCTCAATTATCATTGATCGTTGCACCAAGGGCAATTCAGAGGTTTAGGTTGTATCATGGGTTCATATGGCAGGTCCCACAAAAAAGATGTACTAAGGTTAGTAGCTGCTACAACTGAAGCTATTATTCATGTAACTGCAAGGTTTCTATTGTTTGTCTTGGAATGAAATAATAATGCCAAGGTCCTTCAAATGTTTCTATTGTTTGTCTGGCTGACAGTGCCTTTTGTAGAAGCGTGTTTGCTTGTAGCTATAATTGATTCCTATTGTTTTCCTGATCATGGAACTACAATGCTGACAAGACCATGGTTCGCATTAGCTATTGTGGAAGCTTTTGTGCATGTAGCTATAAAAAATACCATTATTGGTTAGCTATTGTGGAAGCTTGTGTGCATGTGCCATGTAGCTTCAACTGCTTCATTACCTTATCTCATTCTCTTATCTTGAAATTAAGAAAAATCCTGAGGTTTTGAGAAGAAAGGTTCCCATATTGAGGACCCAATGGTGTTTGTTCATGAACTAGCAAGAAGCCAAATTTTGAGAAAGGCTACCATGGCTCACTAATGAGGCCAATCACCTATTACATGTTTAAGTTAATCATTTGCGTTATTACAAACATCTCCCGAAATGGTCCATTTTTAATAAGGAAAATAAACATATTCGTTGTTAACCTATTTAGCTGGACTTCGGAGAAACATGAAGATAGCACATTTACATGCACAAACCATTGGAGAACTCCAGCTGGTACTGTGATCCAGCTATTCATTATGTTTCCAGATGGTTTGTGTGCAGACATAATTTCAGGCTATCTTCAGTTGCTGCTCACTGTAGATTCGACAGTGAAATATTTAGTTGACAAATGAGATAAAAAAGTTAGCCATTTAAGCTGTGTTTCACAAACAGTCGGCATTAGAAAAGTGAATCAAATTGCCTTCATGGACATAGAACAGTGTATAGCATAGACAGGGCAGTGAAAGCTGTATGTGGCCAAGATATAAATCTCACAGCTAAAACATCACTTCCCTCCAGAATTTCCACACCTTTTGTGCGAACAAACCGTGCTTTGACTGTTGTGCACTATGATGGAGATTTTTTACGTTACCATTTTGATTACAGGAAGCTTGCACTCTCTCTCAATTATCATTGGTCATTGCGCCAAGGGCAATTCAGAGTTTTAGGTTGTGTCATGGGCTCATATGGCAGGTCCCACCAAAAAGACGTACTAAGGTTAGTAGCCGCTACAACTGAAGCTATTATTCATGCAACTGCACGGTTTCTATTGCTTGTCTCGTAATGAAATAATAATGCCAAAGTCCTTCAAATTATCTGGGCTGACAGTGTCTATTGTAGAAACTTGTTTGCTTGTAGCTATAATTGATTCCTGATGTTTGTCTGATCATGGAACTACAATGCTGACAAGACCATGGTTGGCATTAGCCATTGTGGAAGCTTTTGTACATGTAGCTATAAACAATATCATGATTGATTAGCTATTGTGGGAGCTTTTGTGCATGTAGCTACAACTGCATCCTTAACTTATCTCAGTCTCTTATCTCCAAATTAAGAGAAGTCCTGACGTTTAAAAAAGTTCCCATATTGAGGAACTAATACAGTAGCAGCGACTGATTCTTGGTGTTTGTTCGTGAACTAGCAAGAAGCCAAATTTTGAGAAAGGCTACCATGGCTGGCATCCAGCCATCACGGTACCTGTTGCACATGTACTACCTTGCCATGAATAGCAGAAGCGTGTAAGAGATGGGCTGGTTAGTTGCATCCCTGCAGGACTGTAAAGTTCAGCAGGGCAAACAGACAAGATCTTGAAGATAATCTGGGACTACCTTTACTTTGAGGAACTATTTTGGGATTTGGTTTTATCCGGAGAGTTTGAGGCACTGTGAGAAACTTCATTTTAGCGTTTCTGTAGGTTACCCGCTACTTATAGTAATACTGGATACAAATTACTTTATAATGTACATTCCATTTAACAATTTAACATTGTGACAGCAATGCCATATACAATTATCATGTTATGCATTCTATCACGCGCACGCCATTACTCCATTAGAGGCAACCCTAAATGGGTAATTAACAAGTGGATTGGGCAGGCCATACTCAGGCGGAACAGTGAGGCATCACCATTGGCCACGGGCAGGGAGAGAAGGCGGGTCAACAGCGGAGTTTCAGGAGGGCATTGATTCCCTGCGGTTAGGAGGCAGGGAGGACGGAGAAGGGCTGGGGCACGCCGAGCAGCTCCTGAGGAGAAATGGAGGCCTATCACTGTTTTGTTTTGACATTATATACTGTAATAAACTTGAAGCTCTGCCCATCATACTATGCAGACTGCAGTGTGTTCTCTTGCACTGTCTGAAGTACAAAATAAAAAAGGGCAACTAGAGGTTTTACTTCTCTTCAACAAGGAGGCCGGCCTGTGGTTGGGCCTCGGCGCGTTTCCTCATTCATTCTTTGACCGCTAGAGGTAATTACTTCACACGCATGCTAAAAGAAAATACAGCAATTCCTTCACACCTCACCTTTGGTTACAGGAAGCTTGCGCTCTCTCATTATCACTGGTCGTTGCGCCAAGGGCACTTCAGAGTTTTAGGTTGCATCATGGTCTCATATGGCAGGTCCCACAAAAAAAGACGTACTAAGGTTAGTAGCTGCTACAACTGAAGCTATTATTCATGCAACTGCATGGTTTCTATTGTTTGCCTTGTAATGAAACAATAATGCCCAAGGTCATTCGAATTATCTGGGCTAATAGTGTCTATTGTAGAAACTTGTTTGCTTGTAGCTATAATTGATTCCTATTGTTTGTCTGATCACGGAACTACAATCTTGACAAGACCATTGTTGGCATTAGCTATTGTGGAAGCTTTTGTTCTTGTAGCAATAAAAAATATCATAATTGATTAGCTATTGTGGAACCTTTTGTGCATATAGCTTCAACTGCTTCCTTACCTTATCTCAGTCCCCTTGGAATTAAGAAAAATCCTGAGGTTTTGAAAAAAGGTTCCCATATTGAGGACCTAATACACTAGCAGGGACTGATTCTTGGTGTTTGTTCATGAACTAGCAAGAAGCCAAATTTTGAGATAGGCTAACATGGCTGGCATTCAGCCATCATGGTACCTGTTGCACATGTACTACCTTGCCATGAATAGCAAAAGAGTGCAAAGAGATGGGCTCGTTGGTTGCATCCCTGCAAGACTGTAAAGTTCAGCTGGGCAAACAGACAAAATCTTGAAGACAACCTGGGACTACCTTTACTTTGAGGAACTATTTCAGGATTTGGTATTATCCGGAGAGTTTGAGGCACTGTTAAAAACTTCATTTTTGCGGTCCATTATGTTACCCGGTACTTATAGTAATACTGCATACAAATAACTTTATAATGTACATTCCGTTTAACAATTTAACTATGGGACAGCAATGCCATATACAATTATCATGTTATGCATTCTATCACACGCAAGCCATTTACTCCATTAGACGAAACCGTAGATGGGTAACTAAAAAGTGGATTGGGCAGGCCATACTCAGGCGGAACAGCGAGGCATCACCATCGGCCACGGGCAGGGAGAGAAGGGGGCAGGTCAACAGCGGAGTTTGAGGAGGGCGTTGATTAGGAGGCGGAGAGGAAGGAGGAGGGCTGGGGCACGCCGAGCAGGCCCTGAGGAGAACATGATTATCGTTGAACTGAAACCAGGACAACAATTATGGAACGGAGGGAGTAGTATTTTGTTTTGACATGATATTGTAATAAACTTGTTGCTTTGTGCATCATAGAATGCAGATTGCAGATTCTTTTCTTCCACTGTCTAAAGTTGCATACAAAACAAAAGGAGGGCAGCTAGAGGTTGTACTTCTCTCCAACAAGGTCGGCCTGTGGTTGGGCCTCGGCCCTTTCCTCATTCATTCTCTGGCCGCTAAAGGTAATTCCTTCACACACGCTAAAGAAATGTGCTGTAATTCCTATACACCTCACCTTTGGTAGTGTTTAGAGATACTGGAAGAGACATCTGCCATGGAAGCTTTCATGTGACATGATGCCTACCGTGTTTTCCTTAATGCCAGTACGGAAATGCTACACCTACGCGAATAACCGACTACGGAATTCTACTGACAAATCTTCTTCCTTAGTTTCTCACCTGATTTTTTTTAGAGTTTTTCTCACCTGATGTTAAATCCTGGGAAAAAAATGGCGCCTAGCGCGCTCCTTAGTTTTCTCCCCTGTTACTAATCTAATCCCCCGTGATGTCAACCGACCGCTTTCCACGTCAGCCGCGCAAAGCTTTTTTCGCGCCATTTATCCCGTACATGTAGCACGCCTCGTGCCTATATATACGTCCTTCTCCATTTCTCCGTGACCCGTGCAAGCTGGAGCGTCGTAGACTGTAGTCCACCGAGAATCAATGGCGCGAAGCATGGTGCCGCTGCTGCTTCTGTGCATGGCCGCGGCCATGGAGGGCGCGGCGGCGCTGCACCTGTGCGTGGACCGGCTGTACGACAGCACGCAGGGCAAGCACGACGACGGCCTGCCCCACCTGAACCCGACGGAGGAGGCGACCTGGATGGCGCTCCTGCCGCGCAAGCTCGGCGCCAAGGCCGAGTTCGACTGGCTCGCGCTCTACCGGAGCCTCACGCGCCACGCCGGCGGCGGCGGCGCCCCAGCGGAGTTCCTCTCCCAGGCGTCCCTGCACGACATCCGCCTCGGCCCCGGCTCCATGTACTGGCAGGGCCAGCAGACCAACCTGGAGTACCTCCTCTACCTCGACCCCGACCGCCTCACCTGGAGCTTCCGCCAGCAGGCCGGCCTGCCCACCGTCGGGGAGCCCTACGGCGGGTGGGAGGCGCCCGACGGCCAGCTCCGCGGCCATTTCGTAGGTCAGTCGCCGCCGCCACCTCCGCCCGTCTCCTCATCTCTCCGTTCCGGCCACAGTACATTTCTTGCATTTCATCTGAGCAAGGTGTTCGTGTTCGTCCGCAGGGCACTACCTGAGCGCGAGCGCGCACATGTGGGCGAGCACGCACAACGACACCCTCCGGGAGAAGATGGCCAGGGTGGTGGACATCCTCGACGACTGCCAGAGGAAGATGGGCACAGGCTACCTCTCGGCTTACCCCGACGAGGCGTTCGACATGTACGAGGAGCTCTCCGAGGCCTGGTCGCCCTACTACACCATCCACAAGGTCGATCCCCGCATCAAAACAAAAAACACCATCCAACTTTTAGTGTGATTTGGTTCCAGTTACTGAGAAAAACTCACATCATTCATGTCATGTCACTTTGCTTGCTGTTTTCTGACAGATCATGCAAGGCCTTCTGGACCAGTACACGTTGGCCGGGAACAGAAAAGGCCTTGGCATGGTGGTGTGGATGACGGATTACTTCAGCGAACGTGTGAAGAACCTGATACAGACGCACTCGATTCAGAGGCACTGGGAGGCGATGAACGAGGAGACCGGCGGACTGAACGATGTCATGTATCAGCTGTACACTCTGACGGTAATATCGTACTATCATTGCAACTAGTAGTGTTTTGTGATCTTCGTTCCGGTTGTGAGCTTGTGGTGTATGTATCAAATCCTTATGAGTTGTTTTCTATCTCTGCAGAAAGAACAGAAGCACCTGACGATGGCCCATCTTTTCGACAAACCGTGCTTCCTCGGCCCCCTCAGCCTTCATGTCAGGAGAACTTTGGGTTTCATTTTGATTTCGGAGGTTTCACAATTTTTAAGCAACGGTTCGGTGATGCCGGCCTTTTTCTTTTCAGGGTGATGATATAGCAGGGCTGCATGTCAATACTCATATTCCTGTCCTAATCGGTGCGCAGAAGAGATATGAAGTCGTCGGTGACCATCTTTACAAGGTAAATTGAAATTTCTCTTAGAATCGTTGGCAAAGACCTCCACCTTGATGGACAACGTCATAGTCTTCATCAACTTGTAACTGTGCAACTATCATGTCACAGTACCATCCATTTTTCAAAAATTTGGTGAACTGAATACTGAACTAACCCATGGAACAGGACATTGCAACATTCTTCTTTGACGTTGTAAACTCCTCCCACACATTTGCGACAGGAGGCACATCTACCATGGAACACTGGTGAGCGATAATACTTACCTATCACCATATTTCCGCCTTAGGATTTTTTCCCGCTCAAGTTCTTTGCAAATGTCAGGCATGACCCGAAGCGACTAGTAGACGAGATCAAAATCAGCTCGAACGAGGAGACTTGCACCACCTACAACTTGCTTAAGGTCAAGTGTTGCACTCAATCTACCATCACAGGTGTTAACAATTCTCCAAAAAGACAGATTCTGAACCTGCCTTTTGCTGTGCTATATCCATTGCAGGTGTCCCGAAACCTGTTCAGGTGGACGAAGGAAGTCAAGTACGCCGATCACTACGAGAGGCTGCTCATCAACGGGATCATGGGCAACCAGAGGGGAACGCAGCCTGGTGTCATGATCTACTTCCTTCCCATGGGTCCTGGGCGATCCAAGAGCATCAGCGGCGGGCCCCCTTCCGGCCTCCCTCCCAAGAACCCAGGAGGGTGGGGAGGTCCAAATGACACCTTCTGGTGCTGCTACGGGACAGGTAAATTCTTCAGTACCCGCAGAAGTGATCTTGTTGCTGCTACTGCTGCTGTTGTTTCTAAATCAAAGATTGAATTGACAATTGACAGGGATAGAGTCGTTCTCAAAGTTGGGGGACACCATATACTTCCTGGAGGAGGGTGAAGTGCCGGGGCTCTACATCGCTCAGCACATACCGAGCACCTTCGACTGGAAGGCGGCAGGCCTCACCGTCGTGCAGCAGGCCAAGCCACTGTTGTCAACGGATTCTTACTTTGAGGTTACAATCTCCATTTCTGCCAAGGTAGCTTCTGAATGACACTCTCAGCCATGGTGCTTAGCTAGGCCTGCAGCCTCTTTGACCCAAGCAAGAATTAGTATGACATTTTTCATCTGTTTTGCTTTCTAATGCACACAGGGAGATGCCCAGCCAGCAAAGGTGAGCGTGAGGATCCCTTCATGGACATCCACAGTTGACGCAACGGCAACTCTGAATGGCCAAAAACTCAACCTGACTTCTGCAGGTAGCTTCACTGATGAACTACTGATATTTCATATGTGTACAACTATGAGAAATCCCCTGCTTAAAGCTTATCGTTCTCTCGCAGGTGATTTCCTCACCTTGACAAAACTCTGGGGCGATGATACCTTAGTGCTCCAATTTCCCATTAACTTGAGAACCGAGGCAATCAAAGGTATGAAATCTCAGACAGTGTCTGAAACTCTGAATCTTTCTGGGAAGAACGTTAGGCGTCTTCTGAACTCAAAAAGAGTCTGAAACTGTAGTTTTCTTTTTCAGATGACCGGCCGGAGTATGCATCCATCCAGGCAGTGCTGTTCGGGCCGCACCTCCTCGCCGGCCTGACACACGGCAACAAGACCATTAACGCGACCGAGCACTCCAACGACGGCCTGACCCCGGGCATGTGGGAGGTGGACGCCAGGAACGCCACCTCCACGGCCGACTGGATCGCCGCGCTCCCTCATCAGGCGATCAACTCGCAGCTCGTCACCCTGACGCAGCAGTCCGGCGCGCAGACCTTCGTCCTGTCGGTGTCGGCCACCGACGGCACGCTGACAATGGACGAGATGCCCGCCGCCGGCAGCGACGCGTGCGTGCGCGCCACGATCGTGGTCGACACGTACGTGGTTGACAGCACCGCCGCTGAGCACGGCGCCGCCGCTCCTGTTCTGCATGGGCCGAACGTGACGATCGCGCCGTTCGACAGGCCGGGCATGGCGATCACCAACGGCTTCGAGGTCAAGCTGCATCCAGGGCCGGAGGCCCTGTTCAACGCCGTGCCCGGGCTGGACGGGCTCCCCGGCTCGGTGTCCCTGGAGCTCGGCACCAGGCCAGGGTGCTTCGTGACGGCCCCCGGCGGCGCAAGGGGCTACCGCGCCGGCGACAAGGCCCAGGTCGGCTGCCGGACGAGCGGCGGCGACGACGCGGCGTTCCGGAAGGCGGCGAGCTTCACGCAGGCGGCGCCGCTGCGGCGCTACCACCCGCTGAGCTTCGTGGCCAAGGGCACGGAGAGGAGCTTCGTGCTGGAGCCGCTGCGCAGCCTCCAGGACGAGTTCTACACCGTCTACTTCAACCTGGTCACCGCCGCCGCCGACAGCTGAAAGAAACGCGCCGCTGAAGCGCTGACCCTCCATGTGAAACTGGGAGGGCCGACAGACCAGAGCTTCAGTTCAGAGAGCGGCTGCAGTCTGGCTCTGGCAGTGGCAGTGGCAGTGGCAGAGACATGTGCCACGGCCACACAATTACTACATGTACTGTTGGAGTAGCACCTCCCATCACCAAAACAATAGTAATGCTGTTGCATGTTCCTCGAGTGAAAACAGTGTTTGTTGCATGCATCGATCTCGGTGTAAGAGCGGCCCGTGTGTGATGTGGTTGAGATTTCTCGAGGTTGGCCAAGATCTTGATCCATGCACCTTACATTCATGCCGGGCCACCATAAGTGTCGTCCTGTTAGGTGCACATATATGGCAGCATTATTGTTCATGTGGGCGTGTGGTACAATCCTCGATACGTAGGCATATGGCATAGCGTGCCGTGATGCACAGAGTGTGTAGGTGTGGTCACGACACGAGAGCTTTTGGCCGCCACGGCTCACCTCACCCAAGCAAGAATCTTCAACCCCCAGCCACAGATAAATACGAGTAGTAACAATGAAGAGAAGAAGTGAAAATGGCGGCCATCATATTCAAATCGTTTTCTACCGCGGGCTAAGCTAGCTTGCTTTGTACTGGCCCGCCGCTACTTACATCACGGGAATGCAACGTGACAAAGGGGACGCAATGTGACAAGGCGCCGTGTGTGCGTCACGTGATGGATCGCCGAGGAAAACCGATAAGCCAGCAGCAGTAGAGGCCTCGTTTACTCCTCCCGTGTTTGACTGTGCGTCGTCCGTCCATTCGTTCGCTTGTTCGTAATAGCACATTGAATTTCTTGAGACTTAAACGCTGTCTTTTTCCTGTGGACCGTGGTCGCTCTCGCACGGGCGCGGCGATAAAAGCCTCCGGGACTCTTGAGGTTTCTGCCCACAGCCACACCGCCGCTCCGTTTGCGTCTGCGTGTGTGCTTGTTTGGGTAGTGGTTGTGGAGTGGACTGGTGGTCGCTGAGCCAGGGGGGTGCCTTATCCTGGCAATGGCCTCGGCGCCGCCGCCGGCCATGGCGACGGCGACGGCGGTGGCATTGGTGCTGCTGTTGTCGTCCGTGGCGGTGGTGACGGTGGTGGCCAAGGAGTGCACGAACGTGCCGACGCAGCTGTCGTCGCACACGGTGCGGGCGCGGTTGCAGAGCACGCCGGGGGCGGAGGAGTGGCGGTGGCGGGAGCTGTTCCACGACCACCTCAACCCCACCGACGAGTCCGCGTGGATGGACCTCCTCCCCCTCGCCGGCAGCACAACGGCGGCGGCGGCGGCGGAGGAGTTCGACTGGGCGATGCTGTACCGGACGCTCAAGGGCGGCGTCGGCTCCTCGGCGGCGCAGGCCGGGGCAACGCCCTCGTCGTCGTCGTTCCTGGTGGAGGCGTCGCTGCACGACGTGCGGCTGGACCCCGGCGACGAGGTGTACGGGCGGGCGCAGCAGACCAACCTCGAGTACCTGCTGCTCCTGGACGTGGACCGGCTGGTCTGGAGCTTCCGGAGGCAGGCCGGGCTGCCGGCGCCCGGCGCGCCCTACGGCGGCTGGGAGGGCGCCGTCGTCGAGCTCCGGGGCCACTTCGTCGGTACGTAGTCCATCACATAACCGTGGTATACAATATCCAACCAATTCTCTATGTGGCTCGCACTCGCCATTCGTGGAGGTCGATCGTGGGGATTTATTAACCCGGCCGTTAATTCTCTGTGAAATTCCCATGAGATTCCTGCGCTGGTTCTCGTAAAGCAGCAGAAGGATTCAAGATGTTCCCTAACTACCGTGCATGATTGTTTGGATTGGATGGAGGACGAGGCGGTTCATGGCTACGGCCTATATATCAGGCCCGGAAAGAAAGCTCAATTCTGTCCGATTGTGATAGATGGGCCGCGGGGTTCAGGGTTGGGTAGAGTTTTGGCCCATGAAGATAAGATCGGCTGGCTTGTCTAACCCCAATTCTTTGATAGCAACACTTGAGGAGTATGTTTGTTTGGTTATCAATTTAGTTGTTTGCTAAAAACAAATCAATTTATTAGTCTAGCCTTTGCTATTTGTTTGGATGGTTTTGGAATTTACTTATGTTGGTGCCAACTTGCTTAATGTAGTTCATTTATTTACCCGCAAAAAAAATGTAGTTCATTTATTTGTCATAGCCATTGCTATTTGTTTGGATGGTTCTGGAATATTTGTTATGTTTGTGGCAACTTGCATACACCAGTTCATTTTCAACATTAAATGGGCACGCACAATTTTAGCTATACTAGTAATTTGTACGTGCTTTGCACGTTAGATTATCATGAGTAATCAAAATACTAAATCATTTAAAGCAAAACTAAATTTCCTATCTTATGTTTAAAATATCATGCAATTTTCAAAAGTAAATTTGTATTTTCGTGTGGGAACTCGTGATATTTCTTTTGCTCTTCACATTAAACAACGGTAGCACAATGAATTCCTATAAAAAGAATGCTTTAGATAAAGCATACATTTTTGTCAAGAGAAATGTTATTGTTGGTGGCATGTTTGTGAAATCATTTATTTTTTAAATTCAAATTTGAAATATAGAGCAAATTAGTTTGATGCGGCAATTTTCACTTCTTCTAGTCAGAGGTTTCTTATAAAATCTATTTCATTTGTGTATCCTTACCTCATAGCGTGTTAAATAACTTAACATCATGTTAAGAAAAATGAAGTAAAATCTAAATAAAAAATGTGTACTGGTTTTTTGAATATTTCTCTCAGCGACCAACAGTATTGCCATGTGTACATTCTTTTCTCGAAACTGCTCCACAAACGATGTTTCTGCCCGATCTATGCACGACGTGAAAATCCAGCGGCCGGTACCCTGCTCATTCATGCGCATGTCCGATTGGATTTATGTGTTGTGTGTGAATCGTCTGAATTCTGTCGTCCACATAGCACTGCTGTTCTTTTCTTCACGTGCAAAAAGAAAAATATATGTACACTCTTTTCTACAGCAGACAGCACACTACTTTTGAGAAAAGTAAGAAATGCTTCCATGCATGTAGCAGTAGCACTCCGTGAGAAGTAAACTGATACTGTAGTACTATATGTTGCTAGCCTCTACATGCACTTGTCTAGATTGTTCCAGTCTATGTAAATACTCGTTGGTGGAATATTTAATTCTTCACTTCAGTAGACCGCTCTAGTTGCAGGCGAACAACTCGTCCCTGACAAGTCTGGAAGCTCCAGATTGGCAGCGTTTTGGCGCGCGTCCGTACAGCGCGAATCCGGAAAACATTAGCCGTTGGATCAATTAAGTCTGGTATTGATAAACGGTAGAGATTCACCCAGTGTAACAAATCAACGGCTAAGAGTTTTGCTTCTGCAACACGATGGACGGGTAATCCATGTTCAAAAATTGATGTACTATAGTAGTAGAGATTTTGGCAGGGTGACTGTATTTTTTTAAAAAATCGCAGGGTGAACTTGGGCTCAAACAAGACATATCATACGTGTCTCTAACTCAAGATTTTAAGTAAACCATACAAATTAGGCCCAGGATTTTTTAGAAGTTACTACAAAAAATATCCACCCGAGTAATAATAATCGAACCAAAATGGAGCGGCACCTGAGTTTTGTGCGCAATGCAGGGCACTACCTGAGCGCGGCGGCCAAGATGTGGGCGAGCACGCACAACGGCACGCTCGCCGGCAAGATGTCGGCCGTGGTGGACGCCCTCCACGCGTGCCAGCAGGCGCCGGCCAACGGCGGCACCGGCTACCTCTCCGCCTTCCCCGCCGAGTTCTTCGACCGCTTCGAGGCCATCCAGCCCGTCTGGGCTCCCTACTACACCATCCACAAGGTACACACATCATACAAATACAAGCAGCCATCGCGTACTCTGCTGCGAAACTCTGCTTCGTCACCGAGGAGTGAGGACTGACCTTCTCGCTGTGTTTCTTCCTGGCAACCGGGGAGGTCAGATCATGCAGGGCCTCCTGGACCAGTACATGGTGGCCGGCAACGGCAAGGCCCTGGCCATGGTGGTCGCCATGGCCGGCTACTTCGGCGAGCGCGTGAGGAGCGTGATACAGCGGCACAGCATCGAGCGGCACTGGACATCCCTCAACGAGGAGACCGGGGGCATGAACGACGTGCTCTACCAGCTCTACGCCATCACGGTAATCTTGCCCCGTCACCGTCTCTTTCGCTACGCGTGTTGATGGCTTCATGCTGCCTCTGCCCCTGATGCTGATATATGTTTGCTCCGTTCGCCAGAATGACCAGAGGCATCTGGTGCTCGCCCACCTTTTCGACAAGCCGTGCTTCCTGGGATTGCTCGCAGTTCAGGTCTGATGAGCTTCCTTTTGCCCTGTGGCTTTCTGACACTTGCTCTGCATTTTGTTCATGGTTTACTAAACACACTCGAAGCATGAGCTACATGTTCTGAATGGTGTGTGTTCTTCGCGTTTCCTCTCCAGGCTGACAGTCTTTCGGATTTCCACGCCAACACGCATATTCCAATCGTCGTCGGCGGACAAATGAGATACGAGGTTACCGGCGATCCTCTCTACAAGGTAAAAAAAAAAGTTCCTCCAAGTCTGCATTTCTGGAGTTTAAAGTATGAATTTGTTTCGGCATGAGTTGATTCGGGTGAGAGTGAGACTGACAGTAACATTCACTAAACAGGAAATCGCAACATTCTTCATGGACGTAGTAAACTCTTCTCACACCTACGCAACCGGCGGCACGTCCGTCAGTGAATTCTGGTATGTAACTGATTCCAGAATGATGGCAGAAGTTTACACTTTGTCTTCTGTCAGGAGTTTCATGTCTGAAATGATTTTGCCAGGTTCGACCCGAAGCGTTTAGCCGAGACTCTGACCACTGAGAACGAGGAATCGTGTACTACATACAACATGCTCAAGGTGATCTACATCCTCATCTTCTGATCACAAAAATAACTCATCATCCCAAGAATCTCTGCTAAAGAAATTATGCAGGTATCTCGTCACCTCTTCAGATGGACGAAAGAGATCGCGTACGCGGACTACTACGAGCGCGCGCTGATAAACGGCGTCCTGAGCATCCAGAGAGGGAGGGACCCGGGTGTCATGATCTACATGCTGCCCCAGGGCCCCGGAAGATCGAAGGCAGTGAGCTACCATGGCTGGGGGACGCAGTATGATTCGTTCTGGTGCTGCTATGGGACTGGTAAGCAGCAGGCATATCTCCTAGTTTCAGAACTGGAAACAGAGATGGCACTGAATTGTCTGATCTGTTATCTGCAGGGATAGAGTCATTTTCCAAGCTTGGGGACTCCATCTACTTTGAGGAGAAAGGCGGCAAACCGGCGCTATATATCGTTCAGTACATACCGAGCACGTTCAACTGGAGATCTGTAGGCCTTACTGTCACTCAGCAAGTGAAGCCCCTCAGCTCCTCTGATCAGAATCTTCAGGTTTCGCTGTCCATATCGGCGAAGGTAAAGCAGAAGACTTTTTCGATGATGATTCGTTGGAAAGGATAGGGGTTTAGTCAATCTGCTTTATGCCGCGCAGACGAACGGTCAGTACGCGACGGTGAATGTGAGAATTCCGTCGTGGGCATCTCCGAATGGTGCGAAAGCAACTTTGAATGACAAAGATTTGCAGATGGCATCTCCAGGTACGTTCACAGGCCACTAAGATTTGGCAAATGTTTGATGAAAAAGAGGCTTGATTGTTCCAAGTTCTAACTCAATCTCTGCTTTATCAGGAACCTTCCTCTCAGTCACCAAGCAGTGGGGTAGTGGTGATCACCTCACACTCCAGCTGCCTATTAGCCTGAGGACAGAAGCTATAAAAGGTCTGAAAATTTTCACCTTCTTTTTTACCTACTATGCATCAATGTATTTCAGCTTGAACGGAGGAACTTGCAACTTCATGCGTCCACAGTTATCGAACTCACTCTGACATCTGCAGATGATCGGCCGGAGTATGCGACTCTCCAAGCAGTCCTCTTTGGGCCATTCCTCCTCGCCGGCCTCACGACCGGAGACTGGGACGCGAAGGCCGGCGGCGCCGCCGTCTCGGAATGGATCACCCCTGTCCCGGCATCGTACAACTCCCAGCTGGTGACGCTGACGCAGGAATCCGGCGGCAGCACCTTGGTCCTCTCCCTCCTGTCGACCGCCAAAGCCACCTCCCTGACGATGCAGCCGCGGCCCGAGGGCGGCGGGACCGACGCCGCCGTGCACGCCACGTTCCGTCTGGTCCCCCAGGGGCAGGGCGCCCCGCCGATGGGCGAGCGGCGCCACACCACCAATGGCACCGCCGCCACGGCGACGCCCGCCTCCGCGCTGATCGAGCCGTTTGACATGCCGGGAATGGCAATCACCAACAACCTGACGCTGTCGGCGGAGAAGGGCCCGAGCTCTCTATTCAACGTCGTTCCCGGGCTCGACGGGGCGCCCGGTTCTGTCTCCCTTGAGCTCGCGGCCAGGCCGGGGTGCTTCCTTGTCACCGCCGGCGCTAAGGCGAATGTTCAGGGCGGCTGTGGCGGCGGCACGGGGTTTTCCCCGCAGGCGGCGAGCTTCATCAGGGCCGAGCCGCTGCGGCGGTACCATCCGATCAGCTTCGCCGCCAAGGGGGCGAGGAGGGGCTTCCTCCTGGAGCCATTGTTCACCTTGAGGGACGAGTTCTACACCGTCTATTTCAACTTCGGCGCCTGACAAATGAACTAGTCTAGTCTGGTGTACCGAATAATTCGTCAGTAGGAAACTGAAAAATTCAGTTGTTCTTCATTTGTATGAACGGATAAGAATCTTCTGATTCTGCGAATGAAGTTTTGGCAGACGAAAAAAAATAGTCTGATCTCAGGGAAGCTTCACCAGAATTCCAGAAATAATTTAAGAGACCAAGTGGTACGGGCTGGTGACAGCGATGAGCCCGTCGAAACGTTCAATGGCAGATCCAAGAGTGAGGGCAAGAGAGAGAGAGAGAGACCGTGCCGCCAACGGAGAACGGAAAACAATGCGCATAGAGCAGTAGAAATCTAGGCAAGAAATTCTTGGCAGAATGCAGACCATGATCGTAGAAGCCAAACGGGCAAAGACGACGCAGCGGACGACTGCGCCTAGAAACCCATCCCAGCGGCCAAACGCAGACCGCCGCCACTGCATTTGGTCCTGGTTCCGTGTTCCAACCTAGCCAGCCAAAAGCTCCTACACAAGACGAGCATGACATGCCAGAATTCTCCAGATAATATCAGACACCATCTCACAACCAACCTCACAGAAGAATTCCACCAACATCTCACCTGACACTGAACTTCTATCTTATGGTGGAGATAGCCCAGCTGCACAGGTGTGATGTAAATTTTCTCAGGGGCCAACTGGTCTGACTATCATCAGGAAGAAAGAAACTACTGACAAGGGCGAATGACCATGGGTACCATAATAACAGACGACGACGCTTACTCGATACCATTACCGGTTGCGACTGTAAGACAGACAGACAAACATCAGGAGGAAAGAGCAGTACATTACAGAGTGCTAGCCAAAATGCGAAAGCCACAATACCGTTACCGTTCCGCCGCGCAGAGAGACGACCATAAATAAAGCTTACACAACATAGCCAACAAGGAGACCGTTCGGACCTGGGGCTGCCGCCGTGGCGCGTGTGCCATGCATCACGATTGCCCAACAACTAGGATTGCAGAAGCCAACATGATGAAAGGATAATGCAGCAAAGACGCACGATGACGAGGTAGCGCAGATTTGATTTGGGACCTTATGTTCTGCCGACCGTAGGGAGGCCCCTTCCTAGATCTTGTCGAGCTTCTCCGCCTTCACCACCGGGTTGGCCTTGGCGATGGCGTCCATGGCCGCGGCGCGGTAGTCAAACTTGCACTCGTGCTTGTCCGAGTAACGGTGCGTCGCGCAGTACAAGTTCCCGCACCGGCAGTTGAATCCGGTCAGCCCAACCCTCTTTCTGCAGGTGCTGCACCGGCTTGGGCCTTTGGGGTTCTCCATCGCCGCCTCGCTGGGACCGGCGATATCAGCAGGCTGTGCGGTAATAAGCGTCTTCGCCTCAACGTGAGCAACTGCCACCGCCGTGCTGCCAGCAGCAAGGTGTTCTTTCGCGGCATCGCCACCGTTGACGATGCTGTCGAAAGAGGAGGCAGCCAGCTTGGCCTGCTCCTGCTTCATCGCCATCTCCTTGTGGCACTTGGAGCACATGTTCATGGTCGCCGCACTGCCAAAGAATCCGCAGTTATTGACGCAAAGGATGGGACCCTCCCGAGACTGGCAGCCGGTCTCCTTGTGCTCCATGGCTTTGATTTAACTGGAAATCAGACACAACACGGTCAAGACAAACACTTGACAAGGGTTATTATAAACAGCACAGGCACAAACTGTATTTCAGACAATCGCTGCAGTATTGGCAATTTACAGATGAACATGGTATAATCTTCACATACACGTTTTGGCCTACTGAATCCAACTCTGGTAAGTGGTAAAGCAAGTTGCTCTGCAAAGCATCTTATCTTACAAAAGGATAGTGGTGGCTGCTTGGTCAAAACACCGAGCTGAAGGTACTACCACTAAACGATGCAGCCTGCCTGCCTTATAATTAGCCAACAGCGGCCTAATCACCTACCGGCATCAGAGCAGAGCAGGGCAGGGGAAATTAATTCTAAAGAAAGGCCCCGACTTTACGACGCTTTACGCAACAGCGGCAACAAATCCGTAAAGTAGCAAACCGTATCCGCGCACTAACTTTTGCGAAAGCGGCCGCATCAACAACCGGGTGCCGCAGCGAACACACCGGACGGATACGTGTAAAGGAGGCCGGCCGGCCGCCTTTACTACTACACATCGGAGCGCCGAATTTGGCCACGGCTCGTCGCCGTTCTACAGAATTGGACAGCAGACCAACAAATCGGAGCGGGCCGGCGGCTTCTATGGCGGCCGGAGGAATCAACGGCCACAGATAAAATCAGGACTTTTGACCAGGAGAAATACAGGCACGCAGGCTACCACAGAACGTCATAAGAAAGACAGATGATTGTCACCGGGAACAGAGGGTCCCCGAGCCACGAACCTGATAGGAGGAAGCCCTCGTCGCGATTCCTCTCCGGCGATCCCTGCAGAGAGACCCAACAAAAATCATCAGCGACGAAAAGTTATGGGGGGAAACGAGCCCGGATCGGCCGAGCCGGAGCCCTAAATCTGGAGACGGATCCGGGGGAGAGGGCGACCCGTGGCGGAATCCGGGGGGGAGGGTAGGGGTACTAACCCTAGGAGGGGGAGGACGAGGAGGCGAGGGGAGAGGAATCGCGAGGAATTCGGTGGGCTTCGAAATGGGGGGCGAAACGTGGGGAGGTGGGCAGAGAGATAAAAGGGAGGAGGCGCAGGCGGAGGCAGGGGGTGGAATGACAGGGGTGCCCCTCCAGGGGCCCCGCGCCGATTTTTTCCTTCCCATTCTGCGGCGGTCCCCGCCGTTGGATTGGATTGGATTGCCGCCTGGAGCTTTTCGGATCGTTTTCTCAGATTTTTTTTCGGAGGAGGAGGCAGGAGCTTGGTTTGTGCATTGTTTCCATCGAGCGTTCTGATTTTAGGATCTTTTTATTTTTTATGTGGTTTGGCGATGACTTGTCGCTCGGTTAACAAGGAGAGGGTGATGGACAAGGGCAACACCAACTCCAACGCATCACTCTAATCGGACGTCCGTCCAGTCCCGATTCTGACATCCTGATTTTATTCGTTTGGGTCGGTCAGAGGATATTGTCCGGTCGAGCCTGGCCAAATCTGGCCGCTATGGACGCATTTCGCCCGGCCGCCGTGAAAACTGAAATAGCCCCCGCGCCCATAGCCACCATGCCAACGTCCATAGTTCATGTTGGTCGAGGTGCCTGATCTTTGTAATGCAGACTTGGCCGCCGCTTGATTAATAAATTCTCTTTCTCCTCGCAAAAAAAATAGTTCATGTTGGTCGGAGCGTTAGCGGCCAGCGTAGATGCCCATGCCTGCCTAAAAAAAATCACCCAAGGTTCACGCCGGCACATTTGTTAGCGCATAAAAAAAGGCCCTAGTTCATGTCTCGCGGCCCCTAGTTCATGTCGGCACACAAGCCGGCATACAAAATGATATCGCTCATGGCCGTATTCTAGCTCGAGCATCACCTTTTGCTTCTTCTTGGACCAACCTCTTCTCTTCGGGGATATCTTGCTCAAGTCCACCGTCATGATCTCCACTCCTTCGCCAAGGACGAAGCTAGAAAAATATATTTGTTGGGGTAATGTCTATGGCAATGGGGTCATCTTCAATAAATACATAATGTTTAGTACTAAATTAATGAAGGATTTTCTAAGTTCATTGGGATCAATTGACCCAAATGCCTACAAGGCAGCTTCATCTCTGTCCTTCGCAATGAAAGCTAGCGCCACTTCTTTTGCTTTGGTGTTCGCGTTGGTCGCCTCAATCTCGAGCTTCTTCGTTTGGACAGCCTTCTCAATCTCGGGCTTCCTTCTTTTGACGGCCTCCTTCATCTCGAGCTTCTTCGTTTAGAGCTCCTTGTAGACCTTCATTTGCTCCTCTTTTTCTTGGCGCTTCTTCTCGTCCCTTGCCTCCTTTTAGATCATCATGCCTTGCAAAGTTTCTTGCAAAAGCGAACGATATCTCCTCACGCTTCTCGTCCACCTTGGAGTTGGTCTTGCCCCTCGGCCGCTTCTCTCCTTCTTCATGCTCAACAACGGGCGCCGGACCTCCATTCATCTTTTGGGAAATATATTGCTCTTTAAACTTGGGGCAATCTTTGATGATCGGCCAACAATGGGTTAGGATGAATGTGTTGGAAATACGGCCTACAAACAATAATATTTATATTATTATATTTCCATATTCATAATTAAAGAGTTCATACTCTATGTTATAACTGTTATGATCCTGGAATATGCGATTTAGTGGAAAACTCATATGCACGTGTGGAATGATAAACAGTTAAATAAAAGGTTCCTAGTATTGCCTCTGGGACTAGCTCAAGTGCTGTTGGTGATCACGTTTTTCTGGATCTTAGGATATCTTAAGTGTAAACAATAGTCCTAAAACAACATTGAGATTATGACGTTGGAAGAACGATCATATTGAATCGACTCAAAACTTTTCTGTTATGAATTGAGTTTATATCGTCTGTATTCAATTGTAATAATACAGAGTGTTAACATGTGACTTTGCTCCTTAGACCATGAGAGTATCATAGCCACTTCTTACTGTACAGTGAAGTTTGGGGTTGCTCAAATATCATCTATAACATGATGATCATAACGACAACTTACAGGCTCATCGGAAAGTTTGACAAGATACTAGATAGCTCGAGAGTGAGATTTGCTCCTCTCACGATGTAGAGGTATTCTTGGGGCCTTCTCGGTGTGACGGCATCTATCATCGTCTGGCTAGGCACAGGTGACTACGTTACGGGGATGCCGGAACACGACAACGGGAAATAAGAACAAAACTGGCAGCGAGGATAACGGTATAGTGAGCATGTGATGACCCAAGAGGATACCAATGCATTCCGGGCTTTGTGAAGTATCGCGAAGCAAAGGTAAGATCCTATGATAACCAAAGGTTCATGATACCTCCTTTTATTGATCCGATATGGGAACAAAAAAGAGTATCCCACACCTATTTCCCCAGAGGTGACCCTGGGTTATCAAACCCACGAGAGGAAGACTCCCTTGAAATGATGGTCTCTAGCAAGCTTTTGTCAAAGTTTCAAATCCAGCTTTTGACTGGATCGACAAAAATATTATGATTCAAACACTTATAATAAAAAGAGGTACGGGTATGAGGTCTTATGCTTACAACCTTGTATTTCCGCGGGGATCACATAGGATATTAATTTGTGTGTTGGAAGTCACCCATCGATGATGTGCTTGTTACTGATCGAAGTGGGGGATGTGTCCAAATAACATCTTGGCCGGCACAAGTCCTGCATCAAGAATCAGTTGTCCTACCGCGGGCCCTATCCATCACATGGGGTTGCCTCGATAATTAAGATAATGAAATCAGACAAGAGCTTTGGGCATTTAATGGCCACACCTCATTTATCCCCAAGGATATGATCCATGTTACCCTACTGAACCGTACTGGCACCGGTGTCTAGTATAACAATTCACGGTCTCCTTGCTCCTAGCCTCACCGGTGCTCGATCTCGATGATCCTGGGTACCTGCAGGGGTGAAGATCATGGACAAGACAAGAGACATTGATACGTCTCCAACGTATCTATAATTTATGAAGTATTCATGCCATATTTACAACAATTTTATATGGTTTTGGTATGATTTGAATGGAACTAACCCAGACTGACGCTGTTTTCAGCAGAACTACCGTGGTGTTGTTTTTTGTGCAGAAATGAAAGTTCTCCAAGTGAGCTGAAACTTTTTGACGATTTTTTGAACAAAAGAGGAACTAGAAGCTCCGTGGGGGGGGGGGACCAGAAGGTGAAGGAGGTGGCCACCACTGATATCTGCTAGAACTACGTCGGTATTTCCCCAAAGAGGAAGGGATGATCCAGCACAACAATGGTAGGTATTTCCCTCAGTGATGAGACCAAGGTTATCGAACCAGTAGGAGAACCATGCAACACTACATGAACGACACCTGCACACAAATAACAAATACTCGCAACCCGACGTATTAAAGGGGTTGTCAATCCCTTTCGGGTAACGGCGCCAGAAATTGGCAAGTAGACGGGATAAAAATATGATAGATGGGATAAATAGATCTCAAATAAAATAAAGTGCAACAAGGTATTTTTGTATTTTTGGTTTAATAGATCTGAAAATAAAGGCAAATAAGAATAGATCGCAAAGGCAAATATAGTAAAGAAGAGACCCGGGGCAATTGATAAACGAATTACTATTGGGTAATTGATAAACTAGTGGCTTCTCTTGAGAAAAATAGCAAACGGTGGGTAAATGAATTACTGTTGGGCAATTGATAAAACTTCAAATAATCATGACGATATCCAGGCAATGATCATTATGTAGGCATCACGTACAAGATTAGTAGACCGACTCCAGCCTGCATCTACTACTATTACTCCACACATCGACCGCTATCCAACATGCATCTAGTGTATTAAGTTCATGGAGAAACGGAGTAATGCAATAAGAACGATCACATGATGTAGACAAGATCTATTTATGTAGAAATAGACCCCATCTTGTTATCCTTAATAGTAACGATACATACGTGTCGATTCCCCTTCTGTCACTGGGATCAAGCACCGTAAGATCGAACCCATCACAAAGCACCTCTTCCCATTGCAAGATAAATAGATCAAGTTGGCAAAACAAAACCCAAATATCGAAGAAGAAATACGATGCTATAAGCAATCATGCATATAAGAGATCAAAGAAGACTCAAATAACTTTCATGGATAAAAAGATAGATCTGATCATAAACTCAAAGTTCATCGGATCCCAATAAACACATCGCAAAAAGAGTTACATCATATGGATCTCCAAGAGACCATTGTATTGAGAATCAAAAGAGAGAGGAAGCCATCTAGCTACTAACTATGGACCCGCAGGTCTACAATGAACTACTCACGCATCATCGGAGGGGCACCAATGGACATGATGAACCCCTCCGTGATGGTGTCTTGATTGGATCTGGTGGTTCTGGAACTTGTGGCGGTTGTAATTGATTTTCGTTGAGTCCGCTTGGGTTTCCGGAATATTGGGGTATTTATAGAGCAAAGAGGCGGTGCGGGAGGCCACCGAGGCGGGTACAACCCACCAGGGCGCGCCTGGGCCTCCAGGCGCGCCCTGGTGTCTTGTGCTCACCTCGGGCTCCCTCTTCAGTACTTCTTTGGCCCACTAGATGTCTGGTCCAAAAAAATCCACACAAAGTTTCGCTGCGTTTGGACTATGTTTGGTATTGATTTCCTGCAATGTAAAAAACATGCAGAAAAAAACAACTGGCACTGGGCACTATGGCAATAGGTTAGTACCAAAAAATGATATAATGATTGTAAAACATCCAAGAATGATAATATAATAGCATGGAACAATAAAAAATTATAGATACGTTGGAGACGTATCAGCATTCCCAAGCTTAATTCCTGCTCGTCCTCGAGTAGGCAAATGATAAAAACAGAATTTTTGATGTGGAATGCTGCCTAACATGCTCATCACATATTCTTTCTTTGTAGCATGGACAATTGGACTTTTATATGGTTCAAAGCAATAGTCTAGTTTTGACATGAGGATTTCAATACTCAAGCATATCAACAAGCAACCATGTCTTTCAAAATATCAACGCTAAATAAGTTATCCCTAGCCCATTATGCTCAATCATTGATCCATTCATGAAACACACTCGCATATTACCTACACCCAATGCTTTATAAGAGAAGATGGAGACTCAAATGAAAAGTAAAAATTGCATAAAGTAAAATAAAGGCCCTTCATGGAGGGAAGTAGGGATTTGTAGAGGTGCCAGAGCTCAAAGCGAAAAAGATAGAGATAAAACATTTTGGGAGGCATGCTTTTCCTGTCAACGAAAACGACAGAGTAGTTCCCAATACTTTCCATGCTAGATATATCATAGGCGGTTCCCAAACAAAAATTAAAGTTTATTCCTTTTTCAACCATACTTTCACTTTCCATGGCTAGCTGTATCCACGGGCGCCTTCCATACCAACAGTTTTCAAGCAATTTATTATTTGACAACATAAAGTAAATTCATTTTTCATTTCGGGACTGGGCATCCCTAATACCTTTGCCATACTCGTGTGCAATGACAAGTGAATAAACACTCATCTTCAGAATAACATATCTAGCATAGAAATATATTAGCCACCCCCTACCGTTTCATGAGCGGTACGAGCACACAAAAGAAAAATTTATTTTGAAAATTAGAGATGGCACATACAAATTTTCTTAGAACGGTGAAAGAATACCGCATATAGGTAGGTATAGTGGACTCATGTGGCAAAACTGGTTTAAAGGATTTTGGATGCACAAGTAGTGATCATACTTAGTGCAAAATGAAGGCTAGCAAAAGATTGAGAAGTGACCAACCAATAAACGAAAAATCTCATAAGCGAGTATTAAGCATAACTATCACCGAATAATGCACCACAAGTAGGATGTAATTTCATTGCATAACTATTGACTTTCGTGCTTGCATAGGGAATCACAAACCTTAATACCAAAATTCTTACTAAAGCATAATTACTCATCAACATGACTCACATATCGCATCATCATGTCTCAAAACTATTACCAAGGATCAAGTTTATTTTGTCCATCTTCATGAAAGTTTTTATTGTATCCTTCTTGGATATCTATCACTTTGGGACTAATTTTCATGTGTTGCTTTTTATAAGCTCAAACAAATATAAGTGAAGATCATGAGCATAATATTTCTTTCTCTCAAATTAATTTAAGTGAAGCAAGAGAGAATTTGTTCAAAAAAATTTACGAACTCTCAAATAAGTCTAAGTGAAGCATGAGAGAATTTCTTTAAAAATACTAAAGCACACCGTGCTCAAAAAGATATAAGTGAAGAACTAGAGCAATTCCATAGCTCATAAAGATTTAAGTGACGCATATAGAGCAATTCTAACAAGTCATGGCATAATTTTGGCTCTCTCAAATAGGTGTGTCCAGCAAGGATTCATGACTTAAAATAAAAAGCAAAACAAGCAAATACTCATATCATACAAGACGCTCCAAGCAAAACTCATAGTATGTGACGAATAAAAATATAGTTTCAAGTAAAATACCGATGGTCGTTAGAAGAAAGAGGGGATGCCACTCGGGCATCCCCAAGCTTAGTTGCTTGCTTCTCTTTGGATATTAGCTTGGAATGCCATGGGCATCCCCAAGCTTAGGCTCTTCTTACTCCTTATTCCTTCATCCATCGTAACATCACCCAAAACTTGAAAACTTCAATCACACAAAACTCAACAAACCTTGGTGAGATCTATTAGTATAAGGAAGCAAATCACTACTGTAAGTACTGTTGCAAACCCATTAATACTTTATTATTGAATTATATCTACTATATTCCAACTTTTCTATGGCAAAAACTCTTCAAATAAAACCATAGAATCATCAAAACAAGCACACAACACAAAGAAAACAGAATCTGTCAAAAACATAATAGTCTGTAGCAATCTGGATATTTTGAATACTTATGTAACTCCAACAATACTGAAAAATTAGGACCACGTGAGCAATTTGTATATTAATCTTCTGCAAAAAGAATTGGTATTTTATCACGCTTCTGTTAAAAATGAGAATTATTTTTCTGAGCACAAAAGTTTCTGTTTTTCAGAAAGATCAAATCAACTATCACCCAACATGATCCTAAAGGCTTTGCTTGGCACAAACACTAATTAAAACACAAAAAACACAATCATAACAGTAGCATAATTGTGCAAACACTCAATAACAGAAAGCAAAAGACAAAAAATGAATTGCATTCATTGGGTTGCCTCCCAACAAGAGCTATCGTTTTATGCCCCTAGCTAGGCATATAGCAAGGATCTAAGTATTGTCATCTTTGTTATTATTTTCCTTGAGGTTGTTTTTTTGGGAGGTTTTGTAAAAACAACGTTAAACATATTATCCATAGAAACTTTAGCACTATTAAGTTGCTTATCATCATAACCCCTTTGATTTCCGGCAACAATCCAAGAATAATGTTGACTAACATTATTGAAAATTTGTTGGATTATATCTAAAACAGGAAATTCCTTTTTAAGATTCTCATCAAAGATTTTATTATCCCCAAGCAAATTTCTTAACGCATAATCACTATTGTAAAGAATTTCATCTATCACGGGCTTTGCACAATTCATACCATAAAAAACAAAGATTTCCCTAGCTTCCCGTATTATGTAGTCAAATTCATTCATAAGAACGAGAGTGGCCAACTTTTTAGCTATAGGATTGTTTATAACGGGTAGCTTAAAAAACAATCTTTGCAAAGTAGGATGAGTATGGATAAATTTACTTTCAAGTATCAGAACTAATGCTGAAATAGCTTCCGCATAGGATCTAGTCCTTCTAAGTATCGAAGCATCATCAAGACTTAAATTTCCAACATAATTGAAAAATTCTTGGATACGTTCTTTTCCCATAACATTCCCTTGCCCCAAAACATAAGTTTTAGCATCCAGATTGCCAGATCATCCAATTTTAGGAGTAAGTCCATCATCTGTTTCTGCCATACCAAAGTCACTCATGATTGCAAACAAAGGATAGATTTGACGAGAAAACGGCAAACGAAAAAGAAGGTGAATAAAACGGAAAATTTTTGTGAAGTGGGGGAGAAGAAAACAAGAGGAAAATGACAAATAATGTAAATTGAAAGGAGTTGAGATTTGTGATTAGGAACCTGGTAGATGTTGATGATGTCTCCTCGGCAACGGCGCCAGAAATTCCTTTTGATGTCTGCTAGAACTACGTCGGTATTTCCCCAAAGAGGAAGGGATGATGCAGCACATCAACGGTAGGTATTTCCCTCAGTGATGAGACCAAGGTTATCGAACCAGTAGGAGAACCACGCAACACTACGTGAACGACACCTGCACACAAATAACAAATACTCGCAACCTGACGTATTAAAGGGTTGTCAATCCCTTTCGGGCAACGGCGCCAGAAATTGGCAAGTAGACAGGATAAAAATTTGATAGATGGGATAAACAGATCTCAAATAAAATAAAGTGCAACAAGGTATTTTTGTATTTTTGGTTTAATATATCTAAAAATAAAGGCAAATAAAAATAGATCGCAAAGGAAAATATAATAAAGAAGAGACCCGGGGGCCGTAGATTTCACTCATGGCTTCTCTCGAGAAAAATAGCAAAAGGTGGGTAAATGAATTACTGTTGGGCAATTGATAAAACTTCAAATAATCATGATGATATCCTGGCAATGATCATTATATAGGCATCACGTCCAAGATTAGTAGACCGACTCCTGCCTGCATCTACTACTATTACTCCACACATCTGTTGGAAATATGCCCTAGAGGCAATAATAAAATGGTTATTATTATATTTCCTTGTTCATGATAATTGTCTATTGTTCATGTTTTAATTGTGTTATTCGGAAATCATAATACATGTGTGAATACATAGACCATAACATGTCCACTGGTAGAAAAAAGGCCTTTAGTCCCGGTTCGCAAAGGCCTTTAGTCCCGGCTGTGCAACCGGGACTAAATATGCGCGACTAAAGACCCCCCCCCCTTTAGTCGTGCCTCTTACGAACCGCGACTAAAGGCTTTAGTCCCGGTTCTCGTGGCTAACCGGGACTAAAGGCCCGTCCTTTAGTCCCGGTTCTGGTGGCTAACCGGGACTAAAGGCCTCCTCCGCAGGTTTAAACCTGGTTTTTTTGCGAATTTTTTTTATTTTTTTATTTTCAAATTTCTGAATTATTTTAACCTCTAATCTCTAATCACCACCCTCATCACTGCTCAATTTATCCTCTAATCTCTAATCACCCCTCATCATTCCAAATCATCTAACTTCCCGGACGGTCACCCATCCTCTCACTACTCCAGCCTGAGCACGCTTAACTTCCGGGTTCTATTCTCCCTCGTTTCCAAGTCTGCACTTGTTGTTTTCCTGACAATAGTAGGATGTCAATTCTATTAACCCTCAGGAATTTAGCTTGAGCATGAAGTGACACATTTCACTGTTTGAGTTTGAAACTATTGTTTTAAAAAACAATAATTATTTAGTAACACTAATATTTCTGGAATAATTAGTTTGACCACAGTTTGAATTTTTTGAAGTGACACATTTCACTGTTTGAGTTTGAAACTATTGTTTTTAAAAAACAATAATTATTTAGTAACACTAATATTCTAGAATAATTAGTTTGACCATTGTTTGACCACAGTTTGACCACAATTTGAATTTTTTTGAATTTTTTTGCCTCTCCAGATCTTAAAAGCCCCGTATCTTTTTTCTGTTAGGTTTTTGAGGATTCTAAAAATGTTTAACGGGGTTCCCCCCGTTAAATTCGGATGTATCTTTTCGAGTAGATGATTTTTCATATAAAAAACTTTTTCATCCGAGTTCGTATGCAAAAGTTATGCCCATTTTAAGAATTTCCAGAGAGATTTTGCAAATAAAGTGGAAATTCATATTTGTTAATTTTCCAAACAACTAGACCACATATCACATGAGAAACTTATTTTATTTTATTTTTTTGACATTTCCATCATTTTCTTTTGTTTAGAACTGAAAAGGCGATCCACAGGGGGGGGGTAGAGTTTGAAAATGAGGCCTCAAATCCCTTTAGTCGCGGTTGGCCAGACGAACCGGGACTAAAGGTCTAAACCTTTAGTCCCGGTTGGTCTGGCCAACCGCGACTAAAGGCCTTCGGGCCAGCCTGAGGACCTTTAGTCCCGGTTGGCCAGGCCAACCGGGACTAAAGCCCCTCCCGTCCGCCAGTTGTCGACCGAGCGCGCTGGGCCCAGATAGTTGGTCGCGGGTCTCCTCTCGAACCGCGACTAAAGACCCCTTTGGTCGCGGTTCGATTATTTTGGGGACTAATGGGGGCGTATGGAAGCCTCTTTTTCTACTAGTGGTCCCTAGTGAGCCTCTAGTTGACTAGCTCGTTGATCAATAGATGGTTACGGTTTCCTGACCATGGACATTGGATGTCATTGATAACGGGATCACATCATTAGGAGAATGATGTGATGGACAAGACCCAATCCTAAGCATAGCACTAGATCGTGTAGTTCGTTTGATAAAGCTTTTCTAATGTCAAGTATCATTTCCTTAGACCATGAGATCGTGCAACTCCCGGATACCGTAGGAATGCTTTGGGTGTACCAAACATCACAACGTAACTGGGTGGCTATAAAGGTGCACTACAGGTATCTCCGAAAGTGTCTGTTGGGTTGGCTCGGATCGAGACTGGGATTTGTCACTCCGTATGACGGAGAGGTATCTCTGGGCCCACTCGGTATTGCATCATCATAATGAGCTCAATGTGACTAAGTAGTTAGTCACGGGATCATGCATTACGGAACGAGTAAAGTGACTTGCCGGTAACGAGATTGAACGAGGTATTGGGATACCGACGATCGAATCTCGGGCAAGTAAAGTACCGATTGACAAAGGGAATTGTATGCGGGATTGCTTGAATCCTCGACATCGTGGTTCATCCGATGAGATCATCGTGGAACATGTGGGAGCCAACATGGGTATCCAGATCCCGCTGTTGGTTATTGGCTAGAGAGGTGTCTCGGTCATGTCTGCATGATTCCCGAACCCGTAGGGTCTACACACTTAAGGTTCGATGACGCTAGGGTTATAAGGAAGGTTTGTATGTGATTACCGAATGTTGTTCGGAGTCCCGGATGAGATCCCGGACGTCACGAGGAGTTCCGGAATGGTCCGGAGGTAAAGATTTATATATGGGAAGTCACCATACGGTCACCGGAAATATTCGGGGGTATACATGTATTGTACCGGGACCACCGGAGGGGTTCCGGGGGTCCACCGGGAGGGTCCACCTGCCCCGGAGGGCCTTATGGGCTGTAGGTGGAAGGGAACCAGCCCTTAGTGGGCTGGGCGCCAACCCCCCTAGGGCCCATGCGCCTAGGGTTTGGGGGGAACCCTAAAGGGGGGGCGCCCCCCTTGCTTGGGGAGCAAGCTCCCTCCCCCCTTGGCCCCCCCTCTAGATCTCATCTAGAGGGGCCGGCCCCCTTCCCCCTTCTCCCTATAAATAGAGGGGTGAGGGGAGGGCTGCAGTACCACATCCAAGGCGCAGCCCCTCCCCTCCCCAACACCTCTCCTCCTCCGCGTGTGCTTGGCGAAGCCCTGCCGGAGAACTGTCACTCCACCACCACCACGCCGTCGTGCTGCTGTTGGAGCCTTCTTCCTCAACCTCTCCCTCCTCCTTGCTGGATCAAGGCGTGGGAGACGTCACCGCTCCGTACGTGTGTTGAACGCGGAGGTGCCGTCCGTTTGGCGCTTGGATCATCGGTGATTTGGATCACGACGAGTACGACTCCATCAACCCCGTTCTCTTGAACGCTTCCGCTCACGATCTACAAGGGTATGTAGATGCACTCCTCCCCTCTCGTTGCTAGTAAACTCCATAGATTGATCTTGGTGATGCGTAGAAAATTTTAATTTCTGCTACGATCCCCAACAGTGGCATCATGAGCTATGTCTATGCGTAGTTTCTATGCACGAGTAGAACACAAGTTGTTGTGGGCGTCGATTTTGTCAATTTACTTGCCGTTACTAGTCTTATCTTGATTCGGCGGCATCGTGGGATGAAGCGGCCCGGACCGACCTTACACGTATGCTTACGTGAGACAGGTTCCACCGACTGACATGCACTAGTTGCATAAGGTGGCTAGCGGGTGTCTGTCTCTCCCACTTTAGTTGGATCGGATTCGATGAAAAGGGTCCTTATGAAGGGTAAATAGAAATTGGCATATCACATTGTGGTTTTGGCGTAGGTAAGAATCGTTCTTGCTAGAAACCTATAGCAGCCACGTAAAAGTTTGCAACAACAATTAGAGGACGTCTAACTTTTTTTTGCAGCAAGTGTCATGTGATGTGATATGGCCAGAAGGATGTGATGAATGATATATGTGATGTATGAGATTGATCATGTTCTTGTAATAGGAATCACGACTTGCATGTCGATGAGTATGACAACCGGCAGGAGCCATAGGAGTTGTCTTAATTTATTTATGACATGCGTGTCAACTGGAACGTCATGTAATTACTTTACTTTATTGCTAACCGTTAGCCATAGTAGTAGAAGTAATAGTTGGCGAGACAACATCATGAAGACACGATGATGGAGATCATGATGATGGAGATCATGGTGTCATGCCGGTGACGATGATGAACATGGCGCCCCGAAGATGGAGATCAAAAGGAGCAAAATGATATTGGCCATATCATGTCACTATTTGATTGCATGTGATGTTTATCATGTTTTACATCTTATTTGCTTAGAACGACGGTAGCATAAATAAGATGATCCCTGGCTAAAATTTCAAGAAAGTGTTCCCCCTAACTATGCACCGTTGCGAAGGTTCGTTGTTCCGAAGCACCACGTGATGATCGGGTGTGATAGGTTCTAACGTTCGCATACAACGGGTGTAAGCCAGATTTACACACGCAATACACTTAGGTTGACTTGACGAGCCTAGCATGTACAGACATGGCCTCGGAACACAAGAGACCGAAAGGTCAAACATGAGTCGTATAGCAGATACGATCAACATGAAGATGTTCACCGATGATGACTAGTCCGTCTCACGTGATGATCGGACACGGCCTAGTTGACTCGGATCATGTATCACTTAGATGACTAGAGGGATGTCTGTCTGAGTGGGAGTTTGTTAATAATTTGATTAGATGAACTTAATTATCATGAACTTAGTCTAAAAAAACCTTTACAATATGTCTTGTAGATCAAATGGCCCACGCTAATGTTGCCCTCAACTTCAATGCATTCCTAGAGAAAACCAAGCTGAAAGATGATGGTAGCAACTACACGGACTGGGTCCATAACCTGAGGATTATCCTCATAGCTGCCAAGAAAGCATATGTCCTTGAAGCACCGCTAGGTGATGCACCTGTTTTCCCAGCAACTCAAGACGTTCTGAACGCCTGGCAGTCATGCAGTGATGATTACTCCCTGGTTCAGTGCGGCATGCTTTACAGCTTAGAACCGGGGCTCCAAAAGCGTTTTGAGCAGCACGGAGCATATGAGATGTTCCAAGAGCTGAAAATGGTTTTCAAGCTCATGCCCGGGTCGAGAGATATGAAGTCTCTGACAAGTTCTACAGTTGTAAGATGGAGGAGAATAGTTCCGTCAGCGAACACATACTCAAAATGTCTGGGTTGCACAACCGCTTGTCTCAGCTGGGAGTTAATCTCCCGGATGACGCGGTCGTTGACAAAATCCTTCAGTCGCTCCCACCTAGCTACAAGAGTTTTGTGATGAACTTCAATATGCAGGGGATGGAAAAGACCATTCCTGAGGTATATTCAATGCTGAAATCAGCGGAGGTGGAGATCAAAAAGGAACATCAAGTGTTGATGGTGAATAAAACCACTAAGTTCAAGAAAGGCAAGGGTAAGAAGAACGTCAAGAAAGACAGCAAGGGAGTTGCCGCGCCCGGTAAGCAAGCTGCCGGGAAGAAGACAAAGAATGGACCCAAGCCTGAGACTGAGTGCTTTTATTGTAAGGGAAACAGTCACTGGAAGCGGAACTGCCCCAAGTACTTAGCGGATAAGAAGGCCGGCAATACCAAAGGTATATGTGATATACATGTTATAGATGTGTACCTGACCAGCGCTCGTAGTAGCTCCTGGGTATTTGATACCGGTGCGGTTGCTCATATTTGTAACTCAAAGCAGGAGCTGCGGAATAAGCGGAGACTGGCGAAGGACGAGGTGACGATGCACGTCAGGAATGGTTCCAAGGTCGATGTGATCGCCGTCGGCACGCTACCTCTACATTTACCTACGGGACTAGTTTTAAACCTCAATAATTGTTATTTAGTGCCAGCTTTGAGCATGAAATTGTATCTGGATCTCGTTTAATGCGAGATGGCTACTCATTTAAATCCGAGAATAATGGTTGTTCTATTTATATGAGAGATATGTTTTATGGTCATGCCCCGCTGGTCAATGGTTTATTCTTAATGAATCTCGAACGTGATGTTACACATATTCATAGTGTGAATGCCAAGAAATGTAAGGTTGATAATGATAGTCCCACATACTTGTGGCACTGCCGCCTTGGTCACATTGGTGTCAAACGCATGAAGAAACTCCATGCAGATGGACTTTTGGAGTCTCTTGATTATGAATCATTTGACACGTGCGAACCATGCCTCATGGGAAAAATGACCAAGACTCCGTTCTCTGGAACAGTTGAGCGAGCAACCAACTTATTGGAAATCATACATACTGATGTGTGCGGTCCAATGAGCGTTGAGGCTCGCGGTGTCTATCGTTATGTTCTCACCCTCACTGATGACTTGAGTAGATATGGGTATGTCTACTTAATGAAACACACGTCTAAGACCTTTGAAAAGTTCAAGGAATTTCAGAGTGAGGTTGAGAATCAACGTGACAGGAAAATAAAGTTCTTACGATCAGATCGTGGAGGGGAATATTTGAGTCACGAATTTGGCACACACTTAAGGAAATGTGGAATTGTTTCACAACTCACGCCGCCTGGAACACCTCAGCGTAATGGTGTGTCCGAACGTCGTAATCGCACTCTATTGGATATGGTGCGATCTATGATGTCTCTTACCGATCTACCGCTATCATTCTGGGGTTATGCTTTAGAGACTGCTGCATTCACTTTAAATAGGGCTCCGTTGAAATCCGTTGAGACGACACCGTATGAATTATGGTTTGGAAAGAAACCTAAGCTGTCGTTTCTTAAAGTTTGGGGATGCGATGCTTATGTCAAGAAACTTCAACCTGAAAAGCTCGAACCCAAGTCGGAAAAATGCGTCTTCATAGGATACCCTAAGGAAACCATTGGGTATACCTTCTACCTCAGATCCGAAGGCAAGATCTTCGTTGCCAAGAACGGGTCCTTTCTGGAGAAAGAGTTTCTCTCGAAAGAAGTAAGTGGGAGGAAAGTGGAACTTGATGAGATGACCCCTCTCGAACCAGAAAGTAGCGCAGCACAAGAAAATGTTTCTGTGGTGCCTGCACCGACTAGAGAGGAAGTTAATGATGACGATCATGATCAAGTTACCACTGAACTTCGTAGGTCCACAAGGACACGTTCCGCACCAGAGTGGTACGGCAACCCTGTCCTGGAAATCATGTTGTTGGACAACGGTGAACCTTCGAACTATGAAGAAGCAATGGCGGGTCCAGATTCCAACAAATGGCTTGAAGACATGCAATCCGAGATAGGATCCATGTATGAAAACAAAGTATGGACTTTGACAGACTTGCCCGATGATCGGCGAGCGATAGAAAATAAATGGATCTTTAAGAAGAAGACGGACGCGGATGGAAATGTTACCATCTATAAAGCTCAACTTGTCGCTAAGGGTTATCGACAAGTTCAAGGAGTTGACTACGATGAGACCTTCTCACCCGTAGAGAAGCTGAAGTCCATCTAAATCATGTTAGCAATTGCCGCATTCTACGATTATGAAATATGGCAAATGGACGTCAAAACGGCATTCCTTAAGGAAGAATTGTATATGATGCAGCCGGAAGGTTTTGTCGATCCTAAGAATGCTGACAAAGTATGCAAGCTCCAGCGCTCAATCTATGGGCTGGTGCAAGCATCTCGGAGTTGGAACATTCGCTTTGATGAGATGATCAAAGCGTTTGGGTTTACGCAGACTTATGGAGAAGCCTGTGTTTACAAGAAAGTGAGTGGGAGCTCTGTAGCATTTCTCTTATTATATGTGGATGACATACTATTGATGGGAAATGATATAGAATTCTTGGAAAGTATAAAGGCCTACTTGAATAAGTGTTTTTCAATGAAGGACCTTGGGGAAGCTGCTTACATATTAGGCATCAAGGTCTATAGAGATAGATCGAGACGCCTCATAGGTCTTTCACAAAGCACATACCTTGACAAGATATTGAAGAAGTTCAATATGGATTAGTCCAAGAAGGGGTTCTTGCCTGTATTTCAAGGTGTGAGATTGAGCACGGCTCAATGCCCGACCACGGCAGAAGATAGAGAAAAGATGGGTGTCGTCCCCTATGCATCGGCCATAGGGTCTATTATGTATGCCATACTGTGTACCAGACCTGATGTAAACCTTGCCGTAAGTTTGGTAGGAAGGTACCAAAGTAATCCCGACATGGAACACTGGACAGCGGTCAAGAACATCCTGAAGTACCTGAAAAGGACTAAGGATATGTTTCTCGTTTATGGAGGTGACGAAGAGCTCGTCGTAAAGGGTTACGTCGATGCTAGCTTCGACACAGATCTGGATGACTCTAAGTCACAAACCGGATACGTGTATATTTTGAATGGTGGGGCAGTCAGCTGGTGCAGTTGCAAGCAAAGCACGCCTCCCTGTCAGCCGGCGCAGCGGTCTGCTCGCACGCCTCTCGTCGACTCACACGCTTTCTCGGACGGCACCTGCCGATGAGAAGCGGGACTCGTGGCGGCACGTAAACGCCCACGGTTTCAATAGTGAAAGCGTTCGCCTTAATGTGACAGGTCTTTGTTCCAGAATACCTTGGCTCTTCATTTGTGCAACTTGTCATAAGCAGCTTGTCTCAAATTGAAGAAAAAAATTACGAAGGAATATTTGTGCCATATCACGTGACCATGCTCAGTTTCATGAATTTCTGGTCACTTTTGGATTTTCTGAAATTTAAAATCTAGGATTCGAAACAATATCATAACCTGCATCATGCAATAAATTTTCAAGCGATACATCTGTCCTGTTGTATTTCTTAAGAAAGGATTTGGTCAAACATTTTGCTTAGTTAGACTTCAGAAAAGTTATATATGCAGAGTAAAAGGATAATCCGTCCGTAGCAGTGCATTGCCTGATATATTAACTCTTTTTTTTAGGACTCCTTGATATATTAACTCAAGTATTAGGCACGAACAAACGGGCTCAATTCTGTGCTCATCCTGGTGTAGTAGTAGTAGTACTCCCTCCTTTCCGGTTTATAGGGCTTATCTCAAAATCTTAGTTTTTCCATTTTATAAGGCTCAATTTGGTTGTTCCCCATCACAATTTCAGATTCCAAGGTGCATTAAATAATTGCATGCAAGTATTAAGAGAAAATTGACCAATGCATGTACTTTATGCATGCATTGCAATTAATACATTCGTAAACATAAATTTTTGAGGAAAACAAGAGCATTAATTGGGTGCTTTTGCAAATTACAAAAATTATTCCACCACTCACCATCTACCTTGGTTCGTGACATTTTTTAATTAAGCCCTATAAACCGGAAAGGAGGGAGTACTAGGCAATGCAGTTGACGGGTGATCTTGGGGAGCGGCGACCGAGGGAATTGAACCGTGCTCGGCACGGTAGGTAATGTTTTCTAGTTACTAAATCATCCCTCCATTGTTCATCGGTAGTCATTATGGACCGGGGACATGAGGGGAATTTCCTAGGGCTGGAATTCTGGCCGCCAGATATTTCGACTCGAAACGTGGAGGCTCGACTGGTTGGGGTTGGCTAATGTGTGTACCACGCACACCACCAGAAGGACACGAGCCCGATTTTTTTTGAGGATCAACACGAGCCAAGGTCTGGCTGGTACGCTGTTGGGTACCATTCGAGAATACGAAAGGAATCTTTTAAATTGCCGAACGAATCTATGTGTATTACAATGCCCGTATTTTCCTTGCAAATAGTAATCTCGACGTGGTAATTGATTTATGACGAGTTCTTGAATTAGAGTGAGTTTGTGATATAGTGATCTCAACGTGGATTTCACATTTCATGGTATCGCTAGTAAGTTTTTCATTGCAAATTCAAATTTAAAAGATGAACACACACACACACACACAACAACAACAACAACAACAATAATCCACACACGCACACACACACACCCAACAACAACAACAACAATCCAATAAGTATAGTGCATCTATTTTTCCAAACCATGCATGTATGACACGAATTCAAAAATACTCCTTCTGTTCCTAAATATTAGTCTTTTAGAGATTTCAACAAGTGACAACATACGGAGCAAAATGAGTGAATCTACACTCTAAAATATGTCTATATACATCCGTATGTGCCAGTCCATTTGAAATCTCTAAAAAGACTAATATTTAGGAACGAAGGGAGTAAAATGTAAGACATGCATGGTCCTCAATTCAATATTTAAAATGAACAGGAAACTGAAACATGAATGTTAAGTCTAGTACTACAGTATATGTAAATGTTGTGTTTAGGCGAAGCTATGTAGATTGTCGGGGGTTAACCCCTCGACCTTAGATAAATTTGTGAAGCTCTGTGTAGGATTGTTTAGATTATATTTGTCCCCACCCTAGCTCCCAAACACCGATTGGTTGTGCATCCCTCCTCCCCGAGATAATATCATGTGCCCCACACCTTAGATGCTATATGCTGATACGAGTTGCTTGGAGCTTGTAGATCTGAGATATAGCAGCTCACATGATGTCTTAATATTTTTATAGGAAACCTTAATGAGTTTGAGAATTGCACACAATTTGTACAAAAAGTACTCAGATGCCCTTGGATCCCATATCCAACGACCTCGAAGCTCGTATCACCGTAGCATCTAAGATGAAGGAGGACATCATATTCTCCTGTATGTAAGAATATCACACTACAGGAATCAGCTAATTTGCCGTCCGTTTTCTGTAAGCGGACGACAAAGACCTTCTTTGCCGTCAGCCAGCAGACGACAAAGACTTGGCTGACAGCAAATAAGCTAATTCCAGTAGTGTCATGTGCTACCACACCTTAGATGCTTTGGTGATACAAGCTCTTCGAAGCCGTTGGATTTGTGACCCAACAACTCCTCGGTGGTTCGAATGGTTTTTTGCAGAAAAGCCCCCAAAGAGTTCGACCACTGCTTACAAGCACAAAGACTGCTCAGATGCCATTGGATCTCAGATCAAACAACCTCGAAGCTCGTATCACCGTAGCATCCAAGCTGCAAGAGCACCTGATGTTTTCTCGCACGGGAGAATATGAGCTGCTCCCGCACCGTAGATTCTATGGTGATACGAGTTCACGAAGATCTAACGGCCCACAGTAGGAGTTTGAATGTTTTTGCAATATACGACTGGGAGAGTTTGGGACGCAGAAAGTACAAGTACTACACATGTGCCATCTGATCACAGATCATACGACCTAGATGCTGGTATCACCATGGCGGCTAATTAAGCTACGGGGAGCACCTAATATGAGCAATGGGGAGCCGTTGGATCCAAGATGCAGTGGCACACACTAGGCCTGAATGTTTTATTTGCAAAAAAACCTTTGGAGAGTTTGGAAATTGCGCATAATTACAAAGACTACTCCCAAGCCATTGGATCTCACTTCCAACGATGTAAAAACTCGTATCACCATATCATCTAAGCTGCGGGGTGGATGTGATATTCTATGTTGTTGTCATTTTTGTTCGTAAACTTGCAAAATACGTGTAACTCGTGCCGTTACTTGTCTAACCGCGCAAAGTGTTTGTTCAAAAAAACCATCCTACATTGAAGTATCGGAACAACACACGGGGGTCCCACTTGTCATTGATCAAATTTGGACCTAAAACTAAAAGATCTGAAAGACGAGATTCGAACTGGCAACCTGGACTACAGAGCGTAAGTCGATAGCCTGAAACAACAACGGTTGTTGGCTTTGTCCCATAACTTGATTTTATATAGTATTACGTTGAGTAGAGTAGAGGGAGTGCCTCGTCAACACGTGCATGACTGTTGACTCACTTCCTGGTGGGTCCCAGGTCTGCGATCTCTCTCTCCTCTCCATAGTCTAACCTTTAGACGCACGGGCACAAACGAAGAGCGGCGCTAGCTTGCCGTGGTGTTATTATAACTAAAAAAAGCTTGGAAAATAGAAGAACCGCCTAGAACAAGAGACGTTGTGGCTGGTCGAGACGGAGCTAACCACACCTATCCTTCGTTCCACGTTAGCATGATGAAGCTGTGTGGCTAGTGGGGTGTTTTTGACCGACTGGCTGGGTCCCGAGGTTGAACCATAGGTACTACGTCTGATACAATATATTTTTACACGCACATTTTTCCTCCGTGCCGAGACGTGGCACACCCTACCGTGCGGTTTCGGGGTCCTCCCGGGTGGTGCACGCATATATTCTTCCTTGCCGAGACATGGGACGCCCTACCATGCGTTTTCTGGGTCCTCCTCGGTCGTAGCGCCGAAGCAAGTAAATGAGTCGTCAAATCACGAAAGACCACCTTTTCCGCCGAGTACATCAGTGAAGCACGGTGGCTAGCTAGTTGGGCTAGTGCGACCGATTAGCTAGGCCGCCGCCACATTTGTTTTTTCAGCCTTTTTTTATCTCCTTGCCGGAAGGTAAATTTAAATATCCACCGCGGTGTTGCTCTGGTGTTTGGGTGCGGCAGGAGTTTTAATATTTTGATTGACGGGAGCAGGCGCGGCAGGAACTTTAATTTTTTGATTGACGGGAGCAGGCGCGGCAGGAATTAGTCACGATGACTCCGTCTGTAAAATCCACTGCTCCCTGATGTGAGAAGTCGTCGACTGGTGTTTTCCCATGGTGAAAACCAAAAGATTCCCTGCTCCTCGGCTGGCTCCCTCCACCTTCCCATAGATTGCATTGCCTTTCAGCCGTTTCGCCCCCTTTGCTTCCTCTCCCCGTTGCTTCTACCTAGTGCCATGGCGGCGCAACAGATCACGGAGTCTGAGGTGAGACGCCTGATACAGGAGCTCCAGACCAAGGATGCGGAGCTCAGGGTCAAGGACGTGGAGCTCCGTGAGCTCAAGGAGGAGAGGAGTGCCATGCTCCTCCGTTATGTGCGGGAGTTCATGGAGCTTCAAAAGCGGCAGGCGTCCACCACAAAGATGCTTGAGGCGTCGGCGGTGTTGCTGCAGAAAGTGGGAGATACGATAGGCCATCAGGGGAGCCGGCTGGAGCGCGAGCGGGCCGATCGTGACGAGGTCCAGGATCGCCTCAGCCACTTGGTGGACCAAGTTTCCACGCACGTGTTGCGGCTGCGCGATGCCTACCGTCGTGCCAGCGCGATCATGCCGGCCGTCGGGCTAAACCCGTTCGACCACCCCGTCGACTTCAACGAGCTGCGGCTTCCTGACCTGGTCTCCTCTTCACCTATATATCCGAGGAGCTGATCCGTCTCCGCGCGATGGTGGGGGCGGAGCTGGACAAGGAGGGGTTGCGGGCTGCCGTCGCCGTTGCCGGGCGAATCCTCTCCGGGCTCCGTCACCGGAATCCATTCGTGCCATTGGACGCCGTCTTTGACGAGCTGACTCCCGTTGACCGGGAGAGGGCTCTGCGGGCGGTTGCACCCTGCATCACCAACGTCGTGCGCTTCGAGAAGCAGAGGGACTACCGTGGTGTTTAGGCGCCCTCTGCATGGGTATGTCCATGTCTCGGCGCAACATGACCGTTGGATCAAACTCAGACGGTGCAGACCAGTCACTGTAGCACAAAGCATGTGTGTGTGTTTGGTTGCATTCTCATCTCAATATAGTTGTTCCCTCTTCATGTATTTGTGTTAACCTACTAGTGTGGACTCATGCACCCTTCATGCACTCTGCCAATCACCCAAAAGTGGGTCGAGAAGGGAACTTTTGCTCCCATCGTGTGCACCCTTCATACACCTTGCCTAACACTGATTCGTGCTCCATATGGTTCATGTTTCATGGAGTACTGTAGCACCGTACTCTCCGTGCGCTGTAGACCTAGTTCTGTTATCATTGATCTCACCGTTCATTGTCGACCGGATAGTCGAAAAAGCGGTACTATGCTACTACATTACTGTTCATATAGTTGACATGCGCACAACATCATTTTTTATCGTCATATCTTACTACACTAGCAACAAGATTATGTAGTACTGACGTATGAACTAGTGCACATCCTAGTAGTAGGAGCACTATGTATGTTCAAGTGGCTGCCGTGTTTCGCACTCCTCCGTCGTAAGAGTGGAAACGCTTGCTGTAATCATTTTTTTCTTCAGAAAAACAGTGGACACGCTCTACCATGCGGATCCTCCTCCACGGTCGTCGGGAACCTTGCTACTCACTTTCGCCGACGTGTGGGACAACCAGCATCGGGGTCCACCAGCCATGCACTAAATTATTCCGTAGTAGAGTACCCAACTGCACGGTAGACTACCCCGATCGAAGCGCCGCAGTAATGCCCAATGAGCCATCAAATCACAAAACCCCCTCCTTTCCAGCAGTAAGTTGGATGGACGAAGCAACCATCATTTGACTCTTCTCTCTCAGCTTCCTGTCTTGAAGAAAACACCCACTCGCTTCTCCCTCATCTTGTTCCTCATTTCTTCAAGAAAACCCCGACCTGCTTCTGCCATTATTCTTCTCTCCCAAAGAAGGAAAGGTGAGCGCATCAATGGTGTTGATTCTGACCAAGGCCCGGTCTTGCAACCCCGAGACTGATCCTATAACTCCCTCTCTGTTCTTCTTTTGGGTTTGTGATTATGGTTTCTTTTCTTTTATTTCTATTTGATAGTTTCTTGATGGATGCTGGAGCACCGGCCGAAGTGATGTCTATGGCTCTGGCCAAAACCGTCGAGGCTCATGGTACGAAGAAGCGCAAGCACCCCGCCGAGACTACCGCAAACAAGCTCAAAGCCATCGCCCTGTCCAAGCCCCCCTCTCCGGGATCCCTCATTAAGCAAGTCCAGGTAATATCTCTTCTTGAAGATCTTTTTCTCGATCTTGATCGTGTGGTTTTTTCATCTAACATGCAGTACTAGTACTAGTAGTACAACTTTCTGGGTGACCTTGCATGTGATTTTTGTGTGCCAAATGACGGTTCTAAATTCCTCTTTTGACCAAAACATGCTAGAGGTTGACACTGATTTCTTATAGATTACTTTCAAATACTTTATGAACATCAATGCTACCTTTGAAGATGGTATATTTGCATCAGTAACTTGTGTTATGGATATTGCAAGTAACCCCTCCGCTCTCATGCCTTTGAAGACATGTTCTAGTGTCTTTGTTCACTCATTTCTGTGCGTATATGTAGTCATATATGGAGTAAAATATCGAATATCATCTTATATTTCTGAACGGAGGTAGTAATAAAATATTTGGTTTCTGTTTAAATTAGAACCAGGTCCGCGGTGGAGATGAAGTTCTCAAAGTCATGCCATGTGAACTGGAAGACCTGAGGATGAGTTCTATTGCTAAACTATCCAGCTATTGTGTCCTTGTCGCCACGTGTCCTGAACTAGTGTTTTCCTGTAGCATTGTTGTCAGGCGTGTTCTCGAGGCTGTACTTGACCACAACAATTTCCTGGCTGTGCCTTCGATTACAAAGGGTGTGGTTCTTGTAAAGCTTCCCGACAAATCTGATGCGGCCTGTCTTCATCGTCATGTTTATGAGTGGAAAGACCACTCTGTTAGGTTCTCCAAGGTTGAGGAGATGGTGATGGTGCCGGTAGACATCTCTAACGAAGTCCATAGCCTAGTCTGTTATGCGGGGTTCATCCCGTAGGTCAGTGGCAAGAAATAGTCTGTAGAGTTTAATTAGTGCAACTTTGCTTGTCTATAGTAAGTACTATTGTTCAGAACTTGATTTGTGTTTGTGAACCATCTATTGTTTAGTACTGCCGCTTTTGGTGTGTGCTGAGTCCTGAGAACAGTCTATGTTAATGTCTGTCCACTCAATTTAGTCTGTAAATTTTGAAGTATCCAGATCAAATTTTTTGTGAGGACGGTTTATCAATTATGGTCACACTCCAATATCTGTAGGCATTGCAGGGTTTATCGCACCCACCAGGATTTCCAGTCCCATGGATGTTCGGTCCATACGATTTGTCACGACCTTTGGACTATCCTGCTTGTGGGAGTAGGCGGGGGCCCTGCATGCCATGCGTAGTTGGACGACCAATCTTCTATTTAGTACTTCAACATAGTGATTTCCTGGTAAGGATTCACTCGTGTCACCTCAAGTAAATCTTATTGATTTACTGTCTAAACCTTATTGATTAGTGTCATGTTTTCTTTCTTTTGCTGCAATTTTACGATGCAGGTTTTCCCATGTGACATTCGTCACAGAATAAACTGTTTGGTTTGCTCTACGATGGATATTTTTGCAGGTTTCACTTCTTATGTCATGTTAGTAACGAAGGCACTGTCCATAACTTATATTACTGGAAAAAATTGGATCAGTCTGTTGTCTGAGTACAAGCTGAATCCCTATGATGAACTGCAGTTTGGTTTAACAAACACGCCACAATTAGTCCTTCTCGCGTTTAGAAGAAATGAAGAAAAAGACTGGATCATGGTCACGGAGCCTAGTCACTTTAGAAAGCTGATCATAGCAGACGAGACACGATCACCGCTGTCTCGCACATTGGTACCACCTTCAGCAATAGATCGAGCACCGGCAGTTGCTCTTGCACTGACAGCGGCAGCAGCTTAGTCTGATCCAACTGAGCATTGGGCACTGATAACCCACAAGTATAGGGGATCAATTGTAGCCTCTTTCGATAAGTAAGAGTGTCGAACCCAACGAGGAGCTAAAGGTAGAATAAATATTCCCTCAAGTTCTATCGACCACCGATACAACTCTACGCACGCTTAACGTTCGCTTTACCTAAAACAAGTATGAAACTAGAAGTACTTTGTAGGTGTAACGGGATGGTTTGCAAGATAATAAAGAGCGCATAAATAAAAAGTAGGGGCTGCTTAGATAAAAACACAACTAAAGTAAATATAGCGAGTGTGGAAAAGTGGTGGTAGGAGTTGCGAAATTGTCCCTAAGCAATTGACTACTTTACTAGACCGATAGCAAGTTTCATGTGGGAGAGGCCACTGCTAGCATGTCATCCTTGACTTGGAATTCTATGCACTTATGATTGGAACTATTAGCAAGCATCCGCAACTACTAACGTTCATTAAGGTAAAACCCAACCATAGCATTAAGATATATTGGTCCCCTTCAATCCCGTATGCATCAATTTCTATGCTAGGCTGAAGCTTCTGTCACTCTTGCCCTCCAATACATAGTCCTATCAACATACAACTAACCCTATGGTGTGATCCACGCGCGCACTCATATGATGGGCACCAAAGGACAACAACATAAGCACAAGCAAATTAAATCAATCATAGCAATTCATCAACCACTGATAGGACAACGAAAATCTACTCAGACATCATAGGATGGCAACACATCATTGGATAATAATATGAAGCATAAAGCACCATGTTCAAGTAGAGGGTAGAGCGGTTTGTGGGAGAGTGGACCGCTGTAGATAGAGGGGGGAAGGTGATGGAGATGTTGGTGAAGATGGCGTAGGTGTTGGTGAAGATCGCGGTGATGATGATGGCCACGGCAGCGTTCCGGCGCCACCAGAAGAGAAGGGGAGAGGGGGCCCCTTCGTCTTCTTCTTCCTTGACCTCCTTCCTAGATGGGAGAAGGGTTTCCCCTCTGGTCCTTGGCCTCTATGGCGTGGGAGGGGCGAGAGCCCCTCCGAGATTGGATCTGTCTCTCTGTCTCTCTCTGTTTCTGCGTTCTGGTCTGCTGCCCTTTCACCGTTTCGTGTATTTGTGGAGATCCGTAACTCCGATTGGATTGAAACCTTCGCCCAGATCTTTTTCCAAAAATTAGCTTTCTTGCGGCCGAAGAAGGGCATCAACCGCCTTACGGGTGGCCCACGAGGGTCAGGGGTGCGCCTGCCTGGAGTGGGCGTGGGCCCCACCCTCGTGGCCACCTCACGCACCGTCTCGCGTTGATTTTACTTCCCAAAAGTCACAAATATTCCAAAATAATTCTCCGTCCGTTTTTATCCCGTTTGGACTCCGTTGGGTTTCTGTGAATCATAAAACATGCAACAAACATGAACTGGCACTGGGCACTGGATCAATATGTTAGTCCCAAAAATAGTATAAAAAGTTGCCAAAAGTATATGAAAGTTGTAGAATATTGGCATGGAACAATAAAAAATTATAGATACGACGGAGACGTATCAGCATCCCCAAGCTTAATTCCTGCTCGTCCTCGAGTACGTAAATGATAAAAAAAGATAATTTTTGATGTGGAATGCTACCTAGCATAATCTTGATCATGTATCTAATCATGGCATGAATATTAAGACACGAGTGATTCAAAGCAATAGTCTATCATTTGACATAAAAACAATAATACTTCAAGCATACTAACCAAGCAATTATGTCTTATCGAAATAACATAGCCAAATAAAGCTCATCCCTACAAAATCATATAGTCTGGCTATGCTCCATCTTCACCACACAAAGCATTCAAATCATGCACAACCCCGATGACAAGCCGAGCAATTGGTTCATACTTTTTAACGCGCTTCAGCTTTTTCAACCCTCACACAATACATGAGCGCAAGCCATGGACATAGCACTATAGGTGGAATAGAATATGATGATGAGGGTTATGTGGAGAAGACAAAAAAGGAGAAAGTCCCACATCGACGCGGCTAATCAACGGGCTATGGAGATGCCCATCAATTGATGTCAATGTGAGGAGTAGGGATTGCCATGCAACGGATGCACTAGAGCTATAAGTGTATGAAAGCTCAAACTGGAACTAAGTGGGTGTGCATCCAACTTGCTTGCTCATGAAGACCTAGGGCATTTGAAGAAGCCCATCGTTGGAATATACAAGCCCAGTTCTATAATGAAAATTCCCACTAGTATATGAAAGTGATAACTCAAGAGACTCTCTATATGAAGAACATGGTGCTACTTTGAAGCACAAGTGTGGTAAAAGGATAGTAACATTGCCCCTTCTCTCTTTTTCTCTCATTTTTTCTTTTTTTCTTTCTTTTCTCTCTTTTTTGGGGCCTTCTCTTTTTTTGGCATTTTTTTCGTCCGGAGTCTCATCCCGACTTGTGGGGGAATCATAGTCTCCATCATCCTTTCCTCACTGGGGCAATGCTCTAATAATGTTGATCATCACACTTTTATTTACTTACAACTCAATATTACAACTCGATACTAGAACAAAGATATGACTCTATATGAATGCCTCCGGCGGTGTACCGGGATGTGCAATGATCTAGCGTAGCAATGACATCAAAAAAGGGACAAGCCATGAAAACATCATGCTAGCTATCTTACGATCATGCAAAGCAATATGACAATAAATGGTCAAGTCATGTATATGATGATGATGGAAGTTGCATGGCAATATATCTCGGAATGGATATGGAAATGCCATGATAGGTAGGTATGGTGGCTGTTTTGAGGAAGATATAATGGGGCTTATGTGTGATAGAGCATATCGTATCACGGGGTTTGGATGCACCGGCGAAGTTTGCACCAACTCTCGAGGTGAGAAAGGGCAATGCACGGTACCGAAGAGGCTAGCAATGATGGAAGGGTGAGAGTGCGTATAATCCATGGACTCACATTAGTCATATAGAACTCATATACTTATTGCAAAAGTTTATTAGCCCTCGAAGCAAAGTACTACTACGCCTGCCCCTAGGGGGATAGATTGGTAGGAAAAGACCATCGCTCGTCCCCGACCGCCACTCATAAGGAAAGCAATGAAAGAACACCTCATGCTCCGACTTTGTTACATAACGGTTCACCATACGTGCATGCTACGGGACTTGCAAACCTCAATGCAAGTATTCCCCAATTTCACAATTACTCAACTAGCACGACTCTAATATCACCACCTTTATATCGCAAAACTATTGCAAGGAATCAAACATATCATATTCAGTGATCTACAAGTTTTATGTAGGATTTTATGACTAACCATGTGAATGACCAATTCCTGTCATCTCTCTAAACAGATATAAGTGAAGCAAGAGAGTTGAATTCTTTCTACAAAAGATATACCCACGCTCTAACAAATATAAGTGAAGCAAAAGAGCATTCTACAAATGGCGGTTGTCTAAGTGAAGAGAAACAGGCAATCCAAACTTCAAATGATATAAGTGAAGCAAATGAAGCATTCTATAAAACCATACTCAAAGAATATAAGTGAAGTGCAAAGAGCATTCTATAAATCAACCAAGGACTATCTCATACCAGCATGGTGCATAGAAGTAAAATGAAAACTAAAGGCAAAAGACGCTCCAAGATTTGCACATATCACATGAACAAAACGAATCCGAAAACATACCGATACTTGTTGAAGAAAGAAGGGATGCCTTCCGGGGCATCCCCAAGCTTAGACGCTTGAGTCTCCTTGAATATTTACTTGGGGTGCCTTGGGCATCCCCAAGCTTGAGCTCTTGCCTCTCTTCCTTCTTCTCACATCAAGACCTCCTCGATCATCGAACACTTCATCCACACAAAACTTCAACAGAAAACTTGGTAAGATCCGTTAGTATAATAAAGCAAATCACTACTCTAAGTACTGTTGCAAACCAATTCATATTTTGTTTTTGCATTGTGTCTACTGTAATATAGCTTTTCCATGGCTTAATCCACTGATATAAATCGATAGTTTCATCAAAACTAGCAAACTATGCATCAAAAACAGAATCTGTCTAAAACAGAACAGTCTGTAATAATCTGAACATTAACCATACTTCTGGTACTTGAAAATTCTGCCAAAATTAGGAAAAATAAACAATTTGTATAGAAAGACAGTGCAAAAAGAATCAGAACCATTTGACGTTCCAGTAAAAAAGTAAAAATCGCGCACTACAGCCAAAGTTTCTGTCCTGCACCGTACAAACCAACAAGCATCGTAAACATCCTAAAGGCAAACCTTGGCACATTATTTTTATAATACAATGGAATTGTACAAGGGGATAATTATTTTTATTGAAAATTTTCTGTAATTAATATTCACAAAGTTTCCGTGAGCATGAACAAAGTTCATGGAGCACTCCCACTTCAACAATGCTTGTCTTTCTCACTTTCACTATCCTTTTTGAAAAGTTTTAGGTTCCCCTCTTAATTTTTGTTTTGTTTTTAAACTTTATAAAAGCACACAACAGAAATAAATGACTTTCTAAAACTTCCGGGTTGTCTCCCTGGCAGCGCTTTCTTTAAAGCCATTAAGCTAGGCATATTGTGCTCAAGTAATGGATCCACCCGGATCCCAAGGTATATCAAAGCCAATTTTAATTAACAATGATTTGTAATTTAGTAGTGAGCACAAAGTAACATATAAAATGCAACAACGAAGTCTAACTCTCTTCCTATGCATCGGCATGTCATAAAAGAACAATTCATGCACACATAGTAAAGGCCAATGCATAGTATAAACAGTTTCTTGCAATTTTATCGTGTTGGAAACATAGAGAGGTGGAGATATAGTTCCTCTCTCAGAATAATTGCAAGTAGGAGCAGCAAGCACATGCATATTATATTCATCAAAATCATCATGTGCGATGGAAAAAGGCAACCCATCAATATAATCCTTAATAAGTGCAAGCTTCTCCGATATAGTGTAGTCGGGAGAATTCAAAAAGATAATAGGACTATCATGCGTGGGTGCAATAGCAACAATTTCATTCATAACATAAGGAACTATATCAAGTTCATCTCCATAAGCATAATTCATATTGGCATCTTGGCCACAAGCATAGCAAGCATCATCAAAAAGGGATATTTCAAAAGAATCAAAGGGATCATAACAGTCATCATAGCAACCATCCTTCGGTAAGCATGAAGGGGAATTAAACAATGTATGAGTTGAAGAGTTACTCTCATTAGAAGGTGGGCACGGGTGATCAATACGCTCTTCCTCCTTTTGTTCTTCGCTCTATTCCTCATCTTTTTCATCCAATGAGCTCACAGTTTCATCAACTTCTTCTTCCATAGATTCCTGCAAAATATTAGTCTCTTCTTGGACAGCGGGGACTTTCTCAATAAGTGCATTAATATCGGAATTGTATTCATAATTCCCATAGCAATATTTAAGGATAGCTAAATTTTCAGGTCTATAAACCGAATCATCAAAATCTTCAAACTCTTTAAACATAGATTCAATTTCATAAGCACCCATAAAAGCAACAAATATACCATTAGCATAAGAAGCTAATGTTTTATTATCATTAAATTCGCATAAAAAGGGAAGGTGTGGAGCCTTCATCCTAGAGCAACAAGTATAATCATATCTCAAGCATAGTTGCCTAGCATACCACTTCAATATATGAATTTGATCCCATAATAGTTTCCCTTTTTGTGTCAAGCGGTAATCCCTAAAGTATTCACATTGATCCAATGTTACTCCCATTACATAATGGGATTATTCCATCTGTGCCCCCAATTCCTTAGTTGTGCTCAGTTTTCCCCACATGGGGAAAAGTGAGGGATTATTCCATCTATGCCCCCAGTCATAATTGAATGGGGTTTTCTCAGGATTATTAAAGTAGTACATAATATCTTTCACATAACCAGCATCGAGGGTTTTAGGAGGTTCCCCATCTCCATGAGCAGAAAGTACACCTAATTTTTTTGGTATTTCGTGTTCCATATCCATAACTAAAGATAAAGAACAACTAAGAATAGCAAATAAAAATTACTTAGTGATAAAGCAAACAAGCACACACGAGAATATTCACCCCACGCTATTGCTCCCCGGCAACGGCGCCAGAAAAAGGTCTTGATAACCCACAAGTATAGGGGATCAATTGTAGCCTCTTTCGACAAGTAAGAGTGTCGAACCCAACGAGGAGCTAAAGGTAGAACAAATATTCCCTCAAGTTCTATCGACCACCGATACAACTCTACGCACGCTTAACATTCGCTTTACCTAAAACAAGTATGAAACTAGAAGTACTTTGTAGGTGTAACGGGATGGTTTGCAAGATAATAAAGAGCGCGTAAATAAAAACTAGGGGCTGCTTAGATAAAAAAACAACTAAAGTAAATATAGCGAGTGTGGAAAAGTGGTGGTAGGAGTTGCGAAATTGTCCCTAAGCAATTGACTACTTTACTAGACCGATAGCAAGTTTCATGTGGGAGAGGCCACTGCTAGCATGTCATCCCTGACTTGGAATTCCATGCACTTATGATTGGAACTATTAGCAAGCATCCGCAACTACTAACGTTCATTAAGGTAAAACCCAACCATAGCATTAAGATATATTGGCCCCCCTTCAATCCCGTATGCATCAATTTCTGTGCTAGGCTGAAGCTTCTGTCACTCTTGCCCTCCAATACATAGTCCTATCAACATACAACTAACCCTATGGTGTGATCCACGCGCGCACTCATATGATGGGCACCAAAGGACAACAACATAACAACAAGCAAATTAAATCAATCATAGCAATTCATCAACCACTGATAGGACAACAAAAATCTACTCAGACATCATAGGATGGCAACACATCATTGGATAATAATATGAAGCATAAAGCACCATGTTCAAGTAGAGGGTACAGCGTGTTGCGGGAGAGTGGACCGCTGTAGATAGATGGAGGAAGGTGAGGGAGATGTTGGTGAAGATGGCGTAGGTGTTGGTGAAGATCGCGGTGATGATGATGGCCACGGCAGCGTTCCGGCGCCACCGGAAGAGAAGGGGAGAGGGGGCCCCTTCGTCTTCTTCTTCCTTGACCTTCTCCCTAGATGGGAGAAGGGTTTCCCCTCTGGTCCTTGGCCTCCATGGCGTGGGAGGGGCGAGAGCCCCTCCGAGATTGGATCTGTCTCCCTGTCTCTCTCTGTTTCTGCGTTATGGTCTGCTGCCCTTTCACCGTTTCGTGTATATATGGAGATCCGTAACTCCGATTGGATTGAAACCTTCGCCCAGATCTTTTTCCAAAAATTAGCTTTCTTGCGGCCGAAGAAGGGCATCAACCGCCTTACGGGTGGCCCACGAGGGTCAGGGGCGCGCCTGCCTGGAGTGGGGGTGGGCCCCACCCTCGTGGCCACCTCGGGCACCGTCTCGCGTTGATTTTACTTCCCAAAAATCACAAATATTCCAAAATAATTCTCTGTCCGTTTTTATCCCATTTGGACTCCATTTGATATGGGGTTTCTGCGAAACATAAAACGTGCAACAAACAGGAACTGGCACTGGGCACTGGATCAATATGTTAGTCCCAAAAATAGTATAAAAAGTTGCCAAAAGTATATGAAAGTTGTAGAATATTGGCATGGAACAATAAAAAATTATAGATACGACAGAGACGTATCAGGCACCGACCGCATCAGCGGATTAGGCTGATCTACCGGAGGATCTGGCATCGACATCGGCACCTGCTCCGACACCGGCACCAGCTCTACAAGGAGCACCATCTCCGGCAGTAGCAGCGGCACTACCAGTCGCCCCGGCACAGGCACCAGCAATGGCTTCGGCACCTACACCAACACTTGCACTTGTATCTGCTCCGGCCCATGCAGCGGCAACGGAACCAGCAGTTGCACCTGCAATAGACTGGGCTGCAGTTCACACTTCATATACCAAAGTCCTTACAAAAACTGACATGTCCACCTTCTTGGTAAGCATTGGCCGTCCAAGTGCTTCGTTCTTTTTTCTTTCCATGTTGTTCCACATGATTCACTATGTTGATCTAACTGTTTGTGTATGTCTTCTTGTTTGCAAACAGATAATTCCTAGAGCAACGAGGGAGTTGTTCAACAATCCGGGCGACCGTGGCCAAGTTTCTCTTACCATGCGCAACCTTAGTGTGAATGAACCTGCTCAATATACCGTAAGTACAAAGGATGGTCGCATGATGATTGATGCTAAAGGATGGCCAAGGTTCAAATCTAAATCATATCTTGCGGTAGGCGATGATGTCAAAATCGAACTTTCTCGGCAAGGAGAGCTGGTCCAAATCAACTTTGAAATTCTTCAATACTGCCGAACTGATCTATCCGCCGAGAGATTTTGATGTAATACTCTGGCATGGTGAAACAAGTGTCCTGTGTGTATAAGTAGTACGACAGTATCGTTGATAGAATTGCAACTCTGATTGCTGGTTAGGAACTGTCGTTTGATTTCATTCCAACAGCTGCCGTGCTTTATTCAATTTTGTGTATTCGCCTTGCGACAACATCTAAAACCAGCGCCGTACCGACCGCTTGCAATATGAAAAGTGCTGAGGTAGAACACATGGGCCCCCACACATGTAGGCCCACCGGCCCGTGGCCTAAAGTCTAGAACCGTGAGCCTGTCTGAGTATTTCTCAGCTAAACCCCCATAATGCCCGTGTGTTGCACGTAACATTAATATGCATTTGTATGAGTATTTTATCCTGTGAGAGAAAAGGATGAACGAGGGAAGGCCTTATTGCAAATGTGGAGAGGTGTGTGGGTACCTTTTTGCAAAATTGCCATAGTTTCCTTTCGATCCGTCAGATATAAATCGGACGGCCTATATTGCAGGATGACAGGCACACCATCATCACCAACTCGTCTATACCGTGTTAAAAAAACTCTATTTTTTATAATTATATATGTTATATATATTCCCCTTGATTTTTCTTATGTATAAAGTTGTGATATAAAAGATCTTTATATTTCTTTACAGAGGGAATATCTCTTTGTCAAACATATATTTATGTGTAATAACTAGTTACTCCTGTCTTTCTACTTCCTTGCGCTGATATGTGGGGCATCCGGCAAAGGGGTCCACGTGCCATATGCACGAAATTAGAGTGCACAACTGCATGGTAGACACACCCCGGTCGTAGCGCCGCATTAATGCCCAATGAGCCGTCAGATCACAAAAACCCCCACCTTTCCAGCTTTAGCAGTAAGCTGGATGGACGAAGCGGCAATATTTTACTGGGCCTGAATCCCTTCTCCCTCGTCTGCTTGTTCAGAGGAAACCCCCCGCTTGGCGATTGCATAGGGTTTTCTCATGGAGAACCTGGTACGAATTCTTCATCCATCCCCGATAAATCCAAGTACCTTGGTCGCGGGTACTCCTAGGATGGCAGCCGCCGCCGTTGATGCATTTTCCTTCCTACTGAATCTAGTGTGCTTCATTTACAGTGCCCAAAGTGCGAGGACCCTACAGGTTTCTGCGCCCTCGGCGAGACGCCACACTTGCTCCTTCTCATCCTAACATAGGATTTTAAAACGCGCACAGTATGTTCCTAGAATCCTCTTTTCTATCCGGGAGGGTGGGGTTTTTTGAACATGTTGTCGACTAATTTGGAAATTTGGATTGCTATATTTGGATAAAAGGTACTAGTACCATGGTCAACACTCACGTGAAGGAGGAAATTATTTCTAGATTTGGATATAGGGAATACATTGTGTTCTCATATTATTTTTCCTGCAGTGCATTCCTTGCTCTGCCAGAACACATGTACTCAAGATGCTCGGCCTTGCCATAACTGAATACACTAGTTTAATGGTAACAGCGAAGACAAGCCATGGATATAAGTTTCGAGTTGGGTTCATGGACCAAGAAGATCGCTGCTTTTTTTTATGGCCGAACTTGGATAAACTTTCTCAAGTGTTACGGACTGAAAGTTGGCGCACGAATGTTGATGGAAATAGCAGAACCTGGTCTCATCTTCACTGTGATCTTCCACCCCGACGTCGTTCCAATTGTTCTTCCATGTTAGTTTTGTATCTGGTTCTTGCTTCTTGCCTCGATTACTTCTTAATCCACCTATTATGTCTAACTAATCACAATTTAACTTTAGAAGTAGCAACGAATCTCTCACGAAGATGCTACTTCTAACTAATATTTTCTTATAATTAGTGGCACGTGTAGGTTTTTTCAGAGTTAAGCAGGCTACTCGTTTGTTATTCTATAAGAAATCGGCTGTTACTCATGGCACTGAAGTTGACCTGGACGACATCCACAAGTTCCTACACTTTATTGATCGTCTTGAGGTCCTTGTGGGGCGTTTCAATGGTGGAAGGCCACGCGGGATATGTGTGCTACTGATGCACTCCTTGAACAGGTCCAACTGTGTTGAGAAACTTATGGTATGAGCTGTTTTCTGTTATATATGTTGTTCACAAACTCTTGCTTACGCACAGTTTTACAGTTGTGATCTTCTTGAAACAGGAACTGCCCAGTTCTATTGTTCCTATACAGATGCCTGACCATGGTCGGGTTAGATTTGCGCTTGGTCACAACATGATGTTTATGTCGACCTACTCCATTCCCCTTGGAGGTGAAAAGATACTTATTCATGGGTGGTCTCAAATAATGAAGGCCCGTCCATCTTGGAGAATAGGACAGAAGATTATGTTCCTGCTTTTGCATGTCTCTAAAGTGAATACCCTGTTTATTGACCACATTGCGAGATGAAGCCGCTTTCAGAAGGTTGTGGATGCGCGGGGTGGCGCCTAGGCCCTGTCCTGGGGCTTGGCGGCCTCACCCTTTGGTTAACTGTAGGAAAAGTAGCACTGTTCGAGGCATGCTTTGTACGGTTGAACCTGTATAAGTACTCATACTGCTTTCAGCTATGGTTGTTAGTTGCCCCTGCTGGTTTTAGTTAAGGTTGTTAAGTAGTCTTGCTGCTTTTACAGTCTGTCGTGTTTCTTCAGTCCTGTCTTCCTCCAGCCGCCAAAACCAAACCAGCGCCGGTGGGGCCGCCTGCTTCCGCCTCCCACGGCTGGCTGCGCCTCAGCGCACACATCGCCGCTCCACCGTCTCCTAAATCGTTAACGCCGACCTCCGAGGCCTCGCCGTCGTCCTCCGCACGCTTTGCTGCGCTCGCCGCGGCGCCGCCCTCTCGCGGTTTCAACATGGTCAACAAACAAGAGGAATCGGCAGAGGACTGTATGTGGAGAGGATGACAGTAGGGGCCCACCATGTCCATGGCCGGACGCAAGGAAGTTCCTCCCTTTTTGTTATATATATACTCCATTGTCAGCGTATGGAAAAAGAAAATGCTTCCTGCTAGTGGTTTCCTGACATCTAGGACCCACGCCATTGTCAGCGTATATAGTCAATACACAAGAGAATAGCACAAGATCGGCTGACACCTGGGACGTAGCTGCTCGAGCAGTATTTTTTTGTTATTGTTGAGACGGAGCAGGGTTTCAACTAGGCTGTGGCCCGTCTAGCCTAGGCTTATATTTTATGTTCACCAGATGACCAGCCCAGCTATTTTCTTTTGTGAAAATGAGCCTAGTTTATTTTTTCTGAAGAATACCCAATCCAGGCCTACTTATTTTTCTACGCCCTGATGGGCTGCAACTCTTTCAAGACGCCTGCAAATCTTGAAAGTAATATGAAATGGGCTATAAATATAAAAATAGATGACAAATTGGCAATTACTTTATAATTTCTGATTTTTTTCTTCAGATTTTCAGATTCCAATTTCACTGGGCTTTAACCTAATTTAAATATATCTTTAAAGTACTTTAAATCTTGCTCAACATTTCGGTATTAAAAATAGTTTGGAACCCACAGAAATATGCGAAATTTCTTTTAAATTTTTAACCGTGGCCCTGGCCAACAAAAAAAATGAACTGCAATAAATTGAATAAGAAGTTGCAATGAGCTATATATAAATTATTAAAAAAATAGGGAATGGTCTGACTTGTGGGCCTATTAAGTTGACGCGTATGCAAGATTTTTTTACTTATTATATACGACAACAAACGATTCTAGCAGACGTAACCGTTGGATGTCAATCCAACGGCCGTCGTGTTTCTTCAATCTCTGATCTTCTTGCTCCAGCCGCCAAATCCAGCGCCGGTGGGACCGCCTGCTCCCGCCTCCCGTGGCCTGCTGTGCTGCCGCGCATGCCTCACCGCTCCCTACTACTCCCACCGCTGGCCAGGCCATCCCTCCACTACTGTGGCTTCGCCGCCTCCGGCACTACAAAAAAATACACTTCCGTGATGATACGTGTTTGTCACAGTAGGTCGCATTTTTTGTCATGCATGTACATCCATGACGATATTGTGACAGAATCAAGATAGTCATACCTGTGCTGTCGTAGAATTGTTCCATGACATTACCAAAATTATCATCATGGAAGTGTCCACTTCCATGACGATAAATCGTGCATCACAGAAGTGCTTTCGTGAAGGGTGACCAACATGTGGCATCCACTGTAACGGAACGCCTTTAAGCTATCAGGTCCGGTTTTGGATCCGATAACCCGTTAATAGCCTGGACCAATGGGGATTTTCCATGTGTAAAATCATCGTTGGCCGGAGGAAACACGTGTTGCCTCACCGTTGGGACAGATGTCATCCACTCATTGGACAGGAGGCGCCTATGATAGGTCAACACGTGGCACGGCCCAACAGTGGCCCATTCCGGTGAAAAAGGCTGGCCCAATAAAAATTAGCAGGCCGGCCCATATAAGGCCTACTTGTGTCAGGTTCGTTTAAGCCCACGGCCCATACGAGATGTGCCAATTCGGCCCATCAACGGCCCTTTAAAGATTTGACACCATTCCAGCCCATCGTCAGTTTGAGCCCGTTAACAGCCCGCTATATATTTGGGCTCAATATCGGCCCGATGAGATTTTGACCTGTTAACGGCCCATTCAATGGATGGGCCAATTTTCACGATGTACATCTTTCAGCCTTTTAGCGACCCATTTAAATGTTGGGCTAATTTCCGGCCCGGTGTGTCTTTCAGCCTGTTGACGGCCCATAAATCAGTTGGGCCATTTGTAGTCGGACCTGAGTTTTGGCCTTTTAGCGACCCATTTAAGTGTTGGGCGAATTTCCGGCCCGGTGTGTCTTTCAGCCTGTTGACGGCCCATATATCAATTGGGCCATTTGTAGTCGGACCTGAATTTTGGCCTTTTAGCGACCCATTTAAGTGTTGGGCCAATTCCCGGCCCTGTGTGCCTTTCAGCCTGGTAACGAACCATAAATGAGTTGGGCCATTTGTAGTCGGACCTGAGTTTTGGCCTTTTAACGGCCCATGCCCTTCATGGTCCGATACCACAGCCCGGTTTCTCTTTCGGCCTGCTAAAGGCCCACAACACAGTTGGGCCATTTACAATACGACCTGACTTTCGGCCTCTTAGCGGCCCATGCTCTTCATGGTCAAGTACAAGCTCGCTGTCTCTTTCAGCCTGCTAAAGGCCCATAGTATAGTTGGGCCACATGTAGCCCGAACTTAGTAACAGCCTGTTAACGGCCCGTGAAATCAATTGGGCCCACCTGTTGCGCGCTTCGATGTCGGCCTGTTAACGACCCGGGAGTTAAGAGGGCCGACCATTAACTTTCGTCTTGGTAACGGCCCATTAACTTAATGGGCCCACTAAAGTTCGTACATGTCTTTAGGCCAAATTAGATAATTTGAGCCCATTACGATGAGGAATTATGCACAGGACCAAAACCGATCAAGCAAAGGTACGGCATACAGGGAAAAACGTTGCACATCCAGCATATATTACAGGAAATTACATCCACTAGGTAATCAAAGATTGATGCCAGTGCAAATAAATTAACAGAACTTAACGATCTACAACGTCACAATCTACAACCTCAACACGGATGACGCCCATAAGCATGTGGCAAGTTCTTACTGCTTTGCTACACTGTCTCTGAAAACATTGATCAGTTGTTGTGTCGCACGACTCTGCACCTCTGATTCCTCCACCATTTCCATCATTGCTTCAGCCATTAATTGGTTCACAAACATACATTTTTTCCGTTGCATTCGAGACAGAGGATACTGAACAGATTCAGATGGCGATTTTGGCAGGCTTGTATTATTGATAGTGGAGAGTGTCTCGACCACTACATCATAACATAAATTAGGAGGGGAACAAAACAGATTAATCATGAGTTATTGCCATATTACCTGGCCTAGATTTATTGGAAAGAAACAATGGGGTTGGCTTGCTGTTTTCAGAGTTTGTCTTCTTATCTTCAGCAGCCTGCACCAAATTAACACACTAGCATTGCTATCATTGGCCAAGTCAGATAATAGGAAAGCAACATTGGCACAACGAACGTTTGGGAAACTAGCCAACACCAAATTAACACAATATGGCATAGCTATCATCAGCCAGGTAAGGTAATACGAAAGCAACATTGACACAATGAACGAATGGGCAACCAGAGCAGCACTACAATTCAGTAGTGTGCATGATATGAGATAGTACACTCATGCAGCTCAGGATGCAAAACTACCAGGCAGTTTTCTTTACAAAAATCAACATTGGCGCCTTTAACATTTTGCTACAACTAATTTTAGATCAGATAAAGGTTGGATTCACGCCGATTAACAAAATACATGCTGATGTAAAAATATAGTGATATAAAACAGGTACTTACATCAGCATTGGAGCACAGGGAATTCCCGCAAGATATTTTCCTCGAATACAATCCCAATGAAGGAAGTCTTCTATCATTTAACCTTATTTTCTAAAAGAGAGATGGGTAAGAAACATGTAGAAAATATGATCAGAATGCTATAACATTTCATGATGCGAGGATACGCACACGCTTCTTAGAATGGAGTTGACATATTTTTGCTGGACTGGAGCGGACTAGTTCTTTGGCCACTGGAATCTACTTATTATCAGTGGGAGTTGGGTTTCTCTGTGCTAGAGCAGTATCTATGAAAAATGGAGTTGGTTTATTATCTCCTAGCGTTTGGATCTTTTGCAAAGACCTGGTTTGTAACCCTTCAGATTCTAACATAGCCGTCTTCCCCTTGCATGCCTTATATAGAAGAATGGTGCTTCAATTATAAAACATGCTACAACAGAGATGGAATAGGTACTGAAGAATAGAAAGGCATGACATATTGACATGTATTCCCTCCATCCGGAAATAAATGGATGGGTCTAGGCGTATTTCAGTTCTAGATACATCCAGTTTTATCCATTTCTGCGACATGTAATCCGGACGAAGGGAGTATGATGTAAGAGCTAGCTAGGGATACGACAGGACAACACAGTAAAAAAAGCACTGAAAACCCACTGCAAAACCAAAGTATTCAAACCCACTGATATGAGATAGTACACTCATGCAACTCAGGATGCAAAACTACCAGGCAGTTTTCCTTACAAAAATCAACATTGTGGCCTTTTATCATACATTTTGCTACAACTAAATTTAGATCAGATAAAGGTTGGATTCACGCCGATTAACAAAATACATGCTGATGCAAAAATATAGTGATATACAATAGGTACTTACATCTGCATTGGAACACAGAGAATTCCTGCAAGAATCTTTCCTCACAGACGATACCTGTGCAGAAATTCTTCTATTTGTTAAGCTTATTTTCTAAAAGAGAGATGGGTAAGAAATATGTAGAAAATATGATTAGCATGCTATAAAATTTCATGATGCAAGGATACGCACACGCTTCTTAGAATGGAGTTGACATATTTTTGCTGGACTGGAGCGGATTAGTTCTTTGGCCAATGGAATCTACTTATTATCAGTAGGAGATGGGTTTCACTGTGCTGGAGCAGTATCTATAAAAATGGAGTTGGTTTATTATCTCCTGGTGTTTGGATCTTTTGCAAACACCTAGTTTGTAACCCTTCAGATTCTAACATAGTCGTCGTCCCCTTGCATGCCTTGTATAGAAGAATGGTGCTTCAATTATAAAACATGCTATAGCAGAGAGATGGAATAGGTACTGAAGAATAGAAAGGCATGACATATTGACATGTATTCCCTCCATCCGAAAAAATGGATGGGTCTAGGCGTATTTCAGTTCTAGATACATCCTTTTTTATTCATTTCGGCAACATGTAATCCGGACGGAGGGAGTATGGTGTAAGAGCTAGGGATACGACAGGACAACACAGTAAAAAACACTAGTTGAATGTAAAACTGTATGCTAGAGGAATACGTACAAAAAAACTAAGGCAACATACACGTGTATGATTGGGAAACTAAGATGGCATTGCAACAGAGCACTAGAACAACACTTCAATGTAAAAAAACATGTATGGTAGACAAATGAAGTACATACTGATGAATAACAATGCATAAGATATTCAGAAGCATGATGTCCAAATTAAGCAGATGGTATTGCGATAGAGTAGAATGACAGTACTTGAATTTGAAAACATGTTATCATGAATGGAATAGGTACTGAAAAACAGGAAGGCATGCCATATTTACATGCATGATCAGCATGCTAAGCACATGGCATTGCAACAGAGTAGATACACTCCAGGACATTATGTGCATGTTGTACCCATATCACGGGCCAAGTTAGAGCAAGGACCTTGTGGGGTGAAGAGGATTCAACATCTTTCTACAAGTCTTCTGAAGAACTGCCTTTACATGTTCCATCATATTGGGTATCATTGACATCAAGTTTATTGGCCTTTGCATTGCTCCATGAGGTTCTTGTGGATATATCAGTGTGTGCAATTATATCTGACATGCATGGAAGACAACTAGTAGTTAGATTTATGTAATGAGTGCCTGTAGGAGACGACATAAATAGTAGGACTGGGGTTAACTAGCAGCAACATGTCTCAAAAACTAAAGGGAGAACACAAATGAAAGCTAGATAATATGTATCATTTGTACTCGAGATTAACTAGATGGCACACAAAAGTACTAAAGAACAACATAGGTAATACTAGAAGTGGTATAATACTATAATCACCAGCCTGTGGGATAGCATTGGCTGATGGATGATAACTATGGAACAACGTTACCTAAAGAACAAGTATCTTAGCTGAACTATGGAACATCGTTAACTCCTGAACAAGACCCGTAAGAGATCAACATGAATATACAGTGAAATGTGATAATTTATTTTCCATGCTTAGATGAATAACAAAGCCATAAATGTTGCACACAAGTAAGATGAGGGTACAACCTATCTGGCCGCCATCCATACGAGTGAGCATGATGTGATGACTTGTCGATGGCCCTGCAGTTGTTGTGGCTGTCCATGTCGGGCACACGCATTCGATGCAGGGAACTGTTGAGTGGGGACTATAGCTCCCTTCTGGTGTATGCTTCCCTTGTTGGAGCAGCTGCGGTGAGTCGGAAGACGGTGTGGCTGAAGATGCAGATAACGCATATTGTTAAGAACGACACATCTCTTTGATCTGAAGAAATACACTAAGAGATCAACAACAAGGTACGAGAGTGGTCACACGTCTGTTGACTGAAGACTAAATTGGGGTCACACGATTTTATTTTATTTTGGTACTGTCCGATCTAAGCCGGATGGTTTGATGGCCGACTTGTGCCTCCCGGCCGATACTGTTAGGAATCTTCCCTGAAGAGCCAGTGACCAACGGCAGAGCAGCCTGCCTCCGCCGTCCGTGGCCCTGGGCAAAACCCCGCTCCCCGCCCCACCGCACTGCCGTGGTTGCGCCGCCCCCGGGCCAATCCACAAAGACTCCCCGTCATCCAGATCCGGCGGCGGCAGTACCTTCAACCCACACAACTCTCAGATAGCCATCTAAGCGCTGCTTCCGTGGCGAACTTGCGGCCCGCACCCTTACGTTAGACACTAGCCAACCGTCAGCCTAGGAGCTCCACCGCCTCGAGGCGTGCTGCTTCCCATTGGGAATCGATTGGCCCAGAATAAAAATTCAGACACCTGACGCCTAAATAAAGTGATTTGAGATGAGGGTGCGACCTATCTGGCGGCATGGTCGAGTAGGCAGGTCCAGCTGCCGAGTCGTTGAGGCCGGCGCAGTTGCGGTGGCGACTGGCGGCAGGGAAACAGCGATGTCGCGACGGTCGACGGCTACGGGGAAGCAGCGCCGGGACTCTGGACGGATCCGAAGTTCGAGCCGCTCCGGCACCGTGAACAACGGCGGGGGTGAATCGGCTCCGGTACGGTTCACGCGGCCGTCGTCGAGGCAGCTCCAGCAGCACGGAGTAAGCGGCACACGACCCAGTGCACGACGGCAAATGGACAACGTCTCCGGCATTAGGGAGGAGGGTGGCTGTGAAATTGGTGCGGTGGGGGCGCCATGGAGGAGGGGCTGAGGTTTCGTGGCTCGGGAGAAGGGAGCTTCTGGGGAGAAGGTGATTTGGCGGCCAC